>NC_135230.1:10846174-11216174 GCF_052324685.1 Brachyhypopomus gauderio | reverse complement strand
AGTTTTTTTGAATGCATGGTTTGAGACTTATGGATAGGGCCAAAACGTTTTCCCCCATAAACTTCCACAGGATATAATGGCACTACATTATTTTAATATTTAGTAATAAATATTTAGTAATAAATGTAAGTGTAACTTATATCTTTATACCATTTAAATGTTCCTTGCTGGCTTTTAACACATTTCAATCAGACTGACACTATCAGTGTACAACATCAGATGTGAAAGATTTCTGTATCATTTCAACTGCTGGCTCAGTGTGTGTGTGTGTGTGTGTGTGTGTGTGTGTGTTAGTGTGTGTGTGTGTGTGTGTGTGCTCACATACACTTGGGCGTATGTTTTTGCTGAGAGACATAGCGCAGACCCTGCTACTGCAGCAAATTATGTGTGAACAGGGTGTGGCTCACATCAGAGCGCATGCGTATGCGCATGAGCACATATGTGCATCCACACATATGTGTGTGAGGAAGAGGAGGTTGCGTGATGAAGGGCAGTGCAGCACTTCACCTCCCTGACCTAGTTTTTTTTTCTCTCTTTTTGCTGCAGGGTGATGTATTCAAAGAGACCAAGATATAGAAAGACAGAGAGAGAAGATAGGGAGAGGGAGAGAGAGAGACAGAATGAAAGAGAATGCGTTAGAGAGAGGGAGAGGGAGTGAGAGAGAAAGGTAGGGAGAAAGATAGAGAGAATGTTTGTGCTAATCACCTCCTCCTGCTTTGCATGAGGTGTGGACCCCCTCTCTGTTTTCTCTGTTTTTCTCTCCTGTTTTGTTTCAGTATTGACAGCCTAAACGATCCCCTAACGTCATAAAGCTGTAGTGAGCTCGGTGCCCTCTAGGTGGTGTCTGACGCTAGAGGGGCTTGGCTGCCGGTGGGAATGCAGTCCATTGGGCCCTGCTGATTCTACACATGAAATGGTTCTGCTTAGGAAGCGCACATTCATAACAAGAGTTATGTGTCTCATTTCAAAGAGCAGCAAAATTACTTCCATATTTTAGCTGTTAAGCTTGCTGTGTGTATTCATGTGCGTGTTAAACACTGTGAATGCACATATACTCACAGTATTGTGAGTGTGTGTGTGTGTGTGTGTGTGTGTGTGTGTGTGTGTGTGTGTGTGTGTGTGTGTGTGTGTGTGTGTGTGTGTGTGTGTGTATGTGTATGGGTGAGTATGTTTGTATGGGTGAGTGTGTACAACTGGCTGCATCTTCCATCCCAAAATAGCCATGACATGATAGGTCAGTTACAGCAGCCTCTCCCAGGCATCTCAGTGCAAACACTACGGCCTCAGCAGCAATTCTGTCCTGGCTTGACATTCTGCTGAATCACTGATCAGTTTCAGCACCAGCAAAAGGTTTAGGGTGTAGCTGTCTTTGCTGAAGCATTTTCCGTCAGTGCTAAAGCAGTAATATGTATTTATGCTTTACCTATGAAAAAGAAAATGTGTGATGTGAGCTACATTTTGTCTAATTGATAGGCTCACTGTTGAATTAACTTCTAGGGTTTTGAAGTCTGGAAGTGTGCAAGTATGTAATTTCTATCTCTATCTTTGTTGCTCTTCTTCAGAAGGATCAAAGAGACATGTTTTGCACCTCTGAACCAGATGGTATTAGCTTTGAACACATTTCATCTGCCTGCTTCCTCAGCATGATGACAGAGATCTGGGAAGAGACATTACAATTGCAGCCTGTCAGGCTACCCTGATCTGTCAGGCTGAGTTGTGACAATCCTGACTGCCCACTGTCCACCTTATATCAAGCTGTTTCAGACAAGAAGGATGTTGAAGCATTTCGATATGGATTTTGTGTGTGTGTGTGTGTGTGTGTGTGTGTGTGTGTGTGTGTGTGTGTGTGTGTGTGTGTGTGTGTGTGTGTGTGTGTGTGTGTGTGTGTGTGATTATGATGCTGATCATGTTTCCTGGAATCACGTTTCTTTTGATAGTCTTTCTAAGTTTTGAACGTACAGTGTATCATGTATTGTACAGTGAATTGAAGCTTGAAAGTCGTTTTTTGCCCTTGCTTTCATACTCTAAACATGAACTACACAAGGTGCAAATTAGAAAGGTCTCAAAGGGCATGGTTGTTTTCCAGGGCCAACATAATGAGTCTCATCTGAATAGAGATACCACTTTCTTCATTGGCTGTTCTCCACATTGGCTAAATCTCAGGTAGCACGAAGCCCAGACCAAAGTAAAATGAAACCCTGAATTTTCTGAACTCACATTATACTCAAAGACCCAGCATTGATTTCTGTTTCTTAGACTCTTTGAAAGTCTTTAATAATATATCTGCACATAAAAAAGTATGTGGCGAGTTCTAAAACCCTTTACTAAGCCTGCCTTCTTGGGGATCCAACACACACACAAACAATATGTGTTTGTGTGTGTGTGTGTGTGTGTGTGTGTGCACTCCAACTGCACTCTCTCTATAGTGCTATAAATTCTCTCCTACAGCTATAACTACAGCTACAGATATTTTCTGTTGTATATGTTGTGTCGCTGAGTCAGAACTCTGTGCTGAGCTGTCCTGTTCAAGCGTGAGCAGGAATCGGCAAAAGCTGGCTACTCTTCATCACTTCACCAGAGAATTGCTGAGTCATTGGTGGCCCCATAAATAGGATGTTTTCACGCATTTTTCAAATTTGCATATGCCATTTGGGTTTTCACATTTTAACTGCAATATACACTCACCTGCCACTTTATTAGGTACACCTTGCTAATACTGGGTTGGACCCACTTTTGCCTTCAGGAAACTGCCTTAATCCTTCATGGCATAGATTCAACAAGGTACTGGAAACATTCCTCAGAGAGTCCGGTCAATATATACATGATAGCATCATGCAGTTCTACCACATCCCAAAGGTGCTTTATTGGATTGAGATCTGGTGACTGTGGAGGCCATTCGAGTACAGTGAACTCATTGTCAAATTCAAAAAACCAGTCTGAGATGATTATCCTGCTGGAAGTAGCTGTCAGAAGATAGGTACACTGTGGTCATAAAGGGATGTACATGGTCAGCAACAATACTCGGGTATGCTGTAGTGTTGAAACAATCGATACTAATGGGCCAAAAGTGTACCAAGAAAATATCCCCCTCATACCATTTCACCACCACCATCTGCCTGAACCATTGATACAAGACAGAATGGATCCATGCTTTCATGTTGTTGACGCCAAATTCTGACCTTACCATCCGAATGTCACAGCAGAAATCAAGAATCATCAGACCAGGCAACATTTTCCAATCTTCTATTGTCCAATTTTGGTGAGTCTGTGGGAATTGTAGACTCAGTTTCCTGTTCTTAGCAGACAGGAGTGTCATCTGGTGTGGTCTTCTGCTGCTGTAGCCCATCTGTCTCAAGGTTCGACATTTGTGCAATCAGAGATGCTTTTTTGCCTGCTTCAGTTGTAAAGATTGGTTATTTGAGTTTCTGTTGCCGTTCTATCAGCTCGAACCAGTCTGGCCATTCTTCTCTGACCTCTGGCATCAACAAGGCCCACAGAACTGCCTCTCACTGGATATTTTTCTTTTTTCTAACCATTCTCTGTAAACCCTAGAGATGGTTGTGTGTGAAAATCCCAGTAGATCAGCAGTTTCTGAAAAACCCAGCCCATCTGGCACCAACAGCCATGCCACGTTCAAAGGTCCCCATTCTGAAGCTCGGTTTGAACTGCAGCAGACCGTCTTGGCCATGTCTACCTAATAAAGATGCCGGTGATACAAAAATCTGTGTTTCCTCTGTTATAAAGGAGTACAAATGGGAGTCTCATGTCCCATCCATGTCTGTCCCCATTGATTCAAGTGAATTCATTCAAGTGAATTCATTAGTTCAAACAGTGTGGTACAACTGTGGTAAATGTAACACACTAATTTACAGCAGGCAAAACCTGGATCTGACCGGTAGAATTTCTGTTCTTTCAGTTAGTAGCTTGTGTTCTTGTTTTCTGGTTTACACAGCTCATTACCAGCTTATCAGGTTACACTACCATATCTAACACCTTCCCTCTATCGCTTCCAGACCTTCTCTCTTGAACATAGCTCTCTCTCTCTCTCTCTCTCTCTCTCTTTCTGTCTGACTCATTTTCAAGTCTCTCGTTCATTCAGAAAGCTCTCCACAGTGTGTTTAAAGTGTTACATCCAGTAATTTCCCTGGGGGAGGACACAGCAGATGACTGAACATAATGAAAGCTTGTCCTGAGCTGTGACCACAGGTCACGAAGGACAAGCTAATGTGAACAATCACAGGGGTGCTGAGGTTTCCACTAGTTCCACTAGTTTCATGCTCACTGCTTGTTCACGGCTATATTCCTGAGTGTCATCACCAACTTTCCACTTCAGGAAATCATTAACCATTATACTGTTACAGCAGTAAAACGCAATAAAAAGACAAATATTTTTGAAGGTTAAGGACATTTAATTTAGTTAATTTTCTTATTTTGTTGTAAACAGGCACTTTCCAAACACAACTAACAGACAGGCAAACATTTTTTGATACTTTTGATTAGGGTCAATACATGTTATTTGTTAACTTGCTCAATAGAGATGTAGCTTATTTAGCTTTAACACACTGAAACCCAAGATGTGGTGAAACAAAATAAGCTTTTTATGGACAATAGCTTTTATGAAATGTATGAAATATTGTTTCAAATTAGCACAGACAAAGTTGAGCAGTTTGTCAACCTGTATAAACTAAAATCATCTGTGCATTGTTTATAAAGGGAATACAAAACACTCAACTGTGACTGTGTGCTCACCCTTATTAGACATCATGCTAGTATGTGTGTGTATGTGTGTGTGTGTGTGTGTGTGTGTGTGTGTGTGTGTGTGTGTGTGTGTGTGTGTGTATGAGAGAGATAGAGAGAGAGAGAGAGAGATAGAGATAGAGAAAGAGATAGAGATAGAGATAGAGAGAGAGAGAGAGAGAGAGAGAGAGATAACTCCCATTGGCATTCTATGGGGCTGCAAGGAGACTGTGAGAGGCCTAGCAACAGTATCCATAGTAACAGCTGCTGGAACCCCATTAAACCTAAGCTGTCAGGTAGCATGACAGAATCAGGGTGCCGCTATTTCCACATGCTTGATTTGGGTGGGGTTTTTGGTGATAACACTAGCACACCCACTGGGCAAAAAGAAAAATTTATTTCATAAAGTCAGATACTGAATGTTTTCTTGATAACCAAAGCTGCCTAACAGGCATTGGCTGAGTCTCACGAATGTTATAAATTTGTCAATACTCCCCCTTTTCAATGTTTTAACAGCGACATCCCTCATGCAATACCTGACAGGACAGTGGTGTGTTTGCAGGCTCCATAAAACTTCCTAATCCTGCAGGCTACCATGTGTAAGGTGTCAAGGATTCCTGGTAAATACTGTCGGATAACGGGAGACTCTCAGCTGACCCGCCCCTCTGTTCTCTCTGTGGTCCAGCATAATGAAGACCAGAAGAGACCATGAAATAAATATTTCAACAGAATCTGAAAGTAGTCTGTCTCTGTGTTCATCCATTTTTAAAGCAAAATCGTCCTAACTGTCAGGAAACCAATGGAAAACAGGGGTTTCTGGCAAAATGAACTGCTTGTCATGCCCACAGCCTCCAAATGGCCACCGACAGGCTACATTCCCCACAATCCTCAGATTTGGTCCGTATCCCTTGATTTTTAGTTGCATCTGTGTCTCATCTCCCATATCTTTCTATATAGATGCTGTTTCCTCCTTGTTTGTTCAGTGTCTTGTTTGCTTTGTTTACTGACCCTTTCCTGTATGTTTACTCGGTTTATTCCTTATTGCATGCTCCATTTTCCGTTAGTCTGCATGGTCTTACCAACCATTGGCCACAGGGTCTTTTGACCCTGACTTTGTACTTTGTACATTGCAACCACTGAATTTTACCTGCATGTGACTCCTTTTCTGTCTCCCATGCCTTAGATTGCTTTTTAACTGTCACAAGCGGAGGCAGAATCCTGGATGAGAGCATGCATGAATGCATATTTATAAAGATATAATAAATATAGTTATAAACATTTAGGAGACTCAACCAATGATGAACTCTTATATACACTAATGCTAGCAAGACGCAAGTGCAACATATTGAGAACAGGACAAGAGACAAGTTAAACGACAAACACACACACAGGGACTAACATACAACAGAGACAAACATACACACATAATACACAGGAAGGAGTCGGGGTGGAACATGACATTTACTTGTCATATTTATTAAACTAATAGCACAAACACATTTTCAGTTACTGAAGTTAGGTTTACAGCTAGGTACATGAATATTTAATATAATATAATAGGTACATGAATGTAATATGCTTGAATAGGTGCAGTTATTTTGTGACTGTTTACGGGTTAATTTGATGTCACAAATTGCTTGATACCTTGAGCATACTAGAAAACAATGAAAGTTATGAAGATTACAATGAAGATTAACTGCTAATATTAAAAGCAATTCTACATTACATTCTTATTGTTCTTATTGTAGTCTGGTATTCTGAGCAGAGCATACAATGAGGGTTTCAATATTGGGGTTTCAATTTATCTATGTGTGTGTGTGTGTGTGTGTGTGTGTGTGTGTGTGTGTGTGTGTGAGAGAGAGACTGTGTGCTTCCAACCAGGTATTTTTCCTGAGTGCCTGTCTGCCAGCAGCAGCCCCCCTGTAGACAAAGGTTATTTGGGGTGTGTGGGAACTGAAGCTTCAGGAAAAAAAAAATCATTTTAATGTGTTTATCACTGGAACACTACACTTTATGTAAAATGGAGAACTGTGTGTGTGTGTGTGTGTGTGTGTGTGTGTGTGTGTGTGTGTGTGTGTGTGTGTGTGTGTGTGTGTGTGTGTGTGTGTGTGTGTGTGTGTGTGTGTGTGTGTGCTCACAGTAGAATGTTCACTGTTGCTATGGGGCAATGCAGTGGGCATAAATCTTTGAATAACTGCAGCATGCACCAGAGTCCAACATGGTGATGTTGTCTTGTTACACACAGTGAAATCATTCATGTGATTGTATCTTTTACAATAAATAGAACTTCTTTTACTTTTATTGGCCTTTTGTGATAGTGTTACACATACACTTTGTCCTCTTTTTTTCATAAACCCAATTACAAAGCATTATTAAAGCAAAATATATATATTTTTATACACACATAATTTATACTTCTTTGGTGATATACAGGCCAACGACCTTTCATAGAATAGCAAGGCTGGGAATTTGCAATCTTTTGAAAAGTTGAATAAGGAAATTGTCACGGCCAGGGTTGCCGCACAAAATCAGTGTAAAACCCGCCCTTCAGCAGCCTAAACTAGCCGAAAGCCCAAAGTTGTTGACGGGGGTGGGGTTGCGGCGAGTGTTTAAAATGGAAACAAATTAAGTATTATATCGCGATCGGTTCTTTGTGTTGACTTTTAACGCCCAACTCAAAAGTATCCCAAAAAACCGCACCCCGCGACCCCAGAATTTTTACCCGCGGCTGGATTTTCAAACAAGCCCAATTTGGCGTGAAAACCGCGAACCTGGCAACTATGGTCGGCAGGCGGGAACCAGGGCTCAGGGGAGACACCCCCTTCCTGCTGTTTTATGTTTGCTTGCCACTATCAGTGTTGCCAAGACTCCAGTAAGGAAAGCAGTTATTGACTGCCATAAAAGTCGCTAAGTTACGTCTAATCGCCTAATTTGCATGATACAAGTGTGAGATGTAGCGATTTCTTTTCGCGTCACACTGAAGATGCATTTATATTTACATCCCACTCTGTAAACACGGGGGGGGGGGGGGGGTGTCAGTCAGCGGCGGCTTTGGGCATGCGCAGTTCATTTGCAGAGTGGACGTGGAGCGTTGTGGGTGTGACTGGGAGACTGCACTGCGAGTGTTGTGGGACAGGACTCACGGCAGCACCCGCTGCTCGCTGAAGACAGTAACTGAAGAGCATGAGTGTTCATCTCAGAGTCTCAAAGTCTCCAATAACACCACAAACGTCGCTAGATTTGTGAGGAAGTTAAGTATCTTGGCCATATAATTTCTGATGATCTCAGTGATGATCGTGACATGTTCCGTCAACGAAGTAAATTATATGCCCAGGCTAACATGCTACTTCGTAAGTTCAGCATGTGCTCTGTTAATGTCAAATGCTTTCTGTTTAAAGCCTTCTGTTCACCCATGTATACTGCCCACTTATGGTGTAGGTATAAGAAAAGCAGCTACCAGAAGCTGACAGTAGCATATAATGACACTATGAGACTGTTGATGAAGCTACCTAGGTGGTTTAGTGCCAGTTACCTCTTTGCACACTCCAATGTGCCTGGATGTGATGCAGTCCTGAGAAATGTCATCTACAAATTCATGTGTAGACTGGATTTCTCACAAAATAGCATAATTGAATCTCTATAATCCAGTTAAGAGTTCGGTCAGGTTCTCATCTAAGCTTAGGCGACACTGGAGAGAGTGCCTATATGTCTGAGGGGTGTGTACCTGTCTTGTTTATTATTTTTATTTTCTTACTATATCTTGTTTTGTTTTGCTTTCTTGATATGGACCATGTACCTTGTGTCTGATGTAAATAAAGAATTGAATTGAATTGTTACTAAAATAACCACAGATGACAAGGTTTAGCTGATACTACAGAACATTTTCTCATCCTAGTATTGAACAACTGTTTGAGCGTATAAACGTTGAACCACAACTTGTGTAAAGAAAATGGAATAGCATGACAGGGAGCATGGTGGACTTGCTAAATCTTTATTGGTCGTTGGAGACACGATAGTAGGATACAGAATAAATAGGAGAGCACATCGTCTACAATCCGTTCCTAAACATTTCAGCATCTAATCGCTAGAGGAAAAAACCACGGACGTATTCTTAGCGGAAACAATACACGAACACACACTAATCCTTTCAGCAAGCCTGTTTTAAGGCATTTGATAACCTAAGATATTCATACGTTTTAAGTAGCCTAGATTACTTCAGATAGCATCTTGTTTATGAAGGTGGCATGTTGGTTTGGTATTGACTGAAAATTACCATTTGATTAAACTTATTTGTATACGCAGTTATTATTCATGTCTGTGCGAGTTGGCAATGTTTTCTTTCAATTAAGTAGTAGCCTATTGCGATACATTCAAAAATCGTCTGTCGTCTTCTGAATAAGCGATACCTTTTGAGAACTGATACAACTATTGCCTGGTTTTGGCACCTATGCTCAAGAGGAAATGGAAGGAAACGCTTCCTGATTGGCGTACCACTCCCTCGCACCTCAGCGTTTTGGAATGTTTATGCTAAGCCTGCGTTATTACGAAAAACAACTTGCTACTAATACGCCACATTCGCCTAGTCAAACAGATTCGTACACAGCAAAGAGTGCAAAAAGGCCAACTGTGCCTTGACAGATTCGATAGGCAAGACGGTAGTCTTGGTGTCAAATCATGGCAGTGCTTAAATGGAATCGGAGAAAAGTGTCTAGCAGTTATTGTGAGATTGTAACTACAAACAGCAATGAAGGTAGAGCTTTGTTGATGCTTGGTATGCCTGTTGGTGAATTTTAGATAGAGGATTGTTTAAGATGGCTGTCTTCTCAAAGTGCTTTGAGCCAGCTGGGTCTGAAATTATCCAGATAAATGTTGCCTTTAGTGGTTAGAGGTCTGTTGTGTGAGAAGCAGGTGCTCCAGTGGGTTTCTGAAACATTTGCTTGCTCATGTTTTTCCTCTTGTTATATGATAGTAAGGTTGTAATGCACTGATATGTGGGTACAAATGCATATATGACGGTAGTAGATATGGTGGATTTATGCAGACAAATCCACAGTGTAGTTCATGATTGGATTGCTTTTTCCATTCTAAAATTGTAAGCATTTAGATCATCAGCTCCATGCATTTGTGCTAACTGTCGTTCATTTCATTCTCAATTTGATCAACTCAAAAGCGTTGTAAGGCCTTAAAACTGTTGGCCTTAAAGCCTTAAACCAAAGGCCTCGTTTCTTCTGACCTCTTTTCTAAACAACCCTAAAGCTACAACTCTCTCCTTCTGTTTCCACAGCTGACCTCCTGAACAGCACCATCTCTCCCTGACTGATGCTTCACTGGAGTGGGTTCGTGTTTAGATATACTGGGTTCAGATAAATGTGCCCTAAACTGATGACCATCTTTAAAGTTGATCACCACAAGTACCAAGCACCATGTGGGGAGGGGGGGAAAGGCATCAACAGCTCTGTGCAGCATTCTCCTGTCAGGGATTGTCCTGTCAGGTCTAAATGGCTGTGGCAAATGAGCAGACACAGCCTTTAAGTACTAGAGTGGAGTGTAGCCATAGTGTAACGAGCATACTGGGAAGGGCAGAGGGTGCACTACTGCCCTCGTCAAGTGTGAGAGATGATGGCTGGATGGCCGTGCAAACATAGTATAAACATCATGCATCAGTTTATGCGAGTTTTACTCCAGTGGGTCACACGTTCGGTAAGGGGAGACTCAGACTGGCACCATGAGTCGTGTTTTGGAAGGGGAATATTATAGAATCAAAGAAGTGGTTTTCTATGTCTTTTAGGTTTTCTAGAACTAGGTTTCTGGACTGAAATCTACACATGTGTGAAAGGGAACTATGGTTTAGCAAAAGCTAAAGATGAGAGGACCAATGAAACCTGACCTTGGATTATACAAAACTTCAGGGGGGGCCTGGGAGGTGAATCGGCACATAACAGCATTGTCATGGCACAGTGCAATAAGGCTCACAAAAGACAGTATTGCAGGTCACATTCTGTGCTGGTTTTGGGGTGCAAAACCTTATTTTGTGCAACGTAAACACTAGCTCTCACCTAGGACTTGTCTGAAAAATCACAAAGTACTTTTGATCTTTTTCCTTAAATTTGTGTAGGTTAATAGAGCTATACAATTAGTGAGTTGATTAGTTTGGATTTTGCTTCAAATGCACTGTACACATCTACTCACAGACACGCACACATACACAGACCACACATCGGTTTTTGGAATGTAGTGAGAGTTGCCTGTGGCAGTGCACTTAAAGGTTTCAAAGACAACATCTAATACAGAACACAGACCTGGATCAGCTAACAGTGAGAGCAGCAGGGAGTGTCCCAGATGACATCTGAAGCATGTCCAGAAGTGTACGGAATATCTCATCAGGGTGCACAGACCCTGTTGCAGAGAGTGCTGTGGTCAGTATGTGGAGAGAGAAAGAGAGAGTTGATAGGCAGACACATCAGGTTCTTCTCGGAGACATCCCTAGTGGAAGAGAACAGTGGGGGGGGGGGGGGGGGGGGAATTTTACTTAGGTGAGGGGATAGAAGAAAGTAAAGGAAAGAGAGAGGGTAGGAATCCTAGTTCTTTTGGCCAGTGGGGTTGACATCTCCAGAGTCGTGTTTGTCAGCCATCTTGGAGGCGGGGCTTTCGGACTTGCCGCTCCACTGCTGCTGGTCTCCCTCGTCGTCTTTTCCTTCCTTCTTGCTGCTCTTGCCGGAGCTGGTGTAGATGCGGCTCTGATAGGCGTAGGTCTGGCTGCTGGAACCCAGGATGGGGTAGCTGATGCCTGTGCTGAGGCGGGTCTCCTCTCCTTCCAGCAGTTTCCTAAAAGAAGGGAGGAAAGAAAGAGAAAATAGAGAAAGATATAGAGGGGAGGGAGAGAGACAAAAGGTGAGGGGGGGGCAGAGTTGGTGGAGAGTTGGCAAAGTGGGGGTGGGGTTGACAGGGCAAGGAGGGATGTGTGAAATGAATATATACAGAGGATAAGAAAGGTGGGAATGAATGTGTGAAAAAGCAGCATGGATGTGACACGCAGAGGGAGGGAGGGAGGGAGGGAGTGAAAATGTTACTGATAAGGAGATTTCAAGTGAGCAAAAATGCAGGAATAAGACATTAAGCATGCTGGAAGTATACTGTGGATGTATTACTAGAGTTAATATTTAGTAACGACTGATGGGGGCATTTTGTTTACCTGTAAGCAGCTATCTCGATGTCCAGTGCCATTTTCACGTTAAGCAAGTCCTGATATTCCCGAAGGTGGCGAGCCATTTCACTCTTAGTGGTCCTTAGCTCATTCTCAAGGTGCCCGATTGCATCCTGAACAAAGTTCGACCATAAATTCTCATTACAAATGTTTCATTAATAAAACATGCTTTCTATAAGCTGACTAACTTTTTTTAAATGCAAAGGATTACAGGTTATGACATTTATTCACATTTGTGACAAATGTGTGTTGCGTGCTTGTCACAGACAACCTCACTCAAAATGTCAATTTGTGTTGCATCTAAAAGAAAGCGCGAGAAGAAATGGGTGGGGCAAAATGAGCTTGGTCGTTGTGACGCAGCTATTTTCAGAATCTTTACAATTTTTATTCGACCGGCGTTTGCAGATGGACACTTTTACTGACAGTTTAAATATTTGTCCGTATTCTAGACGTCCAACTGATTTTAGCACCATGGACAGAGAAGGGTGACGCTGGCATTATGGTAATACGGAGAATAACGCCCATGAAGTCTGTTGGTTTCAATGTATTTGAATACCTACGTATAATAAAAACCCGAGAAACGAAGCTAAACGATTTCAAAATAAAATGATAAAACTGGGGATTAATAAAAATTAATTTACTACTAACTTAATTTACTACTTTTATCAAGAAATCACCTAAACACGGTTACCCCGCAGAATATGTTTTGCACGTAATAAGATAAAATAAAGAAACGAACTAACCTGGAAGCCCACGACCTCAAGGTTGTGCCTGTCCTCCATTTCCCGGATCTGCCTTTCCAATGACTCGTTGGTTCCCCTCAGACTCTCAATTTCGATAGTCTTGGACTGCAACTGCCTTCTGAACTCGTTGATCTCTTCCCGACTGGCGCGGATAGCCTCGTTGCTCCGACTGGCCTGCTCGTTCAGATCCGCGAACTTCGTTTTGTACCACTCCTCAGCCGACTGCAGGTTCTTTGACGCCAGTGATTCATACTGGCCGCGGATCTCTTTGAGAGCAGAGGTAAGGTCTGGCTTGGCGACTTCCATTTCCACGGACACCTGAGAAGCCTGAATCATGTTCGTCAGCTCGGCCACTTCCTCTTCGTGTACCTTTCTGAGGAAGCTGATCTCGTCCAGCAGAGATTCGACTTTCTTTTCCAGGTCCAAACGTACCAGTGTGGCGTCGTCTACGTCCTTTTTGAATGCCTTGAGATTAAGTTCTGCCTCCTCACGCATTCGGATCTCATCTTCGTACTTCTCACGTAGTTTCTGGAGGTCCTCTTCAATGCAGTCACGCTCGAACATCATCTGGTTCTTCTCTCCGTTTATCTCTTCGAGTTGAGAGCGCAGTTCGCGGATCTCTTGCTGGTACAGTTCAGCCAGACGGGACGGTTCCGACTGTCGCTGTCGCAGCGTCACGAGCTCGGTCTCCAGTACTTTGTTATGCTGTTCCAAGTTGCGCACTTTCTCGATAAACATAGCGAAGCGGTCGTTGAGGCCCTGCATTTGCTCTTTTTCGTTCGTACGGATAATTTTGAACTCATTACTAAGGACTGAGCTCTGGTTGAAGTCGACGGTATCGAGAGTCAGAGGTGAAGAGAATGCAGGTCGGCTTGAGCGCTTGTAGGAGCCCATCGACGGGGTGCTGGAATGAGATAGGGATATGGACCTATATCCGCTCCGCGAGCTGCTCAGCCGGGATGGAGAGGCTGAGTAGCGGGGAGAGTCCCCGAAAATCTTCCGGTAGGAAGAGCCAGAGTAGATGTCCGATCCGTAGCTCATCTTGGCGTTTAAAGATAATGAGCATAAAACGGACTGCTCCCCCTTATATACCAGGACGGTCCCAATCAATAATTCACCCTGCCGGTTCACCTGTAACCTGCCTGAATGCAGATGTTTTAAACGAATACGCAACTCCCTTGTCAAAACTCGCGGAAACAGCTACATCAGTACTTTTAACTTTTGAAGCCCGCAGTGAGCACTTCCACTTGCAACACATACAACTCCATTTAGGAAAAGTGGCACAATCCGAGAATACAGTGCGCGGATGGAACTGTCCGTTTTGGCGCAGTGCTGATGTCAGCAAGAAATTTCTCCCCATTTGATGGCATCGGCATCCATAAAGAACAGCCACCGCCTTGATTCAGTATATAAGGAGATAACAATTTAGATAAAATATGCAGCGGAATTGACAGTCAAAAAGCAGATACGTTAAATAATGGATGCAAGAAACGTGTTATGTAGGTTATAGCAAGTTGCTTTAATAATGGACTGATTTTTCGGTTCACAATTGAGATTACATTATTCATATATAGTGGGATCAGTTTGGATTACTAATTATGTTAGAAGCGTTTCTCATGGTCATTTATAATTACCGGACACCTGGGTTTTCAAAACCAAATGACTGGTAATCAGCTTTAGTTTTCACGTAGCTTTCTCATAGCTAAATTTAGTAACATTGGGTTCAAGTCGGTGAAGTCAGCGTCTGGTCTGGAGAAACACCTTTGTACTAGTACACTGCTGCCCTCTATTGGCGAACGCGTATAACATCCAAGTGCAGGCTATAACGTTGTGCAACCATACTGATTTTTCTTTTGTACAGAACAAACCCATTTTTGTTTGTTTTTGAAGAAAGGTGAAGAGTATCTTTAGAATTGGAACCTCTGGATATTCGTCATGTATATTCTTTTTACAATATATTTTATTAAGCAGGCATATAGATAAACATAAGCGATTCCTGCGTACATAAACATGTACAACCCCCATATTTTTCTTCCAGTTTCCTTACTAATTCTACCCCACTAATGAAGAGACCCAAAGTAGTTGCCATTACATAATGTAAAAAATTATAAACAAAGAAGGTGTAGGAAATTTAAAAATAAATAAAATAAAATATAACGAAACACACAAAGCAAAAAGTTGCTGACATTTTGAAATTGAACAAATTGATCAGGACACAGACATACGTGTTTACACATGCACATATCCATACACAGCCATATACAGGTGTGCATGTGGTGAAGTGCCTTAAAAATGTATGGATGGAGCAGGGGTCAGGCATTCATTAGTATTAGGGCCAGCGTTTTCATATGTAGGGATTGTCTCAATGTGAGAAAAGTACCTTAGTACTAGGGATTCCATGTGTGATAGACATTTACAATTGATTACTTCAGTGTATGAGGACAATAATTGGACTGTCTTCATACACTGAAACCCCAAATATGGGGACATCTGTACTCTGCTCAGTCATCAGGCCTGTAGGTTTAGGGCATAGACAAAATATATGATTATTTATATATATCCCAGTAACCCAGCCAGTATCTGTATACCTTCCGTGTATATATATATATGAAATTATGAAACGTACCATTTTTTTGTCAATTGTGATTTTTCACCACAATCAGAATTTGTCCTCCACATTTACCCATCTGTGCAATTAGAACACACACACAAACACACACTAAATGATTACTAGGGGGTTGAGGTACATGCTCAGAGCGGTGGGCAGCGGTGGGCAGCCCGGCACCCAGGGAGCAGTTGGGGTTAGGTGCCTTGCTCAAGGAAACCTCAGTCATGGCCTCAGGCCTGGGAATCGAACCCACGACCCTGCGGTCACGACCAGTTCACTACCACAGGACTGTGGTATGACTGTCCCATATATGTAAAAAAATGTAAATGTGCCATATTTTGTCAATTGTGATTTTTTTTACACTGCAATCAAAATTTGTCCTCCGCTTTTAACCCATCTGTGCAGTTAGAACACACACACACACTATGGGGCTATGGATCACACATGCCCAGAGCGGTGGGCAGCCCTAGCCCGGTGCCCAGGGAGCAGTTGGGGTTAGGTGCCTTGCTCAAGGGCATCTCAGTCATGGCCTCAGGTCTGGGAATCGAACCCATGACCCTCAGGTCACAAGACCAGTTCCCTACCACCAGGCCTTGACTGCCCCAACTTACTTAATCACATTTTAAATATAACACATATATATATATATATATATATATATATATATATATATATATATATATATATATATATATATATACACACACACACACACACACACACACACACGGACCCCTTGACATGATAGCATCATGCAGTTGCTGCAGATTTGTCGGCTGCACATCCGTTTAGTGTTCCACTACATCCTGAAAGTGTTCTAACGGATTGAGATCTGGTGACTGTGGAGGTCATTCGAGTACAGTGAACTCACTGTCATGTTCAAGAAACCAGTCTGAAATGATTTGCACTTTATGACATGGCGCATTATCCTACTGGAAGTAACCATCAGAAGATGGGTACACTGTGGTCATAAAGCCATGGCCATGGTCAGCAACAATATTAACGTTTCCAGGAAAATATCCCCCACACTATTGTACCTCCACTACCAGCCTGAACCATTAATACAAGGCAGGATGGATCGAACCAGTCTTGCCATTCTCCACTGACCTCTGGCAACAACAAGACATTTGCGCCCACAGAACTGCTGCTCACTGTATATTTTATTTTTTTCTGAGCATTCTTTATAAACTCTAGATATGGTTTTGTGTGAAAATCTCATTAGATCAGCAGTTTCTGAAATACTTGGACCAGCCCATCTGGCACCAACTACCATGCCATGTTCAAAGTCACTTATATCACCTTTCTCCCCCATTCTGGTGCTCGGTTTAAACTGCAGCAGATCGTCTTGGCCATGTCTACATGCCTAAATGGATTGTGATTGGCTGATTCAACATTTGCATTAATGAGCAGTTGGACAGGTGTACCTAATAAAGTGGCCGGTGAGTGTACATGAAAACAGGCTGTAGAAAATGTTGCACACGTATCACATCCACTCACATAGTTCCCCCACTGTTCAGAAATCAGGACCACACTACTCTTGATGTTACAACAATCTGAAATAGGGTATTTAAGTTCACATAATCACATCTTTTGTCTTATATATAATATACATTATTTGTGTGTGTGTGTGTGTTTATATAATATATAGTCCGAGTTTATATATATATATATATATATATATATATATATATATATATATATATATATATATATATAAAAGAATGACATTCACATATAATATATTATAGTATTATATAATATAAGGTCCTTTAGTCAACAAAATGGTTCAGCAATGTGGTCACGCTTTTAGATTTTTCTTCATTTAAAAAACGCAGCTTCTATTTTTTACCATAAATTCTGAGATTGTGGGTTTTGTATTTACAATAAATACACTGCCCTACAAATTGTTCCTTTTTCTGTCTTTTGATGTTGGCTGCTCTTCACACGTTTAACAGGAGTGTTCTGAGAGGCAGATTATCACGCCCCCTGCATAATATACCGCCCATTACTGCCCCGAATCAACTGCTTCTATCAGTATTGTGAAAGAGGGAGGTTTTCATTGACTGTACGACAGAGACGAGCTACTACCTTCGGAAGTGCGTTCATCTTTGATATTTACTCTTCTAGACTTGTTAAAAGCGCATGCTCAGATTTCCAGCTCGTGCAGTAGTCTCTTTTGCTTCGGGAATAGGTGAATGAGCGAAAACCGAGTTAGAATATCCAGCCACAGTTGTCAGCTTTTTCTTTTCTTCGGTAAGATTGTCTCATGTTTATTTACGTTGTTTTGTTTTCATCTGACCATTTATTCGCGTGACGATATCTCGAGCCCCTTAGCACGTGGGAAATAACGTTAATTTCATAGATAATTAAGAAAACAAAAGGTCAGCGATGTTTGGCGTCGCACTGCACAATCGGGGCTCGTAGCTGCCTGGTTGTTTATCAGCTAAAATAAGTCAGCTAGCTTAGCCGGCTAGCCCAACAGCCGAGCTGAGAAATGCTTTTATTGTCAGGTAACGTTAACCTTAGCTAGTCAGTCAGGACCAGTCTGGTAGCTGACGTTATGTGTCATTATTTTGCACCGGTGTTATTCGTATTTGACTATTTTGAGACTATTTATTCGTGGAATTTCGAGCTGAAATGCAGATAATATATACAGGCCGTGTGCCCATAGGTAAAATTTGAGTTTAGGTTAGCGTTAAGTTACCAAGTCGCACATCTTCACTATAAGAGCCTATTCAGCTAAGATAGCTAGCCACATAATTTGACAGGTTGTTAGTCAGCTAAATACCAAGATAAACTGATTCGTATCCAAGGTATAAAAAGTTTGTTAAGTTCGTATTTGTATATGTTATTGTTGCCTAAACATTTTTTACTTGGTTCACTAGACTGGTTATAGTGTAAACACTTTTAATAATGTCAGAGCACTAACGTCACTTACCTTTCTTTTTTATTACATAGATAGCTTAGCTTGCTAGCTAGATATCATTGAGATCCTCCAAATCCAAATGGTATCTTCATGGGCATAAATTATAACTGTTAACTATTGTTTGACGTAAATTGTAATATATATATATATATATATATATATATATATATATATACACAATATACATTATATGTATTGTGTGTGTGTGTGTGTGTGTGTATGTATTTATATGAACGTTTAAATAAAAGTAAGATCATTATATGGCAGAGGGAATATTACACCGCAGTCTCTCACTGCAGTTCTTATGTCTAAATTTTACATCTCGCACTACAATAGTGATGGCCTATCCTAGTTTTATAGCATCAGTATATTCTTCCACTTGCATTTGCAACTATGCCAGCAGGCATTCTTTGGCCCACTATTTGCAGTCTGCTTCTAGCAACGTTCTCAGCCTGTTAAGGCACAGAAGCTTTAGCCTACTTTTTGAGGGGTCTGTTTTTTTTCCCTTCATTCTTTGTCTCCTTTGGGATTTGTCTAAAATATGAAGAAAAAAAAACATTCTTCTTGAAAGTCAACGGTCTGCTGCTAGGGTTTGTCTCTTCAGAACAGTCACTGTGTGGAATCCCATTTCAACCAACCCTGTCTCAACCAATTTCCTTAGTATTTAAAATGGTGGAAAAGTGCTGGGAAAAATGTGGTGTGCTATCCCCTATCCCTTAGGCTTCCAGCTTGTTTGTACAAGTACGGTCATCATGATTTACGGGGTGCAAGAAATGCTGAATCAGTCTCCTCTAGACCATTTATCTTGCTTCAGTAGTTTAGGGAGTAAACTAACTTATGTAACTAACTTATGTAAGATGTGGGCTAGTTTACCTTTATTGGAAAAAATGCAGGCAGAAACAACCCAGCCTATGTCATGAGCTGATAACAATGTGCTGTGGTTGGGTTATTTTAATCTGCTTCAAACACAATAATTGAGCTTAGACACTGCTGTATTTAAAACTAGACCTTCCAAATTAAACTGAGAACCTGGTTATGGTGCTGGACATGATTGAAATGTCGTTTTGCTTGAAAAGCCTCAGTATCAGATTCAGTTATGACTTGTCACCATTGCTGAATTTGGCTTTGTGTCTGCGTGACAAAGCCAGACATGTTTAACCTTTCAGAACTGTTTCAGTCATAGATAAGGGCATCAAGCAGTGTTGCTTCACTTTGTATAGTGATTGAATCAGGTTAAAAGATCTTCCAGAGCTGAGAGGCCAGTATAACGATTGAAAATCACAGAGTTCTGAAATACTTCAGTCATTTTATTAAGCTTGCTGCTAATGGGCTTTTTACACAGTTCTGAAAGATAACTGAGAAAAAAGAGATTTCCCTCATTATCACGATATCCAACTTGTTTCTCCCCTCCAGATTGAATTTTAAGTTTGAAGCATTATAAAATGACCACATCATGGAGCGACCGCCTTCAGGATTACGCAGACTTCCCGGCCAATATGGATGGCCTAGCTATGAAGAAATACAGACGTGAAGCATATCATAGGTATGGATCACTGACGTCATGAAGCAAGCACCTGTTATTCTGTGAATATTTTAAAATCAATTTAATATTTAAGATGCATTATCAGTTACACTACTTCAGGTTATAAATGCAGAGCAGATTGTCAGAGTATGTGCACAGAAAAAAACAAATTACGGTAAAATCATAATGTCAAGTGAGCCATACACGTATGGTTCTTAATCCCACTCCTAATCTAATCTTACCCCTCATTATTATCAAATGCCTTACTGGGTCGAACAAGGAAATGCCAAGACATGTGGTGCAAGCATACTGCATTCAAGGAACTTTAACAACTTGATTAAAAAAAGCCTTGCCCAGTGTTCTTACTTGTACTACACTTGGTTTTGCAATTATGCTCGGCTTGTTTTGCACTTTGCTACCTGCATACAAACAGGGCATCTTTGTTCGTCATCAGTAATATTTAAGGTCAAAATCCAAGGGATGGCTATGATGAAATCAGTGGGACATCATCATCTAAGGCTGCCAATGGATCTTCACAGCACAGATTAAGCATGGGGAGTAATGGGGAGCTGGACACGGACTTTTCTCCAGATAGCATATCAGTACATGCACTACAGGTGGCTCAGTGCAGCATTTGTAGCTTGTAGAAGGTTTGTGGCTTCCCATGTCAGGGAGATACTGCTTCGTTTTCCACCAGCCAGGACATGATGGATAGCTTGCGCATGTTCAGGATTCCGTCCGTCACTGCCTGCTTAGACGGCAAGTGTGTAGCATAGTCCTGTCCAAAAAATATTAAAATATCAAGCAAAATATTTGATGTAAAATATGTATAAGCTCATGTAAGCAAAATCATTAATTAATTTAGTTACATCAGTTAATTTATTTAATGAATAAATACATGAATTACTTCATTTATGTAGTTACACAAGTATACAAAATGCATATTAAAACAATCATTAAAAAAACAGCTGCCTTTTTTAACCTTTACCGCAGCAGGTGTTTATTACCTCAAACATTGTTACATTATTCTGGAATGGCTGTTTCTTTCAACCAACTGGTATAATGCCATTTCTTCAACAAGATATGTTGTAATCACTAATGTACACACGTTCTATTGTGCATTGTTAATTTAAGTACATTAAAATTTGCTGTGATTGTTGTGTTGTGGCTTTTCCATCAGTGACCACACAGCATTTTGTGGTCAACAGCATCAACAGAAAGCAATAAAAAATTTAATTAAAGGTGATTCATTTGAACATGCTCGACATGTGTCCATCTTTGTCTGGTTTTAGCCAAATCTTACATGCCGGCACAACGAGATTTGCTGGTTCTTTCTTTTTATTTGAAATGCATCCAAAAATGCTGCCAACTTGAATCAGTGGTGTTTTACTGTGCGGCTACCACCAGTCGCTTTGGCTTTTCCCCCTTTCTGAAAGTGTATGAGCTGAGTAAACAGTGAGCACTTCAACCACTAATCAGGAGTTGCACCTTCCCCTGCTGCGAATGTGCTGAACATGTTCATTTGGCAGTTGACAAGGTTGGACTATAAAAGACATTTGCTATTTCACCATTGAAATGCTGTCACTAACTTGAAATGCCATAATTGTTAAATACTGGGGTATACTGAATTACCTTCATACTGACCCAATCTTCATGTGATACATCCTATACTGTCTTGTGAAATGGAAAACTGGAGTCAGCCATGCCTATGTTAATCTGTGAGCACGCCCATGGCCTCCTTCATTCTATGGCAGCAGCTGTGCTAGTCATGGAATATTCAGATAAAGGTAATATAAGAAAATGTTTGGATCCTCCTCAATACAGTGCTATGTTGAGAAAGTGTAAATCAAGTTTTAAACAGGTTTCTCACACCCTTTTCCAAACTGGGTTACTAACACTGAAAGAATAATTTTAGATTCTGTACTAAATGATCCCCATACAGATAAGAGGTAGAGGCTGAAAGTGTCACTGAGTTATTTACTGACTCGATTGATGGCCTCATAAGACTGATGCCATCCATTTTGTGTCTCCTTCTATTTTGGTGCCAGAGAGACGAGACTTTTTGTAAGCTAAAGACAATTTTACCGCATCTTGCAGCATCTTTGATTTACCATTCAATCAGTACAGTCAACCTCTTTGCATTTGATACACCATGTTGTAAATGTAAACTGCTTGAAGCTTTGCAAAATGGGCAGCACGGTCTTGACACTGGGCAGACTTGTAAACTGATGTTTTGGAGCTAAATTGGACAGCGACGGCGTCCTAATTATAGGTGCCATATAAACCATGCCTGCTAAACCACGCAGCAGCACAAAGAGCGGGACATGTGGCTCACAAACAACGAGCGCAATGGACACTTGCAGATGTTTAACCCCAGCAAGGAGGAGCATGGAGGAAAGGAATGCAGGGAAAGACCTCCACCCCACTGGTGTTACATAATCCCCTTTAGGCCCAGCGATTTGTCTGCGCATACAGCTGTCAGCCGCATGGAGTCAGTGAAGGCGTCACGTGCCTCCTCATTCAGCTGAGACAGGCCACCTTTTACTCTTGTCCATACTATTATAATGTTGCTATATTTACTGACTATACTTAATAGTTAAGTATACTTAATAATATTTAACAATAACATGTACTATATATATAACATGGTTCCATAACCTGTTGGTGATACTTTGCTAAATACCAAGAACTATGTTCATTTTTTCCTTGTATTATTGATGGGAGATAAGGTAAAATGTGAGTTGTCACGCAGTTCAGGAAGGGATGGCTGTACTGTCTGTTTGAGGTCCAAAGATGACCGTGTTATCTAGATTAAGTTGGGTCAGCTCTGCAGGTTCATGGTGCAATAAGCTAACTACAGATGAACTACATCAACCCTGTTGTGTCGAACTGAATGAAGTCCATAGGCTTAAAGTACATAGTTTAGTCATCCCTTGATAGATACCATGAGTCAGCTGAGAGAACGTGGAAGTAAATGAAGAACCATTTTATGTGTATGTTTTTGTGTGCATTGCTTGTTGATTTACTGCCTGGAGCTTCCTGCTCAGTTCACTTTTCTAGAAGTCTTTGAGATGAAGCAAACAACCCTCAGGTCAAAAACAGATTCAACAAAAGAGAACCCCGCAGAACTGTTGCAGCAAGCCAGAAACCGAATGGCAAGGAAGCAAATAGAGTGCACATTGTTTTGGGGCCAGGGGAGGAGTGGCTGCACTGTGGACAGGTAGTTGGGCTTTAGAGCCTCGGTACTGCAGTGACATTCAGTCTGAAAATGGATCGCATTTGTACTACCTGCCCAAATGAACCATGGGACCTAGGCCAAACTTGTGCAGCTATGAGGTAGGGTGGAGTTTAAATAGTTTTGCAAGCCAAAAAAAAAAAAAAACATACTTTGAGAGCTGTTCTTGTATTGTCTTTGTGTAAGGATATCATGGAACATTCAGTTATTTTGTTCTGTAGTAGCTGCTGTTTATTTAATGGATGATTGTATCTTTGCACTAACGGTCTTTTTTCCATTCACAGTAGCTGGAGTTTTATAGAAGGGTCTTTCATAGAACACTCAACTTGCAAGTGAAAAACATTAACACTTGTGCATCAGCAGGCCATATTCTGACCAAAGCCATCACTGCCATCATCAATTGCATTTGCTTGACATAACATCATAGATCGGTCTAAGCACATGATCAGTGGGGGTTGTATTTATTAACTGTAATTCCACAGCTGTGTTTCTTAAGTCAGGACATCGGACAGGTTAGGGGTTAATCTTGAAATGTTTTTTTCCTGGTAAAGATGATGTGCTTTGTTTAGAATTTAAGTATAAAACTTAAATGGTATGAGATTTAAAGAAAAGTTATAAAAAACTACTCTTCCCATCTCATCTGTGTTTGTGTTACCAAAGAGCATTTATTTAATGCAGTGTCTATGTAGTGTGTTTTCACTACATCTGAATAATTTATTCTGAATATAAGGTAAAATACTGCCATTTTGTGTGATTTAATTTAAGTTAAATAACAGTGCCTACTTTCTGCTTTCTTTTCAGAGTATTTGTGAACAGAAGTTTAGCTATGGAGAAAATCAAATGCTTTGGGTTTGACATGGATTATACTTTAGCGGGTAAGCTCATTTGTCTTCTGTGCTAAATCATTGAATTTTCACACATTTTCCTCCTTAACAAACTTATCACCATTTACTTTGTGAACTCTGTCAGCTATTTTGAGTAGGGAGTCTCATGGGTGTATAATCAGTGCCATTTGTGACTGGTTAATACTGGGACCTTTTGCTGCTGTGAAATTTTTGCACCTATCAGGGATGAGGCAACTTTTCCTTGACTCCAAAATAGGCAGCAACACAGACGCTCAGAATCTCAGAGTAAACATACAGTAGGGCTCCTGGGTATATTTAGATGTTCCTCATTGGGTTCTGGAATAAAAAAAAATACAAGCAATATTTCCCAGCTTACAGATATTTCTTTCACTTTTAACCTTAAAGCTTCTGTCTCCAGGGGTGTTGAATACCGTAGCTGCCATTATGATTAGAAACAAACTTTAAAACTTCCCCCGCACTCCCCTGTTCACCAGCAAATTAGGCCACCTTTTTATATATTGATATATTATATTTATGGCATTTGGATCAACCATCTAGGAACCCAATACCAGTCAGGGTTTGTGCAACATTTTAACATGGACCAGATGCATTGGGTTTCTGACATTCCCTTGCATTCTGTACTACATCTCAGTGACTCAGCTGTTAGCAGGACTGATAGTCTCTAAATCTGGACTGCTTGCTTTAGGAGAGTGGACCACTGCTATGACACACCACAATTGATGGCCTTTTGGCGCAAGGGGGATAGCACTTTCCACGCTCTGCTTCCATTGTGGACCTCAGTGAGATTTTGTGGGTGCTCAGCTGTCGTCATCCAAAGCTTTTGCTGCTGCCTGTAACCTAGTAGTAATGTTTACAGGACTGAGGGCTATCATGTTGTCACACGTCATGATCGGGTTGCAACCGCAAACCTCAATAAGTTCTCAGAGATCACTGACACTGTGCCTCTCAGTCTCACAGTTCAGCACAGACACATAACAAATGATGTAGCTGTAATGATTAAGCCCTAGTTATTGTTACTGTTAATGTTTATAGCCAATAATATAATAATAATATGTTTTATTGATATAGTGCCATTTGCTCTCTCGAGGTCACTTGAGAATCCACTGGCTTTCCTTTTAATATAATTCATACTTATTAATAGCATATGACACATTCATAGATCATGTAGAACATCTGAACTGGAAAGATGCTGTTCAGAACATTTTTTGTTACTTTAGAGTCCCTCATTCTGGTGTTTAGGGACACTCAGCCAGTGTACATATTCATTGTATCCCAGAGCCATCCAACCAAGGCAATCGGAGCATCTGCAGCTCTTTATCACCTGGCTCAGATGTATGAGGTTCAAGGTTAATCATTTCCACTCCATGTTTATGAGATTGGTGACTGCATGAAAAACAATCTGAGGGGTCTCTAAAAGTGTCATCTGTGATGTCTGCCTTTAGTCTGTGACTATGTACTTTCTCTTTTTAATGCAATCCGTTAAAAAGAATGGCCCTGTTCAAGCACTGGAACTGTTTATCTGAAGATTGTAGAAGCATTTTGCATCAAGCATCATAACCTGTTTATTTTGACATTCAGCTGTGCTTCAATCCCTGGCTGTGGGCCAGTACACAAGTTCTGTCATATTGCATGTCTGCAGGAAAACATGTATGCATGCTTGTGAGGTATAATGATCTGTCAGTGAGCCTCTGACTAAAGGAGAATATAGGAGAGACTCCCAGGGGCCTGGCTGATTTCACACCATGCGAAGTCCTCATGAACTACAGAAGGACTTCTCACAGATACACCATTTATTTGTATTAATCTTTGTTTTGTTTTGATTATGAAAAATTATGTTCACAAAATACATTCAAACAATAGAAATAGAAATCCTGAAGTGAAACAGTGCCAGAGTAAATATATAATTGTGGAGTTATGTACCTGCTACAAATTAAGTGTTTATGCAACTGATTAGGCTGATTAGGTTCTGAAGGTTTATTTCTATTCAGGTTGTATTCAGGCTAATGTTTTATATTGGAAGTTAAACTATTAATAATGATGATGCTTTTGTTGTGATCCATAAAAAGTCCTAGATAATTGAAAATCTTTTTTTTTTGGCAGACAGTTTGAAAGGCATATGACTAAACTTCCAACTTTCTTATCTCGAATTTTAGTTTGCTAACACTATACTATCAGATAGTGCTTTGGTAAGGCTGTGGCCCCTGATCAGTGTGGCACCAGTTTGTAATGCAAAAGTAAATGAAACCGTAGGTCCTTTACACTGGATCATTTGTAGGCAGATCTGTATGGCATGCTTTCCCTTTGCTTGATGTGTTTGACTGTTCAGAAACATTTTAGGTATTGTCAAATTACACAACATTTAGGTATATCTTAAAGTAACTTGGAATTTTAGATTGAATATTAATATTGCTAAAGTTTAGAGACCTAGTTACAAAATAATTAGGTCCTGGATCCCCACGAAGCAACACAACGTTCAAACCATCTTAGCTATTATATTGAGAGTTCAAAGCAACCTTTACTCTTTAAGATCTCACATGCAATCAAGATCACAGTTGTGAGTTCACTAATTATGCTTCTGTTCTGTATTTTTGCATCATATTTTTTTCATCTGTTTTGTTGTTAGTTCTTGCGCATATTTTTTTCCCTTTTATCCAACACATTTAATTCTAATCTTAAACTCTGGTTACCAACATACATGGTCACTAAATATCTTCATGCTGCATAGTTGTAGTGTGCAGGCCTTGTCATGGCCCAAGGTCACAAAGGACTGTGGATTACCAAGAGGGTGCTGGTGGGAGTGCTGACAGAGAGCGAAAGATGATCAAAATAGGATTCTTTGTACCAGCGCAGAGATTAAGGGGACTGGGAGGCACATGGGGCTAGTTGGAAACTGAGGGAGGCAATGGGGAGGGGTATGTAGGTCTGCTATTTGAATACAGGAATCTGGTCTGAGTTACAGACTCTGTAGGACTCTGTTGGCCACATGCCTCTGCTCTGCTTGCTGTGGTGCTGTATGTGTGTTACATGCCTTCATGCTCTGTTCACACTTACAAATAGACTTGTGTTCAGTGTAGTAAAAGGTCACGAAGCTGGAAATGACAAACACATAAAAGGTGGATGGAGGGGAAAGTATACGTGGCAGTTTAAACACTGGATCTAACTCTATGTTCAGTTGTCAGATGGGATGGCATGAGGAAACATGATTGTAGCTGTAGAACACAAAGGTAAACACAGAATTAGAATCAAGATCGGAGTCAGTTTTATTTAGGTCTGCTACACATTGGTTAGTGCAAATGTGATGTACCAAACAGACAATTAACATAATTAACATATTTGCAGAGCGTATATGAAACGGACAGTAAGCTAAGCTTTAAAAAGATAAAATACAATAGTTATGTTAACACAGTTCTAAGGTATTATATCATGGGCAAAGAGAATGCTGACAATAAGTTTGATTTCCACATCTCACCCTGAGGATCTCTAGATACCCCATTGCTGCTCCCTGAGGCACTCCTAGCAGTGTCTCTTATCAAGAGAAGTCTCCCTCCTGCAGTCCAGTGGCCTGACTAAGCATCAACAGCTAGTGCAAACACATTCCTCTCTCCTTTATAGCAACATGGGTCATGGGCTAGATAGAGCCTCGGCTCTGTCAAAGCTTTTTTGAAGTCCCTTTTCTTATTTTTGTCCTGGTTACATTTGTGTACTGACTTGGAATAAGAGGCAGAGGATTGAAAGTGCTCAGCTGGGTCTTTTGTCTCTGAAATGGCAGCAGGATCTCCTTCCACACAGGCTTGGGGGCTTTAATTGGGTTTAAATGTGAAAGGTTCAGTGTATCCGGTATCACTCCAGATTAGATCACAGGACATTTGGGGATCCCACTTAAGCCAATGTGAATGCAATGTGAATACTTCGGGTTAGCTTTGCACTCCTGTGTGGAAAAACATCATGGTGTTGTTGGACACACTTCCCGGGTGCTGTCCAGGGTCAAGCTCAAACAAAGCCTAAAATAATACTCTTATGTCTGTACCTTGACATGCAGCTCCTAGAAATGAAGCCTGTTTTAAGAATGAGGCTTCAAATATAACGTTTCTCAGAAACAGTATATAATTACGAATGGTTAGTCCTAGGTAGCCTAGGTAGTGTAACATATTTCTGGGATTTAAATGTAGGTACTTTACCCGGATATAGCACTGAAACAATTATAATCTGTATACAGTGCTGCTTGAAAGTTTGTGAACTCCTTGAGTAGTTTAGATTTTTCTGTTGTTTTACCATGATTCTCTTATTTTATCATCACCAGTTTTTGTATATGAAATGTCAGGTTGATGTTCATCAATTCCATTTACTTGTTTTGATGGAAATGTGTTAGTTGCCAGCACACATGAAACATGGAATCAGAGCTGTGCAAAAGTAAATGAACCACAGTGGCATTGGTAAATTCAATTGGGTAAAGGACTTGGGTGAAACCCATGCAAGTGCTCAAGTAATCAACTTGATTACTTGCAGACCTGTCAAATGAGACATCATGGGAAAGATTTGAGCCATACTGATTAAAAGGCAGAGAAAACCAACCAGAACATTGTCATGGCAAGACAAAGCACACAGATCAACAATGCCAAGAAGAAAGGAGACATCCAAGGACATCAGGAAGAAGGTGGTGAAGCCCATCAGTCTGCGGACAGCTACAAGACCATCTCCAAAAGATTCCAGCTCCATCCATCCACTGTAAGACAAATAATTTACAAATGGAGCGCACTTAACATCACTGCAACTCTGCCCAGAAGTGGCCATCAAAACGTACATCAAGAAGTACCAGAAAAATAATAATTCAGATAAAGGCCAACACACACATCACCTTCGGAGAGTTGCAGACGTCTCTGGCAGCATCTGGGATAAATGTACATGAGTCTACAATCAGGCAAAAAAAAAATCAGTAGACATCAGTAGGCATTCGTGGGAGAGTTGCTAGAAGAAAGCCTCCACTCTCAAGAAAGAACAAAGTTACCCGTTTAACTTTTGCCAGAGAGCACTTGCATCTGGGCCTGGACAATTCCATATTATCCAGGTAATCATCAATCCCCAGGCATATCAACAAATTCTTGACCATAATTTCCTGCCATCAGTGAGGGAGTTAAAGCTTGGATGGAAAAGGATTATTCAACAAGACAACAACTCAAAGCTAGATGTCCCACCAACTGCTGTCAACTGGTGGAGTTTGGCAAGGAGAAGTGGGCAAACACCAGATGCCAGACACTTCTTTGTGATTACAGGTTGAAGTAACGGCTGCAAAGGGAGGTGCCACAAGCTACTATTAAATAATGCTTAATAAAGCTATTAAATTAATAATGAAAATATGTGTCGTTGTTGTGGTTAATGTGTCCCTTGTTTGGTAGGTCTGCTTTACAAATTGAGATTTGTATTCAGAAGATTTTTTTTAAACAATGACCATGTTGGGGTGGTTCACACACTTTCAAGCAGCCCTGTTTATGGAAAAAATAACAGAAATGGTATTTTATGGTGTTTCTGTGTGATTTGTTCCTATGCATAATGAACTATTGTCCTGTAATTATAAGCAGGCCTGTGTGGCGACATGCTGGGTGTTTTGTATTGAAGAGTATGCCATCTGTAAGTTTAGGTTACATGTCACCTGTGTTTGCTTGACAAATAATTTTAAGAACTTTTAAGAGCCTAGGCCATGACTGAAGTGCCCTTGAGCAAGGCACCTAACTGCAAGGCACTTAACCTCAACTCCTCCCTGGTCGCTGGTCTAGGGCTGCCGACCGCTCTGGGCAGGTGTATACTCACAGCCCCCTAGTGATCACTTGTGTGTGTGTGTGTGTGTGTGTGTGTGTGTTCTTACTGCACAGATTGGTAAATGTGGAGGACAAATTTCGATTGGGGTGTGAATCACAATTGGTGATATTTGCAACTTAACTTGTGGAATCTCCTTTGAGAGTATGATTTACTGCAAAGTATGTTCAGAGTTGTTCAGGTCACTGGGGGGGGGGGACTTTTTTCGGACTTTTTCAAAAGCCCGTTTTGGTCCCCCCCCAGTTTTTATGGTTAAAAACAAATATTTAAATAGCGACAAATCCATGTCTCCCCCACTTTTTCAACGACGAATGAAGAGCTAGGATCATGCAGAAAACGACCACTCCAAGTTCTCTGCCCCCCCCCCCCCCCCCCCGGGGTCAACACACACCCCGCACCCCAGTTATCAAGCCATTTGTGCCCCCCCCCCCTATGAAATCAAAATTACGTCCATGGTTAGTTTAGAAATCACTGAGATCTATTTAGTTAGATTGCCCAACATGATTCCTTAGGATTAAAAAAAAACTGCTCAGCCAAATGAAAGCGAAATCCCTGATTATGTATAGTGCAATGAACTATACTGTGCTTCTGTTCTGTTTAGTATACAAATCTCCAGAATATGAGTCGTTGGGTTTTGACCTGACTGTGGAACGGCTGGTCTCTATTGGCTACCCACAGGAATTGCTCAGCTTTGTCTATGACCCCTCCTTCCCTACGAGGTGAGCCACTCTGACAAGCTAGTGTTCTTCTAAATAATGACTGCTTAGAGATCCTATTACAATATCAATGATTCTCATGATTCTCGTGATTTCTGTTGAATCATGGTCAGCAAGCAACACAAATTCAAAACGCTGACATATAAGATCTTAGATAAGATCTTAGTCAAGCAGAAGTTCTTTAGCATCAGAAAATGAGTGAACCTGCTGATGAGGTTAACCATCAACATTGCATTCTCTGCTTTACTTCAGAGGGCTGGTGTTTGACACCTTGTATGGTAACCTTCTAAAGGTGGACGCCTATGGTAACATCCTGGTCTGTGTTCATGGCTTCAACTTCCTGCGGGGGTAAGAAGACATTTGTTGATTTTCCATGATGCGTAGATAAAATCCTCAAAATCCCCAGTAAATTTACCAACCTAACCTACCTAACATACATCATTGCAAAGCTGTCATTAGACATTAGGATGTAATTTATGCACAGTAACATTACTGATTGTTTTGTCTGCTTTGTCACAGTGTAGAGCATAACATAATGTGACTCCTGTCAGTTGGTATGAAACATTTTTCCCCATGCAGTGGTCCTGTATTTGTACAGAGTTCTTATAGTGTCCCTCTGCCCTATGCCAGACCTGATATAAGAGAGCTCTACCCCAACAAGTTCATTCAGCGTGATGACACCGAACGCTTTTACATCCTCAACACTCTCTTCAACCTGCCAGGTAGGCTGTTGATCAACCTTGACCTTTACCCTGTTAGCCATACTGATAGCATACCTCCGGGTCTGTTTATGTCGTAACTTTGGGTCTGCTGAATCTGTTATCCTTGTTGCTTTGTTTTTGATTAAAATAATCATTACTGCTTTATATTTACCTTTCCATGTGTATTAAACCAAATTGTGTAAAGTTTGAATTTCTTTCTGAATTTGCTGTAGTACGTTTAAGTTGTATCTTAGCAATAACAAATATGGCAAGTCAAATGCTAATGTTTAAGCCATTTATGACATTACACTGTGACTCTTTTCCTTTGTCTGGTAGAAACCTACCTCTACGCCTGTCTGGTTGACTTCTTCTCAAACTGTGACCGCTATGCCAGGTGAGAATTTCACTGGTAGCATGACCATAACAACAGTTACCTTGGACACTGCCTCCACATGTATGGACCAGTCAAACTCACATGCACGATGAGGAAGGCTTGTCAATGGTTTCCATATCCATCGATTACCTGATGATCAGCAAGTCGCAGTGCAAAATCCTTTTACAGCATGTTTTAAAAGCCTATTACAATAGCAAAGTTGCAGTACACTGAACTGTGTACAGGCATGACAACTAACAATTTAAACTTGATCTGTGATCACTAATCCTATAGCATGTATCTCAGAGCAAATAAGCAATCATCTTAAAAGCAAGAATCAGGACATGTAATATGTAATGAATAACACTCATAACTTCAGCACTCAGGCGTGTAGCCTTAAGCCCATGCAGACGTAATTGAGTGTGATTTGTTCTGGTATGGATGCATGTCCTCTGAAATGGATTGTTGGTCCTTTTAGGGGGAGAGGGCTTTCCTGTTTGGCTCGGAACAACCTCAAACAAGGGAAGACTGTCCGATTTAAACCATGTCTGACTGTCGATAGTGTGTGTTGGCCGACTTGTGGGGCATCGAGTCTTAGCCTCGTCTCCCCTTTCTGAACCCCTTTAGTTGTGAGACAGGCTTCAAAGACGGAGACCTCTTCATGTCCTTCAAGAGCATGTTCCAGGATGTGCGTGATGCTGTCGACTGGGTCCACTTCAAGGTAGCAAGGGATTGTGGGTTGAGATTGAGCGTTAAAGTAGTAATACACCATGCCTTTCGAAAACGGAACGTTTCTGTTGATATTTCTCCTCTCTCAGCAATGAGAAAGGGTCCTAGCAAACAAGCGCGCGGCTGCCCTCAGGTCAGTTAGTGTGATGTTTATCCTGAACAGACGTCGAATGCTCTGGCTCCTTCTATCCACAGGGCACTCTGAAGGAGAAGACAGTGGAAAACCTGGAGAAGTATGTGGTGAAAGACGTAAGTATGTCCACAGGCTGGCTCCGTTTAGTACCTGCGTCCCTTCAGCCGTTTCTCACACACGCGGTCAGTGGTGAACGGCAGTGAGAGTCAGGACGGCTCACACACCGTGTTCTCTCTGCCCTGCAGCCCAAACTGCCGTTACTGCTGAGCCGCATGAACGAGGTCGCCAAGGTGTTCCTGGCCACCAACAGCGACTACAAGTACACAGATGTGAGTTTACAGAAATCACGTTACACCCACACTGTCATGTGCACATGCGGCCGTGTGCCTACATGGTGATCATATGTAGTCTTTCGCAGAGTAATTTTTATTTTTTGTGTGTGTGTGTGTCTGTGCCAAATTGCAGAAAATCATGACCTACCTGTTCGATTTTCCTTGCGGGCCAAAGGTGAGTGGTTTGTTTGACTGTTGTAGCAGTTCAGTTCTGTGTTTAACAGATGCAAGATGACTCGTATTGAACGAGCATGTGTGGGTGAGCCGCTCTCTGCCTTGCAGAGGGAGGCGTTGGGCTGGGGTTCACTACAGGACCTTTTCCCCACACTGCTGACTTCATGCCGCATTCTCTCCTACAGCACGGCTCTCCCCACCAGCCCTGGCAGTCCTATTTTGACCTGATACTGGTAGATGCACGGAAGCCGCTGTTCTTTGGAGAGGGTACCCTTCTGAGACAGGTCGATACGGTCAGTTTTATGCACACCCGCACACACACACACACACACACACACACACACGCACGCAAACATGCATCGGCATGCAGTCAGCAAGTTCATTTGCTGCTCCACCTTCTGGAACATTCCATTCCACTGGGCAGTAGGCCTTCTCGGTGACTACCTATTAGCTAGTCAGCACAAGGTATTGAGTGTTGCTGAAGACGTAAAGTGTAGTGTGATTTCACAGAACAAACGTGCAGCCCCAGCAGAGCCCTTAGTCAGGTCCCTGCCCTCCTGGGGTGTATTATGCTGGCAAAGAAGTATAAGCATGACCCATGTATGCTGTCCATGTATTTACTTGGTGTGTGTAGCACAAATTAAGGTGTATATAGTGATTCCTGTGTTCTGTCATAGTCCACTGGGAGGCTGAAGATTGGAACATACACTGGGCCTTTACAGCACGGCATAGTCTACTCTGGAGGTAACACACTCACCTTTGACACGACACAGTCTAAACACTATGTTCCATCCATGACTTCTGCGTACCTGAAACATACTTCACATGCACCCACATACATCATGCACACCACAACTTCCCGCAAAAAGCTTGCACGTGGCGTTTATTCCCTCCAAACGGCCCTCTGCCCACAGGCTCCTCCGACATCATGTGTGACCTTCTAAGTGCGAAAGGGAAGGATATCCTGTACATCGGCGACCACATCTTTGGAGACATCCTGAAGTCCAAGAAGCGGCAGGGCTGGAGAACCTTCCTCGTGGTGCCTGAGCTCGCCCAGGAGCTGCATGTGTGGACAGACAAGAGCCGTGAGTGGCCCACCACGCCAGCCGCCCACACAGACATCCCACTGCCAGGGACCGCGCCGGGCTTGCGGAGAGTTAACGTGTGAATCTCTTGAGAGGAAAACAATTTTAAGTTGGATAAATCAAATGAATTGTGTTCAGTAGGTCCAGGTTTTTTTTCTTTTCAGTAGCGGCTCTTTAATGGCCTGTGTGTGGGTAGACCTCCAGTGCTCCAAAAGGCTTAATGATAAAGAATGAAGATAAATGTGAATGAAGGGAGAGAGAAGGAGAGTGAGAGATTGTGCATTTTTGAAGGAGGATGAATGGAGGCATTCTGGGATGATGAGAGCAAGAGAGAGAGAGAGAGAGAGAGAGAGAGAGAGAGAGAGAGAGAGAGAGAGAGAGAGAGATGAACAGAAGAAAGAGGGTTACTTGTCAGGGCTTGTTCACAGCTGTCTCTCTGTTTGTCTTTCACAGCACTGTTTGAAGAACTGCAGGGCCTGGACATTTTCTTGGCAGAGCTATACAAGTGAGCAAAACTTTCTTTGTAGTACACCTGAATATGTGTGTGTGGTGTGGTGTGTACACGTGTATATGTGAGCTCTGGGTACAAAGTTTGCCCTGGTCAAAGAGTTCAGTCATCAATAAAGTGGGTTTCTTGTGGGCAGGCTTATTTCACTCTGAGTGACCTCACCATATTACTGCCCCCTTTTCAGTAGATGTCTCTCTCTGGGAATTTCTCAACTCTTTTTGACTTCCCTTCCTGTTCTTTTTACACTCTACGCCTCTTACCCTCATTGACATGATCAATATATCTCAACCCTCCTCCCCCTTTCTCAGACATCTGGACAGCAGCAGTAATGAGAGACCAGATATTAGTGCCATCCAGAGACGAGTGAAGGTACGCGCGCGCGCGCACACACACACACACACACACACACACACACACACACACACACACACACACACACACACACACACACACACACACACACACACACACACACACACAGTAGCAATCCAATGTAATCAGTGTCACATAAAAGAACTCCCAAAGTCTCAGTTTCTTGCAGCACAAATCAGGACCAGGTCAAACAATGTAAAACAAATGCTAGTTCACTACTTGCCTCTCAACATATTCAGGGTTCACAGATTTACTAATACCGATTAAACGTCCGATCCATATTGTTTCCCCAGTTGGGGAAGGTGGCGTGTTCTAAAGAGGGTGGTGGGATCTCTTCTCCTGCGTCTTTAGAAAGTGACCCATGACATGGACATGTGTTACGGGATGATGGGCAGCCTGTTCCGCAGCGGCTCCCGCCAGACTCTGTTCGCATCTCAGGTGATGCGCTACGCCGACCTGTACGCCGCCTCCTTCATCAACCTGCTCTACTACCCCTTCAGCTACCTGTTCAGAGCAGCACACGTACTGGTGAGAACACACACACACACACACACACACACACCCCAATATACACTACTACCCCTTCAGCTACCTGTTCAGAGCAGCACACGTACTGGTGAGAATAAAGACACACACACACACACACACACCCACACCCCAATATACTCTACTACCCCTTCAGCTACCTGTTCAGAGCAGCACACGTACTGGTGAGAATAAACACACACACACACACACCCACACCCCAATATACTCTACTACCCCTTCAGCTACCTGTTCAGAGCAGCACACGTACTGGTGAGAATAAACACACACACACACACACCCACACCCCAATATACTCTACTACCCCTTCAGCTACCTGTTCAGAGCAGCACACGTACTGGTGAGAACACACACACACACACACACACACACACACACACCCCAATATACACTACTACGCCTTCAGCTACCTGTTCAGAGCAGCACACGTACTGGTGAGAATAAAGACACACACACACACACACACACACACACACACACCCCAATATACACTACTACCCCTTCAGCTACCTGTTCAGAGCAGCACACGTACTGGTGAGAATAAAGACACACACACACACACACACCCCAATATACACTACTACCCCTTCAGCTACCTGTTCAGAGCAGCACACGTACTGGTGAGAATAAAGACACACACACACACACACACACACACCCCAATATACACTACTACCCCTTCAGCTACCTGTTCAGAGCAGCACACGTACTGGTGAGAATAAAGACACACACACACACACACACACACACACCCCAATATACACTACTACCCCTTCAGCTACCTGTTCAGAGCAGCACACGTACTGGTGAGAATAAAGACACACACACACACACACACACACACACACCCCAATATACACTACTACCCCTTCAGCTACCTGTTCAGAGCAGCACACGTACTGGTGAGAATAAAGACACACACACACACACACACACACACACACACACACACACACACACACACACACACACACACCCCAATATACACTACTACCCCTTCAGCTACCTGTTCAGAGCACACGTACTGGTGAGAATAAAGACACACACACACACACACCCCAATATACACTCCTACCCCTTCAGCTACCTGTTCAGAGCAGCACACGTACTGGTGAGAATAAAGACACACACACACACACACACACACACACACACACACACACACCCCAATATACACTACTACCCCTTCAGCTACCTGTTCAGAGCAGCACACGTACTGGTGAGAATAAAGACACACACACACACACACACACACACACACACACACACACACACACACACACACACACACACACACACACACCCCAATATACACTACTACCCCTTCAGCTACCTGTTCAGAGCAGCACACGTACTGGTGAGAATAAAGACACACACACGCACACACACCCCAATATACACTACTACCCCTTCAGCTACCTGTTCAGAGCAGCACACGTACTGGTGAGAATAAAGACACACACACACACACACACACACACACACACACACACACACACACACCCCAATATACACTACTACCCCTTCAGCTACCTGTTCAGAGCAGCACACGTACTGGTGAGAATAAAGACACACACACACACACACACCCCAATATACACTACTACCCCTTCAGCTCCCTGTTCAGAGCTGCACACGTACTGATGAGAGGACATGTGTACAGCTATACTATGTGTACACATTCACATTCACATACTCACACACTCTGAAAGCAGAGAAGGAATCCGCACTCTGATGGAGTCTTGTTTGCTGAGTCATCATGTTAGGTGTATGATTTTGACTCTATGACCATGTCATATATCCTGTGCGTTAAAAAGTGTTCAGTGTATGTCTTCATCACAGCACACGGCTCTTCAGTAGTCCGTACTAAACGAGCCCTCCCCATCACTCTGCATTTGTTTGCTTGTACAGATGCCCCACGAGTCCACGGTGGAGCACACACACATAGACACCGATGCAGAGTCGCCGTTGGCAACCCGCAACCGCCACTGCGTGGATTGCAAGGACGCGGACTGCAAGCGTAGCGTACTGACCCGCTCGCTCAGTGAGGTGAAGCCTCCCAAACTGTTCCCCCTGGCCCCGCAGGAGATCACGCACTGCCACGACGAGGATGATGACGAAGAGGAGGAGGAGGAGGAGGAGGAGGAGTAAGATCAGTGCCAATGCCCTCCATCCAGAGCATTTTCTTGCTTGAACAGGAAGTTTAGTTTTGTGAAGAAAAATGAAGAGTGTAAGGATAGAAAAATATAAATATAAAAATTATAATTTTGTTTAACTACTTGAGAATGCGTGGCGCAGTAGAGTTCATAAGCTTCAGACGGTTGTTATGTCGTATGAGAACACGGGACACTGCAGATTTGTTTTTCTGTCTTTGTGTAACAATTTACTTACGAGGTGGTTTTCAAATGAAGCTAAATCATATCTCATTCACTTTGAGTTAGCCTTAGATGCTGTAGGCTAGGTGCTGTCATGGGTTTACATTAAGCCAGGACCCTGAGTTCATTTACAGAAGGACAGTGCAAGGGCTGCCTAACACCCACTTCCTGTCTGATGAGTTTGAAGCTGTTCCGTTCATGGGCTGGGCAAAGCTTACTGTAAGGTCTTATATGCCTGGGGCCCGGGCCTCATCCACCACACCTTATGTGTTGTTTTGCAGTGGGGAACATGGGAACTGTGTAGAAGTTGTGCTGGCTAAAGAAGACTTACTGACTATGCATACTTGACAACTCAGCAAATCACAGAACCCCTTATGTTGATGGGACTGTGTCATATTTGACTTTCTACTCATTTTTTTTGTCCTTTATTAACATGGGTTTACTATTGTTTATTAAACTAAATGCTTTCCAGAGCTCCAGCAGCTAGGCCAAAGGCAGTCTCATATGGGCTTCTGGGGGAGATTACGAACAGAAGCAAGTGTGTGTGTGTGTGTGTTGGGGCACTGTTAAATAAAGAAGGCCAGTGTCTGGTGCGTCCCTATTGCAGCTAGGGTGGTGATGGGAATATGAATGAACTCTGGAGTTCTGTGATGGGTATGAGAAAATGCTGCTAACAAGCACCCCTGTTACTTGGCAACTGCTGTGCGGGGCAGACTGCATACGGTCAGTTGGATTTTTGGTTCCTCTGGATTAAATGTCAACTGCCAAGGATAGTGTTATACAGCTCTCGTTCTCTCTCTCTCTCTCTCTCTCTCTCTCTCTCTCTCTCTCCTTCTTCTTAGATACATACTTAGCTATTCCAGATTATTATACATCAATCCCAAAAGCATCAGTAGGATCATTAAGTGCAAAAAACACATTGTAAATATTGTATTTTATATATGGAGTGCATAGAAGATTTAGAAAACCTGAAAATGAATATAAACAGACCTATACAAACATTTTACATTTACAAAGAGGACATTCGTTTGTTTTCGTCATATGTTTTTGTCATTAGTTTGTCCAATTCTGATTATCTGATGGGCAAAAAAAAGGCAGGTGATGCCTCTGCAACTGTTGCTGTGGTATAGTTGACCAGATCAGCATTGGATGTGTTCTTGTGTGGACCAGTAGCATTGAGAGCTCTCTGACCAGTGTGATCTTTTCACCTCAACAAAATCTTTATAGACTTAATAATAATAAAAGAAGCACACTACATACAGCATGCATGTTTATTTTTTTTTATTTCTTTGGATTTTTTTTGTTGTTGTAAGGAATGCATATTGTTCTTAATGGTAGAAAACTATTGAAGTATTCTGTGAACATAGTTATGTCAATTTGATTTTGATCAAAATGTTAATCTAAGAAGACATGTACGTTATTAGCCACATATTGCATTAAAGAAATTAGGATCTACTATAGCCCTCCCAGTTAAATATTAGCTAAAATTCTGAATGTTAGCATTATGGTCAAATGACTCTTGAAATTGGATTGAAAAGGTGGACAAGGTGTTTTATGTGTAATGACATGCAATACTGTACATACAAAATAAGCTGTGTAACAGTGTAGCTTTTGGTGAAGCTACAGTATGTTTAGCATACTGCTATATGTTCAGGGTATTCTAACGTATATTACTTTATTTTAGTGGTTTTGTTGTAGCTGAGTCAGCCTGAGGGTGTATAAGATTAAGCAGTTATTTATAACCTTTTGGCCCGGTTCATTAAGAAAAATACCTCTTGTTCAGGAGGGCAAGTTCAGAAGGTGAATGTTTGAAACATGAATATTTCAGAAGAATCAGCAGGTTTATTCCATACAGATTGTTTAAATGCCATGTAACATTGAAGCATAACTGTCTTTTTTTTATATTTTTCGAGTGTCTTGGTAGTAATTAACGTTCCACCACCTTCATACTGAATATTGTGTACTGTCCCAAGGAGACCTTGTAGCCTTTAGTGTCTATATATGTGTGCATCATTATATAGAAACACTACACATACCTTGTTTTGTACTGAATACCAAAAATACAAATTTTCCTGAAAAGGTTTTCTTGGGACAATGGTGGTGCTAGTTAATTTTTTTTTTTTTTGTGACATCAGCATTTGAAAGGGTTATGTTTCATACCTTACAGCAACATGAAGCATATTTTTTTTATGTTGCTCACTGTAAAAGTGAGATGGCAGGTCTCTGAAAAGGAAAAAAAATGAAAAGCTTATATATGTCTTAGAAAAAAGCACAGTCATCAGGAGCATCTATTTGTACCAGTGTTTGCAAATAGTTTTTTTTTGCTTAGTTTATAGGCATTCATTGGTAATACATGGTGTCTGATTATCTAAATTACAGGGACCTGTTCTTCACACCTGTTGCAGGTGCAGAAACAGTCCAGGGTGTCCCAAAGTGCCAAAATCATTAATATGGCGACAAGATTTTATGATTCCTATTGTTTGTTCCACAGTGTAACCGTGTGTGCTTGTGCCTCCTCTTTGTTCAGCTACCGGTTTTCAGAACCTGTACATCTGGGAAAATTTGCATTGAAATAGAATTTTCCATAAACTCACAGTTGGCCCTGTGTAATTTAGTCAGGTTATGACTGTCATGTGCACTAGTTTTTTTTTTTTTTTTTTTTTTTTTGTTAAGCAATATTGTGTGTAGTCAAAATTTCTACAGAAATTGTTCATATAATTATATGATACTTTATTCACATGCTGTAAGTATTAAGTTTTAGTTCTGTTATTTGTGCTTCAGTTCTTCTTGAATCATACAGTAACATTTCACTTCTGCATATCTTCTGTTTGTTGAAATGAAGCATTATAAAATCTGGAAAAAAAATATGGTCTCTCGTCACATCATTCATTAATATAAACCTAAACATGTGTAAAATACCTAAATGTTTAAAGGTATAATAATACCTAAATGTGAAAAGATAATACCTAAAGTGATTTCTCACTTGGGCCATTGATGTATAGTTTGTCAAAAGTAAATTTAATTTCTTGATTCTTGATTTCTTGGTTGATACAGAATCATGACATGACAGAAATAACCCTGCACCAAAATATATTAAAATAATTTTTGATTTGTAAAACTTAAAATTTCATCAAACATTATACACAAATTGTTAGAGCTTAGTTTCATTAGTGAAAATGTGGAACATACGAGTCACAGTCACCTGCATTTTATCATATGACACTCGATTTCAGCTGCAGCTTGGTTTACCACATTTATATGTTGAGTCCAAAGGAAAAGGTTGTAGCCCCTACTTTAAACATCTTGGGCGTGGTAGTAAGCAGTGTGGATCTACAGGAATACAGCACCGACCAGTGGCCACATTCTGCCTTTACAGCAACATTTACACAAAACATCTCGTCACTACACAAAATGGCAGGTCTTTTTTTTTTTAAGTTTGTACCTGAACGTTGTCTGTACATGGCCCACAAATCTATGTATGACAACTGGCAAAAACTTATTTTAATAGCTGTAACATCTGATGCTCACTTATTGAAGACACATTAGTGCTTAACAGATTTCAAGTGGCTATCAAATTGGTAGTGTTGTCACAGATCCATCTGGATAAGATGTAAATTTCAGTATTATGGATGGGAATGTTTCTTCTGGGCATTTAATTATTTGTGCATTCAAATCAGTTCTCCCTGAACCCTCCAGGAAGGTTACTAATTACTTTCTTATGCTTTGATTATTCATTATGTCATGCACCATTACTGTAACACTCCTCATCTTCTCATGCTGCCAATAGAATTGACACGCATTCTGTATATAGAACATACATGACCATGCAATAGTAGTTTTAAAAATAATATTAATAACATTTTATTATAAGTCACATTAATTTATGACTGAGGGGGAAAAACAAACTGTGAAGTGCACTTCTCCTGAAAATAATGAATGAAAATTGATCTGCACACATTTGCTCAACACACCTGTGCTGAATGGACTAGGTGAAGGGACTTTCCTGTCCAATCACAAAGCACCATGCTCCCACCTTATAAAGCTACAGACTACACAAAGTGAGCACACACACACACACACACACACACACACACACACACACACACACACACACACACACGTATATTGTTGGAATGTTTTTAGAGTCCTTGTTCTCTTTTAAGGGTCACTTGTGTAGTGGTTTAAAAGCCATTCTTGGTGTTGTATCTATGAGGTATAAGGAAGTTGCTAGTTCAATACATGCGAACCATCAAGGCATTTTATGGATAATGTACAGACAGAATGCATAGAAATCAAATCTTACCCCATTTGCATGCTGGCCTTTGACGGCAGTGTGTGAACTGCTTTGACTGAGATTCAAAACTGCATTTAGCCATATGTTGGTATCCAACGTTATGGAGGCATAGATACAGTAACAGCCTGTCTTTTTCAGCAGGTAGTGAAGAGGTGCTTATTGAGGCATATGCCACATATTTGGGACCAAATACAAACTTGAGAAACACAGTGAATGCATACAAATGTAACTATAATTTACAATACACTGATTTTAATCAATAAATCATCTTTTAAATAGAATATTCTTCATTGCACTTGTTAAAAAAATTAATATGATTTTTAAAGGCAATAATGTGATTCTTTTTTTTAAAAGGTGTAAAATGTACCATACACCTGATTTAGAATAGTAAAAATAACAATATCTGTAATATACATATATGTAAAAACCCTCACCAATACACATACAGTAATGTATTTGTAACTATGTATATATAGCATGTGCATGGTATAACATTCAAAAGGCACATGTACACACATACACACTGCACACATATACACACATATACACGCCGCTGCACACTGTTGAATTTTACAAGGGTGTATTCATATATATATATATATATATATATATATATATATATAAAGTATGTATGTATGTATATACAATAGACATCTATAAAATAAATAAATACAGGAGGAAAATTATGCTCTTGGTTCATGGTTTCCTTCCAAGTGGTATTTGGCACAGCCTTTGACTCACCATTTGACAATATCAGCCAACGAAGGAGAAATGAGTCCATTTGAGTCGTGGTCCTCCACTATCTCATAATCTCTCCCGGCACCTTAAAGGGGACAGTCGAGAAGTAGTTTCAGGGCCTTGTGACAGCTGGGGGGAGGGTGTCCAAACTCCAAACTCTTTGGTCTGGTGGACAGGCACACAGCAGGGGGTGTGTGAAACTGAACCAGCTGTGCTGGTCCATTTCGCCGGCTTCAGCTTGGGGCCTCCCGCGCGGTTCGTCACGGCGCCAAGACTGCGTGTTCCACGGGGTGGCTGCAGGGACGACTCAGGGGATGGGCCGAAAGTTCTCGCCCTCCCGTAATCCCTCCCCCACCCGGCCCCACCCACCCCGGCAGGGGCTAGACAGTACCCTCATTGTGCGCCGTGTGATTTGTCTTCTTATGGGCAACGCAGTTTGGCGTCTGGCCAAGAAGGATGGCCGTTTCATCCGTCACACCATCGTGGAGCTCGGCGAGAGCCAGTTCGATTTTGGTGTACTCGCTGTCCGACGGCTGCGGCGTCTTGTCCATGCGAGACGCCATCAGGGCATTCTGGTACTGCTGGCGGGTCACCTGGGGAGTAGGCATCAGGCCACATAATGACACAACAACATTTTTTTTAAAAGCTGCAAAAATTGCTGAATCATATATGTGAAGATAAGGCATCTGCAACATTCACATGTACAAATATAGCTGTTATGTTCTTATATCAAAAGGCCCGTTGTATCTTGATATTGATCAGTCTGAAGAACATGAAGAACTCTAAGAACTCAATAATAATGAGGTAATGAGATAACTAATGAGGTAATTACATCACGCAGCTGAAGATGAAGGTCTTTTCTGCAGAATGAGTCATTATTACGCGATCAACCAATGTCAGCCCAATGTCAGCTAGTGACATAGGAGTTGAATATGCAGGGAAACTCTGCAGTGTACCTTTAAGGACTCGGCTAACCTTTGATGCTTCACGTATATTCACCTTGATGTATAGCAGGTCTGCGACGGCCCTGACCGTGTAGTCTGGCGTGTAGATCTGCAGGAAGGAGTTGAGCTGGTTATTGCTGCTGCCCAGTGGGGGGTTAATGACTTCATTTCGGTCGCTGCGGTTCAGAGAGTCCGAGTGGTTCAGCCCATACGGGCGAGGAGGGGACTTATTTTCTGCACGACACACACAGCACACAATGGAACGGCATGGTTAAAGTTCGGCATCGGCTTATTTCAGAGAAAGGCTTCAAACAGGAATGAAATGTCTGAGCTGAAATGTAGGGACGAGTCTGAACGACCCTGGAACACAGCAGCTGTGGCCGGAGTTTCAGGCCACCTGTACCATCCAAGCCAACTCACAGCAGCCTCATACGAACTGCGTGGTGTCCCTGAATTGAACCAGTAAGTAACGTCTGCCATGTTAGAAAGACAGAGGGGTCATAATGGCAGTCGCAGAAGGGGTATCTGAGAGCAGGTAGGCATGTAAATGCTGGCAGTAGCTGGAGAAAGATTGATAAAATGTCTTGCAAGCCTTGAAGAGAAGACCAGCTCTGTTTTAATTAAACACAGCTTATGTTTTCCACTTCTTAAAGGGGGCAGGCCTACAAGCATGCACACACACACACATACACAATTGCAGGTAGTGCTAATGCCACAATTTGACTGGAATGTATGTAATCCGCGTTTGGATGTCTGAGAGCTAGAGCAGGGAGGCCCTGTGCCGTTCACCCAGAAATGAGGCTCTATCGCTGGCTTGAGGGGCCCAGCTCACTGCCCTGTACGCAAGAGGTCAGTATGCATGTGCAGGGGGTCAGTATGTGTGTGTGTGTGTGTGTGCACGTGTGTGTAGGCGTGCGTTAGGATCAGTGCATGTGTGTGTGTGGGTGTGTTTGTGTGTGTGTGCGCACACATACCATGGTTATTTTTCTTACTCTGGCAAAATCAGTGGGAGGGATACTATGAATTTACTGAACTGAAAAGAGGAGTAGAAGGTAAACTGAAACACTTTCCTTTTACAAAAGAAAATGTTTTTCTACTACTACTAAAACTACACTTTTACCATTTCACTTTACTTTTTGCAGACCTATATTTATAGATGCAATCTAAAATAATAAATAAATAAAAATTAAACCATGTCCCTGGTTTCTTTTTATGTTCAACAGGTTATTCATAATAACTATGTAGGCCATCCCACGTTTCATGTTGCAGTTTATGTGACTCGGTTTGCTCTCCAGGTGGATCTCTTCAATACATAAAATACTCCCATAGTTAATTAATTCCCATAGATGAACTACTTATACATAAACACTTCCATACACAAACCACTCCCATATGTGAACCACTCCCATATGTGGACCACTCCCATATGTGGACCACTCCCATAAATGAACCCCTCCCATACATAAACCACTCCAATACAAGGGGCTAAGCGATTGCTGAACCTTTATAATAGCGAGACCATCCTCTGAGCAGCTCGCACTCTGCTCATCACAGAATTCACAGAGGAGAAAGAGAAAGGGGGATGACAGATAGGACAAGAAAGTCTGTCAAAATGGAGAGGAAAGGACAAACATGTCAAATCATGAGTCTGCTGATCATGAGTTCCCACCAAACAGACAAAAAGCTCTACCCAACCACACAGGACAAACAAAACTGCATTGTTTATTGCTATGTCCTAATTGCCCTAATTTATCTGGATATCTGTAGTCCTGATCTGGAAAGGTATTTACTGCAGTTTGACAGGAGAAACTCAACGCACCTCATAGTGCAAGTGCAATAGCTTTATTCAACCAGTAGAGGTCACATAACTCCAGCCACAACAGGGTTTTTTTTTTTTTTTTTTTGTGAATGAAAACACTGGTGGTAATGTTCTCATCCTGCAAGACCTCTGTAAGTCGAATGGCAAGCAGAAGAGACTCTAGAGCATGAGTGAACAACTTAGTCCTCGAGGGGAAGAGTTCAGCAGAGTCGAGTCATTATCCTGTTCTGACTGTCCAACTAAACCCGGCAGCTAACTAATGAGGTGAATCAGGTATATTCCCAAGAACGCTGCACGTTCGGTTCTCCAGTACAGGAGCTTGTCAACCCTGTTCAAGATATACAGTACATGCATCAGACACCAAGAACCCAGGCTCTGACATGCACCTCAGAACATGTCAGCTGTGACTGCGACTTTGTGAGGAGGCAGAGAGGAGTTCTGTTACCTGAAGTCATGGTGAGGGCCATCATTCCATACGATGAAAACGCTCCTGCTTCAAACTTCATCCCGTCCTTCCCTGCCTCCACCTCCACTTTACCCTGTGGGCCCAGAGATGGTCAGAGGAGTGAACCCCTCTGCTCTGCGCATGGTGTGAGATTTACTTACACTGCACAAATGCAGTTTTTCATAGGCCACAGTGGTACAGTGTAATCTCTTTGTGTGGAACTGCTGGTTGGTAACTAGGAGACAACGTAAGCTTGAAGGCTCTTGAAAGAAAACACTTCTAGCACAGCAATGTGTGTCAGCTGCTAAGACCTCCTTCCGTTTCGTAAGCTCCAAATACTACGCACTGGTTTCACACCTGCAAAAAAATCCCAGCTCCTTCGCATCTAAGAGCCCTCTCAATCCCCCTGTCCTTCCGCTGTCTGTGGCGAGCACACCGACCTGCAGGACGAGGATGAAGTGGTCTGCCGGCTTGTTGCGGACATAGAGGTAATGCTCCGGAGCCCTCTTACTCTTCTCGTTGAACTTGAGCTCCTGGATGACGTTGGGGTGCTTCAGCAGCCTGAGCAAGATCTTCTCAGACATCTGAGCCAGGCCAAACGCCTCCACCTCTGTGGAACAGAAGATACAACGCCCCCTTGTGGTGAGTAACCGTGGTGACAGCGCCATTCCTTCAAACCCTCATCACATTTTCCCTGGTTTTCCCACAAAATAACTTAAAAATAAACTGAAATAATTTAAACATGAGGGATGATTTCTGCAGAACTCCTTTTTTTTATTTGTTACAGCACACGTTATGGCATTCATAAACTCAAGTTTATCCATTTTCTCCACAGTCCACTTAGTTCTTGATTTAGCCACCAAGCTTACACCTTTTCCATGCACACTGAGTTCCAATCAGCTCTGCATTCACTTGTTGATGGTCTTTCATGTATGACATCACAGATGCATTTCACACCAGAGAGTACGTTCCTCCTACACTTGATTAATATTTGAAAAGGGCGCAACATGAATTAGTTGAGAAACTGGTGTGTTCGAGCAGACAAAACATCTAAACATTGTTTTGTTTTGCCTCTCTACACCCTTGATATAGTATTTATAATTGTCTACTGGAAGCCATTTTAGTACTTTTAGATGGAAAGTCAGTGTGCTCTGATGGTATCATTAGCTTGTGTGCTAGTCTTTATTCGAGAGAATAAGCAGTATCTCCACTCATTTGTGGCCTCTGAGCCCTTTTTTCATTGGCTTAGCTGTGTTTACGGTATCTGTGTCCCCTGGCAGCTGGTCCGTCCATGACCGCCGTCCTTTAATAGCTTTGGGCCAGTGTTAATCAAAGATTAGCATTTAGCTGCAAAGTCACGGTTCTAACCAAATCCCAGTGAAAGGTTTTAAGGGGAATATTAAAAAGAAAAAGTATAATAATAATAATAATAATAATAATAATAACAATAATTCCCCAAATTACCGAACTGGTTACTAAAATAAGTAACAAGCAATTATATAGTCTATGCCAGAGATAACTGAAATATCTCAGCACACATATATAAGGTTTGATTTGAAGAAAAAAAGAAGCATTCTTAAATTCTTAAGTTTTTTACTGAGACTAAATTATTCTTAGTTGATCTTCTATAAAGCTGAACAGGCATTTTGTTTACCATTCCATTTTACGTTCTAAAAGTGAGAAGTGGTTCACACAAGCAATAGCAATGCACAGAGTATAATGTTTCTAGTGTAGGTGTAAACCAATTAAAGTTATATGTCCTGAGTATAAAATTAATGCTATATGTCATCAGCATAACATGAACAAAACCTTAAAGCGACTATACAACTCAGATTTCTGGCAGTGGTAAACCTTTCCACTCCTAACACTCGACCTCATGAGCTGCTTTTCCCAGAGGCCTTCTTTGAGCAGATGTAATTTTCACCTGGTCTAAGACCCTTAGCCCAAGAACATACCTTTAACCACTACACAAGAGACCAAAAACTGGTCTCAGGTCAGTGTAAAAGGGCAACTTTTACTCAACGCAGGTCTACCTCCAGTGCTGGGCCAGAGTGCTACCTCTTTAGTCACAAGGCACACTGGGGGAAATAAAGCAGCAACGCAGAGCACTTGCCTGTTGCTAGGAAACGAAGAGTAGCCAGTAGAAGCTGAGGTGATATTTTAACCTTCATTTCATTGTCTGTGGGCTTGAAGGCCGAGAAATCCTGCTTCCTCTCACGGTGGGTGATCTTCTTTTTTGTTTTGTTATCGGCTAACGGAAGTTAGAGAGAGAGGTAAAAATGGCCACAATTTTTAGTGAAATTCCTGGACATAGAGGATTATGATCAAAACATCCTGATCTGAACATTCATAAAAGATTGCTAAGTGGGGATGGCAAAAGCTGACCCTGCATGCCAAATAATTTAATAAACAGTATTAAGGAAGGAAAATAATTCTAAAAGAGCTTGAAGATGTGAACACATTCATGGGCAGTTCAGCGATTAAGATACCAGTAATCAAACATTACCATTACCACACTGCCAATGTTGGGCCCTGTCAGTCAGAATGATAAGACCCTTTGGATAACAAGTGAGGCGCTAAATGGCATGAATATAAATAACAATTACACTCTGTTCAACTATCCTTTCCCTTACTATGCCAAAACCAGGACAATCATTAATATTTAAGTGCATTCTAGTAGCTCAGTAGCGTACTACAGTAAATTGTGTATGCTACATTATTTTTGTCATCACAATGTGCCCAATATAACACATGCTGATTAGGAGGCACTTACTGTATAAATCCGTCTCATCAAGGATTTCTGATTTGATTATTTCTTCAATGACATCCTCCAGGGTGACAATCCCAAGGACCTCATAGAAGGGATCTCCCTCACCCTCATTGTTGACTCTCTGAACGATCGCCAGGTGTGACTTACCTGGGGAGAGACACATAACGGATCATGCTTGTCATGCTTTTACCCATGGTTTTGGTTGGAGTCAGTGTAAGCATACAATTCAGATGATCTGATTTATTATAATCTGTGTTCATGGCAGACGTGCTACTCCTTGCCAAGAAAAATTTATATCAAATCAAGTTGGACAGCTGAGGAGTATATATCAATAACTAATGATATTGATGACCCTGATGGTTAGTGCTAGCACTTGTCCTTTAATACTTCAAGCGGTTTTACACATTACACTCTGCCACAAAAGATGTGGACCAAACAGATGTTTTCGGTTTTTAAGCAGCTGGAATAGTTTGCTATCAAACTACTATACAGTTACACTAGTGCTGTTTTCCTCAGTACCAAGGCTTTAATATACCCTTTTATAGACATAGAATGTGTAATAATTTTTCTTCAACATCATAAATAAAAAAAACAGCATAGAACTAGAGCTTAATATGGTTCAAACCTGCAGTTGTCAATATCGCACTGTTGAGTCCATTTCAAACTTAACGCTGAGGTTCTGAATGTCTCACGTGAGAACGTGTACTACAGTGACCTTGGCGTTTCGCCACACTCTCACTACCAAGTTCAAGAGTCCCTGTTGACCCCATTTCCCCAAACACGGCTGTGTTTTGTCTTTCACAGAGTGTGTCTTGACTTCAGCTTCATTCATGTTCTTCCACAAAGCACGGTGCAAATAATCACCATTCCGGTGACCCGGTGTTAGCCCAATCTAGTGCTGACATCGTTGCACGAGTATCCTGACGCCACTCTCTGCTGTTTATTTTGTCAGTACGCAGAAAACATGCAGACCCCATTGGTTATTGTCAAGGGTACGTGTGCATATGTGTTCTGCACAATCATGCTGCCATTCCAGCAAAAAGAAAGAGGAATTAGAGCAGGCATCTGGCACTGAGGCGCTCCAGTCTTCCAATGTCTTTTTATTCCCCAAGTAATACATGAAATCAAAAGAGGAAATAATAAAGAAAATAAAAAAAATAAAAAGAACTATTTGCAAATAATGTCAAAGCAAAACACTAAACAAATACTTTGCCGTTTCTCAGCTTGTGATCATTTAAAAGGAATTTTCCGGAGGGGAGGCTAATATTAGCCCCGAGATGAAGTTTCCGCTCCACTTGGGCTGTATTCTCACCAAAGCCACTGCTGGCTGACCTGCTCTGGCTCAGTGCTGGCCGTTTACATGCAGATGGCCGTTCACCGAAGTAGTAGGAAGCAGGACGCACTCACAGCAAATGCCGTGACAAAAAGCCCACAATGAGATGCATGTGTGTGTGCGTGCGTGTGTGTGTGTGTGTGTGTGTGTTATTTCTGAAAGACTATGCATTTCAGAACAGTCTACATTGTTGCAGCATTTGATCTTAACCAGCTAGTTCTGAGATTAATTTAAACCATTTCAGCATGTGTTGTTAATCTAGTATATAGTTTTTACCGTAGCCATCTCAAACCATACTACACTACTTAAGCAATATTTTAGTAAGCGCATAAGACTCTCTATCTAAGGTGCACATGATTCATGCAGTGATGTACAGTTCATATGGAAAAGGCAAACATATGACTGTATAACCAGCTCGTACGAGTCATTTCTGAGCAGGCCTGGTCCAGCAGGTCCCTGCAGCAAAGGGCAGGGGTCACTTCTCAGGAGGCACTTTTACTCACACGGCTAAACAGCCAGCGAAGCGTGACGGTTCAGAGCACGACGGCAGTGAGGGCGGTTTATCTGGTGCCGCGGCGGCAAACACTAACATGCTCGCTCCGTGTGTTTGTTTGTTTTTTTCTTCCTCCGAGAGGTTCCCCGGGGTGTAGAAAGACGGACCTCTCACCCCCTTAGAGAAGGCCGCTCATCCAGCAGTGCAGTGTTCTCAGAGGATTCCGCTCGGACTGCAGTGCAGATGGACAGAGCACGACGACGCCTCCGGTCTCATACCGCCAACATGTTTACTTTCATAACTGTAACTCAGTAAAGTGTGGACCTTATGATCTTACTGTCTTTGTGGCTATACTGACAGAAATCCACACAGCTGTCTAACTTTGTGCATGATCAGAAACTATTTTGAGGCATTCTGCTAAGGTCTTAGTTTAGTAGTGTTCAGCATATACTTCAGTTAGTGACAGTACATTTGGAGACTATTCAAAAATTAAAGGTTTCACAACATTCCCACTTACACTTCCACTCGCACACCCATGCCCACACACACACACACACACACACACACACACACACACACACACACACACACACACACCACTGCTCTTACTGGCCTATCTTCATCCCTCATAATGGGCCCCATACATTCCATTTTCCCACCAAAACAGAGGGAATAAGCAAAAGCAACTAACATCTTCCATAAATAAACAGCACCAACACACACACACATGTTTATTCGTAGCTCCTGGGCTGCTAGAAATATCAATCTATCTTTTCTTAAGCAGAACGGGTGGCTGGGACAACCCCTCTCAGCCTCCGGGACATTAAAGGGCAGTGTGTGGAGATAGGGTGTTCAATGGGTAAACTCTACGCAGAGATTTTCCATGATGCATGCTTCAGGCCCTAACCCTCAAACTATAACCCTGAAATCTACGGCTGTGTAAACCTCCTCTAGGCACTGACCTAGGATCAGTTTTTGCCATTCACACCAAAGATATTTCCCTGCTGAGCGGTGGGATAAGTGTTCCTTGGTCAGCCTTCAGGGCTGTACGTATGTGTGTTTTTCCGGGGCATTACAAGTGAAGAAGTCGTTTATTTACATACATATCTGTGTTTTAGTTCTCCACATATTGGCCCATACTCATTGGCTCCAACTATTTTGGAATTGTGCACACTGGCATTACTAGCAAATGGCTGACACCGACATGACTGAACAATGACTACATCATCACTACCTCACCACACAGCTCATCACTACCTCAACACTACCTCACTGCTACATAATCACTACTTTATCACGACCTCACTGCTACTAATCACTACCTCATCACTGCCTTATCACTACTTCACTGCTACCTCATCACTACTTTATTACTACCTCACCGCTACATCATCACTACTTCATCACTACCTGGCCATGCAGCTCATCTCTACCTCATCACGAAGCTCATCCGTACCACACCACGCAGCTCATCAGTACAGAGAGAGACATTAAATCCCCTCCCTCCAATGAGAGCCTACACAATTATACCACTCATGGCAAAAACTCAATGTTTAGGAATTAAATGTTTACTAAAGACAATGAAACAATGTTTAAAGTAAGAAATACGTCTTTTTACACTTGTAAAAACATGTATGTATAAATGTTTATATATAACATTAGAATATTACAGTAGGTTAATACTTAAGAGAGTAACAGACAGGTTTGAAGATAAGACTGCAAATAAAGTATAAACCTCTCTGCACTGTTTCTCATGTATTAGGAGTTGTTATATAATCTTATGACCTCTGAATCATCATGTCCTGCCAGGTACTCTTGCTAGCAAAAAAATCAATAGCACTCATCAAGAAAATAAACACCACGTTTCCTGCTGGAGCTGCCTTTGTTTAACTTGTCAGCATAATCGTCCTCAGATAAGACAGACCTACATACAGCTGACATTGATTGAATCACGAGGGGCACCAATATGTTTACATGCGATAGCAACATTGTGTTGACGGTGTGTTGGGAAAGGAGGGAATTCAGAGGACAGCAGATCTCACCTCAGGCCCGAGAACGTGCTCATGCATCCTTCATCCCTGTGGAGACTCTTCGTTTGCTCTTTTCCACCATTCCCAGCTATTATTTCTGGAATGTGTTTTGTCATATTTTTCCATAGCGTAGCTACCACTATAAATAGTCACGCAAGGCCACAGGGTCTCTGTCTGAGATAGACACCGATTAGCCCTCTCAGGACATATTCCAGCTCTGACGAGGACTGAGACGCTCTGAAGATGGGAAATCACAGACTACTGCTAGCTATTGTCCTAAAGACAGGTTTGTTTTGATGAATGGGTACGACACATAACATATAACACACAATGAAAAATATATATGAGACCACTACAGTGACATTGCATACTATATATAGAAAAATTAACTCAAATATGATTTGAAATAATTTGGCTCATAAAAGGCACCAAATTATACATAATTTGTTTTACAACATTAGTAGTATTGTATGCTTTCCTTACCATTGTACAGAATGTGACACATTTTGTGATTAACTTTGGACACAAAGTTGAAAACTATAGGTGAAAGTGAAGCACTCTTTAATAGGGAATACACTATGCAGATCTGATGAGTTTTTCACACACACACACACACACACACACACACACACACACACACACACACACACACACACACACACACACACACACACACACACACACACACAAAATTACACTTTTATTGATAGATAATTATAACCAAATCAGCTGCTTCTGATCCTGGACTTTATCTCCCCTTTACACACTATGTTATGCAAGCAGCAGGATTAGCAAAGACCAAAGAAGAGGTGTGAGATTAGCAGGTTTAGCCAAGGCCAGAGAAGAGGTGTGACATTAGAAGTTAACCATGCTGCTGGACACTAGTAACACCCATGAAACAAACTAATTGAAAACATCAACATGTTTTTTCAGAGCTAAATCCAAACTCAAACGCATGCTTTGAATTCCAGCCAAAACAAGCCCAAACTAACAGCCAATCACAGTGTCTAAATCCAGAGCAAAAAGGCATTGAACTGGGCCAGACACCACTCACCTACTACACTCTACCTGTTTTACAAATGTGGTACAACTGACCAAGAGGAAGAAAGAAAGAAACCTGATGAAAAGAGAAGTTAATTAAAGAAGCCAAAAAGACAATTTGATCTAACATCAAAGTTCATTTGAAATGTGTTCAATCTTGTGCATAAACTCACAATAATGTAAATATGAGCACAAGCCCTAACCTTTTTTTATGGCACCCATTAACCTACTATAATTACTTAATTTGGAATTATTACATGCAATAAATTCAGCAAGCGCTGCAACTCACACGACATCCTACTTCCCAAAACACTGCACTACAGTACATAGGTCACAAGTGTGCATGTATATACATATATACATGCACGCACACACACACACACACACTATATATACAGGGTTGCCAACTCTCACGCATTGAACGTGAGACACACGCATTTGAGCGTCTTCACACACTCTCACGCCACACTTCCGAATTCTCACGCCGGAAAAAAAATAATCTAGTTTATTTACCTCTGATCCATATCTATGATTCAATGAGTTACTAGTTCGTTCTGACACCAACCACTGGCGATTGATCGATTGCGATATAATACTTAATTTGTGTCCATTTTACACCGCCCCGATAGCAACTTACGTTAAACACCCCCACCCCCCCCATATATATATATATATATAAATAAATGTGTATATATAAGCCTACCACATTACTTTCATTAATTATGAGGATAGGGATAGAAACCTGACACCAAGCTGACTGAGCCCAGATCATTAAGGACCTTTGGTGTGTACCAAGTGAGCCAGAGTCAGAGCATCTCCCCATGGCGAATGCTGCTCCACTCTAAGCACCAATCCTGTGGTGAAACAGTGCTGTTGGCCATGCTGCTTCTTTCTACCTGGAAGTTCACCTCAAAAGCATGACTTGTGTGTAACAGTTGGGCAGAGGCGAACGAAGAAAGTTTGTGACTGTGAGCTAATAGGACATTTTACAGGATGCACAGTGAATGATGTGGTCAATTAAAGTCCTGAAGGGCCCGTAGACTTGTGCCTTGACAGAGAATCTTGCAAATTCAAAACAACAGCTGATGTTTAGAGGCACGAATTATGGTGGATAAACTAGAGATTGAGCCACTTTGATGTAAAGTTGCACCGAGAGGTTCAATGAAGATAAAGCGTAAAAATAGTACAAACTAAAACAATCAAAAGTCCTAAATTTCACAAAATGTGGACCGAGTTAGAGCCAGCTACTCATCAGGATGAACTGAGCTGTGAGCAGATTTCTTGTCAAGGCGCTACCTACATGTACCAATCCAATACCACATCTTAGAACTGTTATCATCATGGACTCCACTCCCCTACAACATTCCTAGATAAGACGTTGGAAGAGACTGTGATAAACCACTGGGTGTCCTTGGAAAACCCACTGTCTGGGAGACTCCATCCACTCAACACTAGCTCCTCTGCCCATGACTAGGTCACGATGGCGCCGTCCGGGCACCTATGATTCAATACAGCCACACCTGTTTCTTGTTCGAGCTCTCCTCCGGACTTGCATATCAACTCATAATTACACAACTATTAGAAAAGCCAGTTAGAGACTACAACTCATCTGACGTCATGCCATATTTACAATAGCCAGCCATTATGCCTTTATCAGCAGAGTTTCTGACCACAGGACCGCTGTTGGCTGGATGATTCTGGGTTGCATGTTTTTGTTAACCAGACCACTCTCAATCCAGCAGTGACACTGACATGTGCAAAAACCCGAGCAAGAATCAAGCTACTCCTGAGCAACATTATGCTCTAAGTATGTCCATGATGCGCATTAATGACAATGTTACACCAGATAAAAATGGTCTAAAACAGACCTTCAGCATTGGCCCGTTTGGCCAGAAAATGAATAGTTTAGATGGGTAACAAAATGTTCTTGCTGTCAAATTGTCTACAGTCTATAAATATGCACCTGGAAATATGTGTTTGATCTATATTGATTATCTGAAAAGCAAAAATCTGCATATTGTCTCTAGAATTTAACCTGAAAATGTTTAAAAGGAAGGTGGGAGTTTTTCCAGCAACAAACAGGACATGTAGAGAGTCATGACCAACCCGTTTGTAGGTTTTAAGTGCATAAAAGCAGTCATGGTCTGGTGGTAGGGAACTGGTCTTGTGACTGGAGGGTCGTGGGTTTGATTCCCAGGCCTGAGGCCATGACTGAGATGCCCTTGAGAAAGGCACCTAATCCCAACTGCTCCCCGGGCACCGGGCTACGGCTGCCCACTGCTCTGGGCACTTGTGCATTATAGCCCCCTAGTAATCACTAGTGTGTGTGTGTGTGTGTGTTCTAACTGCACAGATGGGTAAAAAGCGGAGGTCAAATTTCGATTGCGGTGAAAAAAAAAATCACAATTGACAAAATATGGCACATTTATATTTTTACATAATTTTTAAAGTAATACTTCTGTTGTTAGGGTCAGTCTCAACCCAGGTACAATTAGTACAATTGAATACCCAGGAGACATAATTTTGCCTTCTCTACTAATATTTTCACCTCTTCTCTACTCCACTAAATTTCTTTAGATAGGTCCCATCCTATCAATGAAATCTATGGGCAGCACCTGTGAGGACTCACATGAAAAACAGTTGAAATTAAGTCATTCAGGTTTAGCTATGTCCCTAAGTGTTTTATAGTCACTCTGAACTGCCTGTTTGGCATGGCTGTTTTTCCTGTAGGAAGAGAGTGGGAGAGAGAGAGAGAGTGGGAGAGATAGGAGAGAAAGAGAGAGAGAGAGAGAAAGGGTCTGCTTAACCGTAATCAATGATGCCAGCCCACAGCCTGTCTGAAAAAAAGGGTTTTGGTTGGAAGGGTTCCATGCCAGAGCATTAGGCAAGAGTTTGTGTCGCCTGTAATTTACAACATTGAGGGAAACGGGCAAAAGGACAATGTGGGGTTGGGGGTTGGGGGTGGGATGGGGGTGTGGAAAAGGCGATGGGGGTGTTAGAGGGGAGATGAAACTCTGGGGCTTGGGAATGCCAAAGGCAGTTCTGAAACCCAAGTGGGTTCTTCTGCTCCTGAATGTGTTGTGAAGTGAGAGAGCGGGAGACAGAAGGAGTGGACAGAGAACTAGGAGGAGAAGCGTTGTGCTGAAATCAACCGTTAACCAACACAAAGCAGACATCCAGGAAACAGGGCACATGGGCATTTTTGAGTAATATTTCAAAGAATTTGATAGCAAAACACAACAAAGACAAATTGGGTAATGGATATATATTAATATTTATACACAACTGATGAAGAACCTCTGCCTGAAAACATTTCTCTGGAAACTATGTGTACTTCATTACAAATTGTTATCTCTCTTAAATATATACAAACACATATACTGTGTGTGTGTGTGTGTGTGTGTGTGTGTGTGTGTGTGTGTGTGTGTGTGTGTGTGTGTGTGTGTGTGTGTGTGTGTGTACATGTATATATAAACACACAGTAGATTAAAGAGGCTACAGAGGCATAAAAGTATTAATCACATCAATATTAGGTGATAATTACTGAGATGATTAACCACCTGAATTAGTTTAATATTATAAAACTATATTTAGGTCAGGAAAATTGTGCCTATAAGTAGACAGGATAGCCGATGAATGACCATTAGTAAATTAACATTAACAGCTTAGTAAATCTACTAAGCTAAGTATAATTGGATAAATTGGTATCCATATTTATTCATAACTGACTCAACGCAGGATAGGACCTTTGACATCACTACCTAATTTTAAGCAGTTTTATATATAAAGACACAGATGATCAAAGACTTAAAAAATTATTTAAAGCCACAATGCTATTTCCTAATAACTGTTAAATATTCCAATGTTAATCATAATGGTTTAACTCTCATAAACCATGAAGGTGATCATGAGAACTGTATTTGAACTCACACCTCTCTCTAGGGGATTTGTTTATGTGCTTTGAGCAAACAGCCAAATCTAAAAAGTGGAAGATTTCACTTATTGGTTTACTAATATGTTTTCCTAATTCCTCCCAATTTCCAGGACAGCTGATCACTGTGGACACAGACAGATGACTCAACTGGGAAATTGCTTAATGGATAAAGAACAAAAGCACTCAAAGAGCAACCATTAGCCAAGATTGATTTGTTCACTGGTGATTGTGATGCTATTGCATAAAACTAATGCCAAATGAACAGAAACTAAGAAAGCTGTTTAACACTAATGCACAGATCAGAAAGAGAAAAGAGAGAGAGAGACAGAGAGAGATAAGTAAAGCCAGATTAGACAGAGAGAGGAGAGAGAGAGAGAGAGAGAGAGAGAGAGAGAGAGAGACAAGTAAAGCCAGATTAGACAGTTTGTGAAGGCACTCAAGCTGCATTCACACTTCTTGATTGTCTTACTAATCGGTTTTCATGTTGCACCAGAATTTGAGGAATGTATGCCATTTGTAAAGCCATGTTTTAAAACACAAGCCTCAAACGAAAGAGAAAGTGAAAAGTAAAAAGCCGAGTCTTAAGAAGGAGCTTCTGCACACAGACGTGTCTGCATGGAACAATCATGTGGAGATATGGCGGGAAAGAATGCAGCGACACTTTTGTGGCATCTTCAGTAAATGGCGACAAGAGAAGTGCTGGAACACACGTGAGGCAGCAGCGTCTAACGCTCACTAGTTCCTGTGGCAGCTGTGGCAGCTGTGGCAGGGGCAGCGACACAGCAGGTATGCGTAGTAGGAGAGAACAGAAAGCCTGAGTGTAGAGTCACGCGGAGACCAATGGGGGGATCCCGCTCGAGGCACCCGGCCGTGGTCTGCCAACATGGCGCCACATAAGTCAAAGTCAAAGTCAAATTTATTTATATAGTGCTTTTTACAACACATGTTGTCACGAAGCAGCTTTACAATTGTAAGGGTCCAGATCCCTAATGAGGAAAAACTTGCATTGAGTTTGGTCCCATACAGGTGAACTGTCCCAAACTTGAGTTTGGTCCCATACAGGTGAACTGTCCCAAACTTGAGTTTGGTCCCATACAGGTGAACTGTCCCAAACTTGAGTTTGGTCCCATACAGGTGAACTGTCCCAAACTTGAGTTTGGTCCCATACAGGTGAACTGTCCCAAACTTGAGTTTGGTCCCATACAGGTGAACTGTCCCAAACTTGAGTTTGGTCCCATACAGGTGAACACGGCACCACAGAATCCCTGCACTTGTTGCCACAAAGGCGATCATGATGACACATAATCCCTGTGCTTGTTCCGGCACATGCAAACAAGATGACACAGTCCCTGATCTTGGTCCTGCACAGGTGAATATGATGACATATATGTTCTGTACTTGGTCCCACAGTGGTGAGGGTTACTAAGCAAAAAGCTCAAACAAAGCTTCAGTTTTGATGTGCCAGCTTGCCTGCTTGTAGTAGCCAACCACTCAGGGATAAGAAAGGCTGGTGAGAAAGAGGAAAGGAAGAGAAGAGGAAGACATGAAGAAGAGGTAAGCGTTCATCTCAGCAGTCAGCGAGGACCCTCAAAAGAGGAAATGATAACAGCCATTAAAGATGACAACAAGGAAGCTATGGCTGCATCCTAAATGGCATACTTAAACAGAACTAGAGCTGATTCAGTACACACTGTTCCCCCAGTATAGCAGTAGACTCATTTAGTATGCAGGTGTGCAGTATGCACCCAATCTCAGACACTGTACATCTGCCATCATACCAGCTTTGTATGACTATCATGAACAACACATTTTTTTAAACTCATGACGAAAACATTGAAACGCTGACAAATTAAAATGCCACAAGTCCTCTTAGTTCACACAGAGCAAAGGCTTTTAAGAAAAACACTACAAAAAGACAAAAAATACTGCATCATTTGGATACTTAAAACCATTAACATGACAATACAATTTTTCGGGTTGTCTAAATGCGTGGTGTTATTGCATACTTCAAAATGTCTTCCGATGCAGTACATCATCCATAGACTTTTTACCTACTTTGTAATGACTACTCCGTGTTAGGGGTGCACGATATGGACTAGAATTGCGATGTGCGATAACGTTGTTGGATATCCCGATATCGATGTGAACCACGATAAATTAAGATTAAAATACAGAAATGTAGTGTCTCTCTGAACAGCAGCATGTTAATTTGTTTTGTTTTTTACTGTGTAATGAATCCAGAATAATTCCAAATATTTTGCAGGTTTATTCAACAATAGATTCAATCTAGGTTTATACTTTCACGAGTGAGCGACTCCGCACACCTCGTTAACCTCCGCGAACGGCGGAAGCGTTTAATCTTGCCGTGTCACATTCTTTGCAGTGTTGTCCGAAACGATATGTAGGCCTAGTAGTATAAAAAAAAACACCCCTCAAATACAGGGGAATGAACTTTTACCTGACCAATTTTAATGTTGCTTTGTGTTTCAGGTTTGAAAAGTGCTGGAATTTAGGCTAAAGTATTTGAAAAGGCTTGAAATTGTAACTACTTCGTTTCACAACAAATATCTGTCTGACTGAACAATTCTCTTGTATTACGTTAACAAATACGAGCCTCTTGTAATTCCAGGACGAAACATGAGAGAACGTGTAGACGTTAAGATTGGGCGTTTTGAAAATAAATATCCATTAAATAATGTGATAAAAAAGCGAATTATTTCGAATCATTTAGAGTATATGTATAAATATTTAATTCAATAACGTGCTGGGAATTATTGAAATGGACCTTGAAAGTGACATACAAGTGCTTGAATTCCACCTTGTATAGGTGTATGAACCCTGCAAACATGACTGTTCTCATTGCGCCGAGACGCAGCGCGCGCGAACTTTAAATAAATAATAACATTAAATAATGTGATAAAAAAGCGAATTATTTCGAATCATTTAGAGTATATGTATAAATATTTAATTCAATAACATGCTGGGAATTATTGAAATGGACCTTGAAAGTGACGTACAAGTGCTTGAATTCCACCTTGTATAGGTGTATGAACCCTGCAAACATGACTGTTCTCATTGCGCCGAGACGCGGCGCGCGCGAACTTACAAAATTCGAGAGGTGCATGACCTCGTGAATCGACAGCGCGCGAGGCAATTGCACACGGGCGAAGCCACCGCGATTACGTTATTTTCGCCTCCCGGACCCTCGCGCCGCATCAAGTGTAAACCAGGCTTAAACCAAATCGCGTGTCTGATGAGCGTGTTCACCCCACTCCAGGGTTGCCAGGTCCTACAAAAGCTTTCCGCACAAAATCTGCGAGTGTAAGTTGTCGGCGGGGGGGAGGGGGGGGGGGGGGGTGTTGCGAGTGTGAACTGGAGACAAATTAAGTATTATATCGCGATCGATTCTTAGTGTTGACTTGTAACTTCCGCAGTAGCCCAACTCAAAAGTAGCCCAAAAAACCGCACCCCGCGGCCCCAGAATTTTTACCCGCGGCTGGATTTTCAAACAAGCCCAATTTGACGTGAAAACCGAGAATCTGGCAACTCTGCCTCACTCTGCTTCTTGCCTACTTACGTCACGTGATCATAGTCTGCAGCGCGAATAGCTCCCTCTATTGCTGGACGAGGATAACGCAATTTGAGTTTGCTGTTATTCAAGGAGTTATCGTGGCTCTTTCGATGTGTTTATCGTGAAACTTCACATCGCGATAACGATAAAAATACGATTAATCGTGCAGCCCTACTCCGTGTTCAGACACAATATCGGTTCCTATGTACTGCTTTTGTATACTGTATAGTAGAGGTGTATTTATTTTTATCTAGAGCACCTTAAACGGGATCCCGTTCTCATTCTGGACTTTTTTCCACTTCAAAGTAAAAACCTAAAACACTCTGGTCTGGTTTCATTAAACATTTTTTAATGAAACGAGAAAATTAACCGTCAGTGCGCATATCGAACTGTCAGACAGGCACTGTGCAAAATGTCAAAAATATTTAAAATAAAATATGCATGCCTGAAAATATTTAAAAATTGCCACAAAACAGCAAAAAAATTATAAGGAAAGGTTCAAGTAACGGGATTTAAAAAGCAAACAACAACAAAAAATGTTTATAGGCTACTTGCCGAGACGCACCGCGACGAGACTACACGACCGAAACGACAAACGGCTGAACAGTTTTTTTTTTCACCTTACCCGTTTTAAATGGTATGCCATGTTGATTGTTGTCATGCGAAATGAAAGATTTTGATGACATAACTTGCACTTTACTTTGTTTTATTCATCTTCATCTTTTTCAAAATACTTTTCAAAATACAAAGTTTTTTTAGTAGCATTATAATCTCGGCAGATGCTGCTGCGTACCCTGTAGCGTGTTCAGCTCCACTCATTTGGATTGTGCAACTGCAGGGTGTGATTTATTAATGTGTAGTAAGGAAGATGCCTATTGTTAATGCGCACACATCATTCAACTAATTCTTAGCAGCATCCTTGGGCACCCCCATGCAGTTAGAATGGTACATTCGACTATGACGTTCATGGTCGACTAGGGGGTATAGTCGACTATAGTCGAATCAGCGACTATTGCAGGTAACCCCTACTGTATAGTATGGAAGTACGCAGTTTCAGACAGTACATAAAACTGGAGTGTTGAGTTGAAAGTGAAGCCTTTCATTTTGGCAAGTGGACTTAAAAGAGGTTCTTTAAGCACAGATTGCCCTACATTAGAACAGAGAACACAGGCTCAATAATTCAATTATTCATTATTCAAAAATAATAAGTAAGCGATCATGCCAGTCTAAGGGAAAATGGAGGATTTAATGAGCAAAATGCACCAATGCAAAACCCATGACATTATCCAAATGAAGGATACAATAACCAGCAGTCAACTGGTACAAAGACAAGACATATATAGACAAACGACCCTCAGGTGTCAGATTCCCTAATGGGCCACGCCCACCTGGGGGACAAACACAACGTCACAACGACAGGACACACATAGAATACTACCACTGCTGACGGAAGCAGCCGGCAGGGGGCCTCCGTACCATGACGTTAATTATTTTAAGTCATTCATGTTGTCTACCGATGCTACAACTGTTCTCTTTTGGTACAGTTTGATATTGTGCATGTGGCTTGGCTTTGCTTACCAGTCCAGTCACATTTTAGTGTCACCATAAGGAACAGGTGTTCAGGTTATTGTAAGAATTGGTCTTGAATTGGTCTTGAACCTGTCGCATGTCTAGGTTCATAGGTATTATTGCATACTAATGATGAATTTGGGGAAAGGAGGACTATGTCACTAGTTCCACGTCCATAATGTTAGCCCTAAATTCTGCTTATTTTATATATGCAGAGTCCAGCATACTGACAAAGCCATTGGCCTCCGGTCTATAGCTTTATCAGATTACATAAGGCCTTTGCCCTGAGATTCACAATGTAGTGTCATAAAGATGATATAAAAGATATGAAACAGTTACATTTTATGATGGCTGTACAGGTACAGTGTAAATGACCTGGCTGATTTAGTAGCAGAAAATGTTCATGATCAAAGGCTGCCAGGTTGTAACGTGATGGCCATTATCAGAGTTAAGAGTAAAAATGTGTACATACCAAGACCTGGAGACGCTGACTAAGGGCGTACTCACACTAGGCACGGTTTGCTTGTTCCGTGCTGGGGCCCGGTTATCCCCCCTCCCCACTCCCCCGCTGGCCTGCACTCACACTGGCTTCAGCAACCCGGCCCGAGCACGCTTACGTCATCACAACGCCGCTTTATTTGGAAAAAAGCGCGCTCGCACAACACTATAGAGTTCACGATTCTCTTTTTATTGTATTTTTGGAGTCGTTTTGGGAGTGCAGAAACACGGTGCAAGCACAGATTTATCGATAATTTAACACAACGATTGTCTGCTAATCGCTTTGCCGCTATGATTGTTTAACGTGAGCGTCGCATCACTGATGTCATGTTTGAGTTCCAGCGAAATGAACCAATCAGACGAGGCACCAAGCGGGCCCGGGCACGGATAGCGCTCACACTAGAAGCGAACCGTGCCCGAGTCCACATGAATCGTGCCCTGGCCCACCTCTTCAAAGCGGGCCCGAGCACGGTTAACTGATCCGGGCCCGGGCACGGTTGGAGCGCTCACACTAGCCAAACGAACCGTGCTTCGGCAGGCAACCGTGCCCGGGCCCGGATCACAGAGCCTAGTGTGAGTACGCCCTTAATGACAATGAGCAGTGAGGGCTGTGCAAGCCCATCCCTGTGAAGAACTGCACAGGAGCAATGCAGGTCGACAGTCCGTCTGTCTGTCTGAGCAGGCAACTGCAAAACCTGCAACACTCAGTATAACTGTGGTACAGCTATGGTGGTCATCCTAGTTGGAAGGACCTTCAGCTAGTGCGTCTGAACAGCTAGAATTAGAACATTCTAGAAAATTCAATGACACAGATGATGGCTATTGTCTTCTTTCAGGAACAGGTTATTCCATGTACTATTGCCGGAAAGACCATATGGTGATCTAGACTGCATCAGGGATATGCTGTGGGCAGGGCTGTTTATCTAACACTAGCCCACGGTCACATCTGGCTCTGCCCACCCTTTAACATGTTACTGCCACGTTCACACCGTCTCACACATGGCATCCGTAACTTGTTGTATTTCTGCATTTTCCCCATGTTTTTTTTCCCAAGAAGAAAAGGCCCAAAACAGACCGAGATGTTTTTTAAGACTTTTTCCTTATACTCAGTATGTTTCAGTAGCTATTACATACAGGTTGTATCACATAAATCAGTGGTTCCCAAAGTGGGGGGCGCGGAGCTATTGCAGGGGGGCGCAGAACTTGGAAGTAAAACGTGCATATGTGTCAATATGGGGGGGGGGGGGGGGGGGGCAAAAATATTCTCATCTACTAAAGGGGGGCACGGCAGAAAAAGTTTGGGAACCACTGACATAGATATACATTAATAAATGTGTAATTAATGTAATGTAAACCCTGAGTTAAATTAAGGGCTAATATTCAACTAAAATGGTGGAGTAAAGTGGACAGTGGGTAAGTGTGTAATCAGAGTCAGAGTCATCATTATCAAATCACTGACTGCAAAAGATAAAAGAAGCTGTTATATTTGAAAAAAAAAAAAGTTATGAAACACTAGTCTGTGCCCTGTTCCCTGAACACAGACATGTTTATCACTGCCATACCTTTTTCCTAACAATGCTTGTTATTGGGTTCCTTTTACTTGGCTAAGCATTATCTGAATGCACATGTATACAGTTAGCACGTTTTGCTAAGTACGGTCTGGGTTTGGTAACCAAATGTCATTTTTCAGTTGTTGCTCTTGGAGACTTAATGTTGCAATGCAGTTGTTTCATGTCTTTTGCTACAGAACAACCCATCCTGCCTACAGTAACTATGTGTTCAAAGTTTATATAAGCTTTGTAAGTTTAACATTTAGCATCCTCTCCTTCATGATATGTCTGAATTGAATATCTAACATGTCATTCTTTGATTTTCACAAAAAAAAAACATATCAAGGTATAGTAATTTAGGGTACTTCAGTTTGTTTCAATAAGGTTCTATAAAAGAACCATGACCTTTGTAGAACTCGAGAATTATCTAAATCATAGGTTACATCATTACAGTCAAACCATGGGTTAAACTTGGTGATTAGTGTCTTCTTGTGCAATACAGGATATCAGAATCATCACTGTGGTGATGCTCTTATATTTTCAAGGTTCTTTACCACCTTATGAGAACAATCAGAAGACAACAAAAATATGAACAGTTTTGAACACTGGATAAAGAACATCATGCAAATCCTACATGAAGTACAATCAAACTTTCAAAAGTGTGAATATTCAATGGTTAAATGCCCAAGAAATGACTCTAAAGTCGATTCTGAAATGCAACTGTGGAATGTGAGGGAGTATCAGGGAGAAAGTGGTGAGAACGCATAAATGACAAGGGGACCGTAAAACATGCAGGCCAAAGAAGGTTATGAGCAAGAAGACACGTCCAGAGCCTTTAAGAGTTCATTGCCCCATCTGAGGTGATAACAAGTTGTCTCACCTGGCACAAATTTACACAGAACAGCCGCTGTCACTGATAAAAATATTGCAAAGTATTCAAATTACCCTGAAAAGTTCACACCAGTCCACATAAGACAGAGAAATAAAGTTTAAAGCACTCTGCTCACACATCCAACTGCCTTCGTTTAGTGTAAATTACCTTGGTGCAGTTGTACAGTACTGACCTCAAGAACTAAGGAAAAAAAGAGATCAACAGTGAAAGACATGAGGATGTTTTACATCTTAGGCACCTAAAATATCCTGCATACTTTGACCTCCTTAAAATACTCATCTTTTCATTTGATCTGACTAGTCAATGTAACGCTGCAGCTGACTACACCTTCACTGATGTTGGCCCTAACAGCATCCCTGTTAGCAACCAGGCTGTTCCTCTAATAGCAATAAGGATTTTATTGTCTTTGAGGCTTAAAATTTCACGTCATAACAACAGGATATTTCCTAATCAAATTACACTTGACTGCACAGAACTGCCTTTAGCCAGGTGTAGACTATAAAACGCTAACTTATTAATTAATGCACAACCTTCTACTACGTAGTCATTTTCTGTATGACAAACTCATTGTTAACACCCACAATGGAACAATTAAAGTTGCTCCAGGAGTTTGGAGTCCACCTTATAAAATCATGAGGGAGCTCTCTTTTGGGTCAGTACCTTGAATAATAGACCTTTTTTTCCGTGTTCAAACTAAATGCATTCACTTGTATTTTAGGCTTGATGGGCCATGTGGGTTTTGTTTCTACACCAGTAAGAGAAGATGAGTGACAACACTATCTTCTAACTCAAAAAGCTCCATCAAAGTGGAAACAGATTACGCTTTGAAACGACGTCCCTGATGGGATGTGGTGTTTTTGTTCTTGCTTTGGAGGGCCGCCCTGCTCTGCGAGAGGCGATAGATTAATTAACAGTGACTTACCATACAAAGCACTTTGAACCAAGAGTGTGTGTGCTGACCACGGCCACTCTGACGTGAAACTCTGACCCCTGCCACCTTAATCACTCATTAGAATACACACTCAGCCAATGGTGAGGTTTGTTCTGGTGACAGGCCAAAATTACCAAAAAAAAAAGAGTGCACACACATACCCCCCATCACACACACACACACACAATCCCAGGTTTCTAACATTCTTGTAATGGCCCCATGTTCTACTCCTTATACCACAAGCAATTCAGATCTCAAGAGCTCATTCTCAAGGCTAAGCTACATGTTTTGTCTTAGATCACAGACATAACATGAGCAGTACATGTAGCCAAAAAAACTGAAACCATTTTATAAAAATTGCATTTGAAATTCTATTTTATAAGAAACATGAGTGTGATTCAGACTATGCATAAAATTTCTTGACTGGTAACTCTGAACTGTTTTAATTTAATGTGTGAAATAAGGGGTAACAGTTACACATATCGTATCTTAACCTGTGCATTGTCATATATTTGACAAGTACGTAACTGATGGTAAATATTTTGTGAATGGTTTGGTGACACCTATTTATTCTAAATCATTTGTAATACCCATTTTATTCAAAATAGGTTTTTATATTGAATATGTTGGTTCAGTTTTCTCACCTTCGCACATCTATCAGCATGCACTATATATTCATAAAGCAATGTGCTAATATAAATAGCCCATAACCCATGTTAACTTTGTTACATCTAAGACTTATACCTGGCATCATCTGAAGAAAAGACTGTTTAATGTATATGTCATTCTAGCCTTACTTATCCCATAAGCGTTAACACTACATTTTAACACACAGAGATGTAATGACCAGAGAACAACATGAGGCAAAACCAGCAGGGAAGCCCAGGCGATGTTGTAACCTAAAAAGACTTGATGTGTAGGCATAAAGTCTCTCACACAAACGACACAAAATCAAACACGAGATTTAATCAAACAACAGACAGAATTGAATTGGTTATGAATCATTATGGGGAGAAGGAGGGGGCAGAGACAGAGAGGTAGGGCATAGCCCTTGGTCACGATGACCCTATCTGATAAACCTTAGTCACACTGCCTTGTTCCCACAAATCCATAATGCTTTCAGACAACTATAGAATCAAAACATGACAAGTGCAAGCATTACTTCTAAATGCAAATTATGGCCAAACACACAGTGTAACCTGAAGCAAGAGAGCAGGAAATGATGATCACACTGTAACCTCTGAATTACTTCTCTTAGGGGCATGTGCAAACTCACTTTCTGGAGGCCTTTGGGACCTAAATGTTTGATCTATTCCCAGACGTACTAAACGAATGGTTCACCCTGGAAACATCAACACATTTGAGAAATCGTTCTCGCTCTTTTGTGCAAGCTAATATCTTGCTATTAACACGTATACTATTCACGTTGTCAGGGCCACGTCCACATACCTGTACTCACTAGAAAATAAACGCATCAAAATAAACTGAATCATTTGCCTCAAGATCACTGTGATATGTAGGCTCGTTTAGACTGATGGCCAGCAGAAGCGTTCAAGCATGCGTCGTACCGATCAAAGGGCCGTTACCGCAACTAAAAACATGACCTTACCGTGATTACCATCATTAACAGTATTATTTTAGAGGCACGTTCTCGGTACTGTAAGAAGCGTCCGCCTTTCTTGTGCATTTATCCAGCCGAATTACGAGCAATGGAATAGCATGTCTACAAATGACGTGAGTATGGATTCATATAACACTACTGAGAAAACTACTCTTGAAAAGTGTGATAAACTCAAAATAATGTACAATGGTTCTTTCTGGTGAGCGTTGCTATCTACGCTTCAGCATTTCGCACTACGGAAAAAAGATTCTCACCTTTCTTGAATTCTTCCAGCATCGCATCCAACTTTGTGTCATTGAAAACAAAATGCAAGGGGTGACTGTAGAACTTTGTTATGGTTTTCAGGAGGGTACAGTCATCAGGATCGACGAACGCCAAGTCTTTCACGAACAGCAGATCCACGATGTTGGCCCGTTCCTCCTCGTAGACGGGGATGCGCGTGTACCCGCTCTCCATGATCTCGCTCATGGTGTTGAAGTCCAGAGTGGCGTCAGCTGTGATCATGAAACAGTCGCGCAGCGGAGTCATCACGTCCTCCACAGTTTTAGTCCTCAGTTCCAAGGCACCTTGAATGATATTAAGCTCCTCTTTCACTAAATCGTTATAGGGATCAGTGACCCTCAGCATCTCCAAAAGTTTCTCACGGTTATAAACGGTCCCAATCTCTTGCCCAAGAAGATAATCTAGAAGTTTACTAACAGGGTACGACGCGGGAAAAGTTAGCAGCATAAAGAATTTGGTCAAGAATATTGTATTGGCACCTACGGCAAGCCCGTGTCTTGAACATATGGCTTGAGGCACAATCTCCCCAAATATAACTATACCGATAGTGGACATCACAACAGCTATCAATCCGTTGCCGGCGATATCATCCAAAAGAATGGTGAGAGTGGTGTTCACCAGAACATTACCTAAAAGAAGCGAACAAAGCAAGTAATTCCCCTGACTCCTCACCGGCTCGATTTTCCTGGCGTAGGTTTTCTCTCGCTCTGTTCCACAGTTCTGAACGATCTGCAACTCCATGGGGTCCAGAGCCATCAGCCCTAGGTTTAAACCGCTAAACATGCCCGAAAGGCAGAGCAACATTGAAATAAAGATCACCTGGAGCCAAAATGGAAGTAAAAACTTTTTCTCTTCGACCACAATCACTTTGGTATCGTCCCCTTCGTGATAGATCCAAGTGCTTTCTGTCCACGGGTCGTGCGTGCCAGCAGGTGTCGAGGTTGCGACGCACAGGTAGTAAGATTTACTCCTTTCTGTCTTTCTCAGAGGTTTGACCTCAATTTCCACAACGCCAGACGTCTTGCGATTTAAAACTATGTTCGGGAGAATTAAAATATCCGATGTCCTGATGCCACACGGGTTCAAACCCGACGTCTCCTCCTGGCTCTTGTTGTCCCCTGAGGAGCTGTCGATGCTCGCGACAACACGACTCCGCTCGTGTTCTGTGAAGGCAATTTTGGACCATGTCTCGTTGTTTATGTTTTGCCCGTACACCCTCAATTTCACCCGAGACCTTTCACTGACCCGCAAGTATCCCTTATCCATAAAAGAAATGTCGTCTGTATCCTCCAGTCTCAGACCAATGATAACGGTCTCCTCTCCCCCTCCTTCTTTGCCTCTCGTCGAGGTAATTAAGCAACCGCTGACAGTTAAGAAAATTAGAGTCAGGGCTCGGACCCGGATAAGTGACGCCATTTTTGCAGTGGGTACTGGAACCGACGGCTCTGCCATGTTGATAATGGGCAACCGCTTGAATGAAAATGGCTTTTTAAAAATCAGAGCCAATCGGAATCCGGCTTCATCTCAGCTGCGCGTTGCCTTGACTTGTGCATTGGGACCAGCCTGGTTCCACAACGCGGCTAAAACTGACTACACTTCAGCGCGAGCGGCGCAAACTCGTGCCTCTCCAGAACTCCCCGTTACAGGCGACCCCAGCACCCAATCCAGCACCGTAACTGCTTGGGGGCGGAGAGTTGACGGCTAGAATAGCGAATGAAAACGCCTATCAGGAACAGTAAATGCAAATGAACATAGACTGAAGTTTCCTCGTGACTTTTTGATGTTTTGGTAAGTAATTAACAAATATGACAGCGTTTTGAGATAATAAGTTTAAATTATAAAATAAGGTTAATAAAATTACATGATGGCGACACAGTATTGCATTTTAATTTTTATTTTTTTTCCTGGAAGAGTTAATGTTATGAGAAAATTTCCAAACAATTACACGCAACATTTGGATGAAATTCTTTAAAAGCAGGCCTTCAAGCCGGTGTAATATTAGGAATGGAGATTTATTTATTTATTTGACATATTCATTTAACCTGAAATAGTAGGCTTTCTCTTAAATGGAGACCACAAATTCTTCCTTAGAAACAAATACAGCTCCCAGGAAACTCCATGTGATAAAACCTATTCAAATAAAGATAAGGAGCTACCTGTGATGCATTTACACTGAAATCAGCACTGAAAAGTACTACATGTTAAACAGTTAAAAAGATCTCACCACAACAAACACCAATGTATGCGATCAACCATCAGCTAAACACAAATGACACTCTCCTAATTGTCATTATTTGTGTTGCCTATATGTAGGATTAAATCACACTATCAGAGCAGCAACAGATGGTCTTTGAGGAGTTCTCTAGCAAACACAGGACACCTGCAGAAATGTGGCCCCCTCCAGCTTTTAACTGAATGATGACTGGGTTTTATGATTGGTCTTTGTCAGGGTCTGGTGGACAGCAGCTGTGTGAAACACTGCGTAACAATAACAATGTTCCATAATAATCCTACCCAACAACCCTATTCCTTGGCCTAAACTTTCTGCTGCGGAACGGCAGATGTATATGTGTCCTCCCTCGTGTTGCCTTTCAAAACGCACTGCAGGTGCGTTGTGTCCCAATAGATACCACCAGGAGACCAAGTGCTGCTGGGGCCTCACGTCTGCGGTTCAGGGCAGCGGGCACCCCTGCTCACCTGTTCAGAGTAAGTGTGTACTTGCACGGTTATTACATTACAACTCACGTCCGACAACTTCGCATCTGATGTGGATCCGTTTCCAGCCTTACCCATCCCTCAAGAATGAAGGCACTGATGCTCTACTCTTTAATGTCACGAGCATGCTGATATGGATGAAGGACTATGTGCTATGTGAGCTACTGCATTTTTACTGTGAAAACAAAGCTGACAGCAAATGTTTTGTTTTTTTTTCTCATATGACAATTCTAGTGATAATGATGTGGACAATAATTCGTTTTATACTAATATTATATGAGTGTTCTATTACCAAATCATAGAACACATTTGCGTAGTTACACATTACATGGTGAGCAATAATACAGACTGACAAAGGTAATAGATTAGTAACTGTCCTGTGGTATTTTTATTCTTTCACTTGCAGCATGACTCCTGGGAACCACAGCACCCCCCTGTGGATGAAGACACACTGATGCTTTCAAACTGCTGTGCCAGTTGAAATGGATCCAGAGGTACAACCTAAGGAGAGACCACAGATCATTTGTCAATGGATCAAATACGTACCGCCAAGCCTTCTGTGTCCAGGTAATGGACAACAACAATTGAACAGTCCTGAAATAAGCAGTCCTACACTGCAGTGGAACCCCAGTGAATGAGCACCAACAACTGGGTACATGGTTTGATAGAGACAGCTTCCTGTATATGAGCTTATCTTTCCCCTGTCCTTTCAAAACAGGAGAACAGATTTAGAATTGGTAATCAAGCTTGCACGATTCTACAAATCTAAACTTACTTCAAAGTTGAATGTATTATGGCCATCTGAGAACAATGACGTTCTAGATTTCAGGGTGTGTTCTCAATGGTGGTAGAACCAGGAATAGGGTTTGTGTGTGTCTGTGTGGAGTACTTGCTCATTTATCATTTAAAGGAAAAACACGGGATATGTACACTGATGAAACTTCTATAGTGAGGAAAGCGAGATTGCTGTTCATCTGCCACTGTTTATCTCGTTGGCGAGATTAAACACAGCGTGCCACGGCCCAGCGGCTCCTATCAAAGAGCCAACAGCCATAAAACCACGGCGGCGCTGCTCCGCGCGGCAATGTTCTGTTTCCTCGAGTCGTATGGGGGCAAACAAAGACAAAATCGTGGAAGTTAATAACACAGTCAATAGAAACCCATGGCAGCCTTCATCAGCATCCAAATATTCAACAAGCATCTGCCAACGTCCAGTGGAGCCTCACCACCACAGAGGAGTGGCCCAGAATTAACTGCCTGTTGCACTCTGTTGTAGTGTGTAGCGTTTCTCTATACACGGTCTCGTCACTGTAAGGTCTAGTTCCTGCCCACACACTCCTGCGTTCTTTATGTGTTATGCACAAAACAAATCTCATACGCCTCTTCATTCATTCAGCTTTTGGTTATGAGTAAATGACCATGACTAATGACATGTCTTTGTGAGGGGCGGGAATGCAACGGATATTTGGCTATGTTGGATGTTTCCAAAGTTTGATGCTCAGAAAGCTCATAGCTTCCATTTTAGACACCTACATTATGCTTTTTTTTGTCTAAGGGTATCGAATAAAATAGCCACATCCCTAGGTGAGCCCTGCCATAATCTGAGGACAGACACTTTGTTTGCTGCTCTGAAGGCTGAACATGTATTTGTGTAGTTATAAATAGGCCCACACTCCAAACAGTCACTTCTTCTTGTGTCTGGGCTGAGTGACCATGAGCAATTCTGAAAAGGCGGCGCTCGTCGAAGGTTATTAGCATAGCCGCAGCGCCGGGCAATGAAGCAGCTGTCTGTCCTTGCACGTCTGCATGTTGTGCTTTGTGCCGTGCGAGTTTGGCTATAACGAACTCCCGTCCTCATGGACAGACACAACTAAGCTAGCAAAATTGGGCATACACAGGCAACTGCCAGGGTGTAATAGGTTTTTGGTTTTCTAATAACTCAAGATGCGTGCTTCATGCACCATGGAATTCAGGACTAGATGAGTTTTTTTTTATACATCAAAATATTTTAACATTAACAATATCCAGCATTTAAAGATTTGTGATAATTGTTAATACACCACTTTTATCAATAGACCCTGCCAGCAAGACCTTTTTCACCCAATCTGTTCATGTACTCAACTAGATCTATTCAATCAACTATGCCTTTTTGCGTACTCTTTATTTAAGAAGCTTTTCCATTGCAGGTGATTTTTCCACAGCCAGCTTCTATTAGATATTTTAGATATTAGGTTGAACTGTATTAGATTGGGCAACACCTTACTGCTTTAGGGAGCTCCACTGCAACAAACCTGTACAACCTTGTAAAAGCACTGTCCTGCCTTGTGGCAGTTGTTGTGCTCAGATCCAACAAGTGTTTTGGGAAAAAAATAATTTTAGCTTCTGTCTTATAAAAGATGTTTATACTGCTTTATGTCTTATGAATAATTGTGTTATATCATCTTTCTGGGCAAGCTGGACTGTGTTTATGACCATGTTTCCTGCATCATGTTTTCACATCAAGTTTTTCTATTATCACTTTAGAGAACTTTGATCTTCCATAGTCCCATCCTGGATTATGCCTCATTGTGACATCTGAATAAGGGAAATGGGGTAACAGCAGACTCAGCCTGGATACACCCCCCCTCAGACGTAATCAGACTGAGCTCACAATGCAGCACGAACCTCAGGTTCACCCCCACGCCTTCCACACGCTGCACCGCTTGTTGGCTGAGGCTGGAATGTGAACTCGTCTGCAAACCTGGAGCTCTTCAAGATGTTGGCCACATCCCCATCCACCTCCATCACCTCATTCACCTGCAGAGATTTACACAGGACAGCACTGCATGGTTTGCTGCCCACCCATGAAGATCGACAGTTGAAGACCGAAAGAACACAGCCTGCATTGATTAATCCCAATATCTACCATTTCTCAGATGCCTAGCTTAACCTGGTAAAACACACAGACACAACCTGTCTCACCTCCACACTTCAGGATGCTGGTGATGGTGTAAGCCTGAGCCAGTAAAGCATTGTTTGAATGCCACAACCTAAGTACTGTTGCTGACCCTGTGCATCTCTCATTGACCACAATTTACCCATATTACAGCATGATATGTACACACAGCACAAGTCATCTCAAACATTTTCCATCACCATGACAATGGTGACATTGTACCTTTGTGATGTCAAATGTCAAAGTCAAATTTATTTATATAGCGCTTTTCACAACACACGTTGTCACAAAGCAGCTTTACAATCATATGGGTCCTTTCTTCATATGATGTGACTGAAAGTGCCACTGATAACTCTGAATTCATTAACAGATGCAATAATGTCAACATGGATTGAAGGTGTTTCCAGCATTCATACCACCAAGACTTGAGGCTATTCTGAGAGACATTTGTGGTTGTAATGGTAATTAATATGGAGTTTCCAATAATGTAGCTCATACATGAAGATATATTTTGTCAACCTAAAGGTGAAATATTGAAATATTAAATTCTCCAGACAGGTATGAAGTAAGTGTGCACGCTGCAGTGTGTCAGATTACTGCAGCATGATAAATATAAAAATGACCAATAGAATGTTCTCACATTGAAATGAACTTGGAGTTTGGGAGCAAATCATTATTTCAAATAATTTGACCTTTAATGTATTGAATCATGTTGAGGAATTTAATACATACCTTAAAAGTATATTTAGCATCAAACTCAAATTTCTCTTCTGAGCCCAAAATGTTGCCATCATACATGACAAGACACCGCTTCTTCTCAGAACCTTTTGGCTGTTTGAATAGACGATATGTGGCAGAGGCAAATGTGTAGTCACCTAAATGTAATTTACATCATGTGAGGCAATTTGAAGTTTAATGTAAGAAAAACCTTAGAAAGTGGAACTAGATAACAAATTATATTTGCGCTCCACTGAAACTCTAGTAATATAAAGCAAAAAACCACATACATAACACCATATAATAGTTAGAATACCAAGAAAGATACAGTTACTCTAACCTTACCTAGAAGCTTCTCTAGTTGCTCGTTGCCTATAGAAATGATGTTGGCAGAAACCAATCGGGGTACAGTAAACCCAACATCCTCAGCCAATCGAATGAGGTCTTCCCACCACATTGCTCCACCCAAACACTCACCTGCATAAGATATACAAAACTTGCTCACTACACCATTAGGTTCTTCTTACTCCAACATTCTGTCTGTGTTACATTCACCATACCCATAAGGACCCGTAAGGACAATCCAACAGATTATTTGTGGTTTACAACGACATTTTACTCTTACCCCACAACACTTTGTCAGCCCTGAGGGATTCTGAGATTCTGGCATTGCTGTAAACATCACTGAAATATAGCTCTCCTCCATCCTGAACACAACCGAGGCACCACAGTCATTTTTCCTAAAATGTTACCCAATAATTACAGGATGTGTTTGCTGTTATGGGAGTACCTTTAGGACACGGTAGGCCTCTCTCAGAACACTAGTCTTGTCTGGGGAAAGGTTCACCACACAATTTGATCTGTTGATCAAAATATAAAATAAAAAAATGTTATATACTAATATGAAAGTAAATTAGAATACATCCAATTAAAAAGTCACTATACTGGGTATTACTGGTCAGAGAGTCAAATGCACCTGACCAATTCAATCTTAATTTTATATAATAAAATAAACCCCAACTGGAACATAACACTAAACTCCAATAATGCTAACATGTTACAATAATGTCATTAGCATCATTTGAATGATATGAATATATATTTTTTTTGTTTGCATGTTTGTTTTTGCCTTCACATTACTCGTTGTACCTATGGTATATTCATATGCATATATTTCTGTGCTTAAAAGGCTCACATTATTATGTCATAAGACTCCTCTTCCAGTCCTGCTTCTCTCAAGGTCTCAATGTACCCTTGAATAAAGTCCACATTAGGCTTTTTATAACCAAATCTCTGCATGTGGTAGTCTATGTACTTCTGTGCAACCTTAAGCTGTGAGACAGACATCCAAGGTTAGTAAGGTCATAGAATGGAGAGTATGGCAGTTCAGAGACCATATTTACACCATTCTGGTTTTATAAGACCTGTTAAAGTTAATACAAGGTCATGGGAACTGGATTTGCTGTATACATGTACACATGTAAAAGGTGATAAAAGTTTACCAAATATATGTGGGTTGTTTGTTTATACATGACATGTATGAAAATAAGATCATGATGAACATACTGAGTATCGTACTGTGTTTCTTCCTTTCATGCTGTAAATCTACATCATGACTGAAGGATTTTATAATGTGATTCACCAGCACCATTGCTTTTCTCAGTAAACATGAAGTATTATTATTGTAATCGTGTTAATTTACTCTCAGTATGTAGATTTGGAACATCTTCAGAATTATCCGTGAAACACTACATATCAGTAAAAAAAAAGCAAGTTAAAATTTAAATCCCCCCAAAAAAGTAAACCCAGTTGGCTGTTTGATCCAGTGTGCAGAAATACATAAGAAAAAGGTTGTGAACCCGTGTAACCAGTGTTGTCAACCTGTTCCTCTGTCATGTCAATTCCAGTGACGTGTCCACTCTCCCCCACCAGACGGCTGAGCACATAACAGTCCCGTCCGCTACCGCAACCCAGGTCCAGCACCCTACAGCCCTCCACACACTCGGGAATCACCAGCCCACAGCCATAGTACCTAAGAGCAAAAGTGTCATTACTTAGACGACCGGCAGAGGGAGCCAAACGACAGGCATTTAAGGCTTGCAAAAGTGCATAATGGTTTTCTTTCTTCTCTGAAAATATAGAACATATAAAGGAGCATTTGGGCTACCCCACGGATCATGCATGCAATGAAGTTACTTATAAAGTAATTAAATCCAACATGACAAGTCTTATTTTACTCAGTTTTAACTGCAGGCATGTCATCTGAAATACTGCTTGATTTTGAATGGATAGGCTTATAGGAGAGGAATTACTTCGCTGTGACATCCGGGTGCACTTCATCTAGAGCTTTGCGGATGTAGTCTTGCACGGGCTTGGCACAAGGGACACACGCGTTGGTCTTTAGATCAGAGGTCTTGGTCAGTATTTTACCATAATAATCCTGTAAAAATCAAATAAATGTATACCACATAGCACAAAGGATTAGGTTTTAATTAACGCAAGCCAATGCCGTGTTTTTTTTTTGTATATAACATGGCCTACTTGTTATGTTGTAGGCTACTCCTGAAAATCCTAGTATTTTCAGTTCCTCCAATGTTCTGCCATATATATATTTTCAATAATGGAAATACGCCACATCACCCATCTCTTATATACGTCGTCTAGCGTATGTTGTTTAAAGAGGGTAACGAGGTTTTCGGGCGTTGTTATGGAATACTTTTCGCTTCTACTAGCATTCGGAGCCAAAATAACGCCCTACCTTGACGTCGTCACGAACAGCTATGTCAGTCTGTTTACTGCGGGAAAAAGTAATTGAAAACACAATCACTTTTGCAGCTTCCTGGATTTTAGGTAAATGTGGTTATCGACGAAGACTTACAAGGAAGCAGAGATGTTTGTATTTGCCATCTCATAATCATGTATCACGAGGCAGACGGTTATCCGCAAAAAATTACACGCGTCAAGTCGTAAGGAACTCGTCAAGATATTTTTTATAAACATGATATCCACTAGCCTGTCTACATATTAGTTTAGCTTACCTGCAAAGTGTTGTGTCCGCCATGGTACATCGTTGAGAATTTTTAAAGGCGATGTATTTTTATAATATTTGTTTGTCTGTGGTCAAGACAGATTTGTACAAATGACAGGACGCCATGAGCTGGCTTGTACTACATTCCCAATGTGCGCGTTCTTGTATAACTAGAGGCCAAAGTTCAACAACATGGAAGTATTTATGTGTACTAGCGTATCTTTAGCACGTTGTTCAGATGACCGTTTGCGTACAGCGTGTGAGTACGGAAGATATGTGTAAATTAAAAAAGTTATTTTTTTGTCATTTAAATGACATCTATATGTAAAATAAAAACATGATATGCTATGTGTAAAAACGAACATCAGTTGCAATGTTAAAAACCTCCCAGTAATTGGTTCATCTGTTTAATTTAAACTAAATTATAGATGAACACAGGATCATGTAAGCAGCACGTCTGAATAATGGAGTAAGTTTGTGTGTTCAACTGCTTCTAGAGTGGCTATAGTAAAAACAAGATTTTAAATGAAAATTGAAAACACAAAGTAACATCATTCCAAGCATATATACTACAGACAGATAGGTTAGTAAGTAGTAAAAAATGTAAACTTCTTTATCCTCTATTACAATAAATCCATAGTTTCAGTACGTGCAGTAGTCATGTGGTTTTCTATCTTTACTATGGTAAGATTTGGATGTTCATCAGCTCTTAATTTTCTTTGCATATCTTAAACAACTGTAATTAATGATGTCATTAGTTATCTTTTATTAATCAAGCAATTATACCTTTCGTGATTATTATGATACACTGACAATGAAGACTGTGAATATGAAAGACACACAGTAATGGTTGTATAGTAGCCAAACAAGAATTTCATTTTGGAGAGAGGCTCCATATAGTAAAACATTTGGGAATATCTCACTTGGACCCAAGATGGTTTACAGCCTAATAAAAGTCTCATAACATGTGGATTTGTACATTGTACCTTTCTGTTGATAAAAGAGGGTGACAATAATTATCACAAACATCTCTTGCACCTGTACTTTGCAATATATACACACTTTGAAGGGTTGTTGACCATGGCCTGGCCCACTAACTTAAGACCAATGACAATTAATTGGTACAATGTCATCATTATCATGACATTATGTTGTTAATATGTAATGGATTAGTGAACTTACATTTGGGGGCTTTCTGAGGTAACTCCTATGCAGAGTTAGGAAGTCATATTTAGGGAAGTCAGCTTACATATAAACACTTAATATGTGAAGTTCTGCATCTCAACTCACTGCCACAGTTTCTGGTTAGTAGTTGGTTACTTTTAAAGTAATTGTTCATCTGTATATGTAATTTGTTATGCGTGATCTGAATACTTGAATGTTACAATAACCTGTTTAAATGAAGATTAAAATGACAACATTTTATCTCTCTCACACACAAAATTATTAGCTATTAGTGTATCTCATTGTTTGATGGAACTTGTACATTATTACGTACACATTGTAACAACATGTATAAAAAGGGTGTGGTGTTGTTGCCTACAAACAATCAAACTGAAGTTTTGTCTCTAGTAAAAATGCCTCTTTCCATGTGTCACTTCAGACAGTTCCGAGTGTGGCTCAAATACATATGAGGGAGGGTAGATTGATCACAAGGTGTTAGTATGCTGTACTACATTGCTAAATTATATGTGTGAAGGTAATTCTAATTCTGAACAAATAGGAGGCACTTGTGATTCACATGAGCTATGGACAGCTAAAATAACATTATTAATGCACTGTAAATATAAAAAAAAGAGAAACTCAAATACCATGTAAAGTAGGGGATTTCAAAGAACGTGTATCCTTATGAATCATGTTTGTTTGTTTCCAAATAAAATGCTGTATATGAAGTTCTTGTATAAAATGAGAGTGCTGCTTTGACTTGGGAGCAGACTGAAAAAGCAGCTGTGTCTAGGGTTATGTGCAACAAATATCTGAACTGAGTTAACTCATCATGGCATTGGGAATTTTAATGGTAAGACTTTGTATCATGTTAAGCTTTTCTCTGTGTGTGTGTGAGTGTGTTACATTATATATGGTGAGAGAGAGGTAGTAAAAATTAATGTTATACAAAGGGTTTTCAAAGAACCAGGATGTTTCAATTAGGGGTCCTTCATCAGCTGTGCAAACAAAGTACAATTTTACTTCTACATTTTGAACTTTCTTTTAATATTTTATTTTTGTCTTCTTATCTTTGCTTCCTTTTAATGTTTCTTTTTTTATTTCTTCTGTAAAGCACTTTGAGTTGCATGTATGTATGAAAGGTGCTATACAAATAAAGATTATTATTATTATTATTATTATTATAACTACAGGATCCCATCAATACCACGAAGCTGGAAGTATTTTGAAGTTTCCTAATTTGTCTTTTTGTATATTGATTTTGGTGTACAGTGCAACATGCAAAGTTCGGTTTGCTTTATTTACCACAAAGTCGTGGAAAAAACTGATTAATGTCCAAGACACAAGACATTTAAACAGATAAATCACAATATGCAATAGTAACCACTGAGCTAACCGCTTGTTGAGAGTCTTGTACTGCTGAGAATACAGCATTTAATAAAACTAAAGAATTGACTTAAACAGGGTGAGTGAAAACTAATCTAGCAGCCATGTGTGAGTTGTTCAATCATATGTATCCTTTCTTCAGTGATCACCAGGGCAGGTGATATTGGGTATTTTGGGGTTTTGGATGCCAATCCTACATCAACCCAGCAATGTACAGTAACTGATGACCAGTGTGATTTTCACAGGCAGAAAATGATGACATGCTGCACACACAAGCCACTACTGATGTGTCAAAGCAGAAAGGGTTTGGTTCTCTTAAACCATATATATTTGTGCTGCTGCTTCTCAGTATTCAAGGTAAGATCTAAGGCATTTGGTTTCATCTCTGTAGACCTTTATTTGATTAAAAACATCGTTTTGAATTTTGAATGTACTATTATTACATTGACTGTATACTATTGTATAACACGACTAATACATCCAAAATAAACGTGCTTGGTCATAAAGACACACCTTAGATGTGGCTGTAGGGCTTCTGTTTTCAGGGTGGGCTGTGACCAGAGGACAGAATCCTAAATTAATTTGTGTCATCAAGATCTTTGTACATAACAAGATGGGTCCATATTTCAGTACATATCAGAATTCAGTGAGAGAGGAGAATGAACGAATCGAACAGATAATAGTGCAGCATGTCAAAGTTATCTATATACAGATTTTGTAATAATGTTTAGGAACATTGTTTAAAAGTTAGCAAACGCAATACCTCCGTTTTGTATTTTTATAAGGATCCACTGCTGTATCGACAATCAAGTGCAAATCCTATGATATGAAGTACATGTATGAACAAGTTCAAAAAACCCTTTGGAATACCTCCATCCGGCCTGTCAGCAAAACCAATGAGACACTAAATATTGTACTGGGATTTACTATCGGTGCAGTCCTGGGAGTGGTGAGCAGTGCTTATCTTCATTGAAGCTTCAAAAGAAATGATGCTTATGAATTGAGCAATACAAAGTCTTTGATTTTATTTAATTTCTGCAAAGAGGGCTCACAATGAATGTGTTCTTTTTTTCCAGGATGTACAGGCACAGTTACTGAGAACATTCATTTTCAGAACTCTTGTATGTTTCACTTTAGCTTTTCTAATGATTTCTGATCCCCTGGTTGTTGTTTAATTACTGAACAAGACATTACTGAATCCTGACAGGACTGGAATGTGACGTTTCTGAGTTGGAATGAAACTGAGTGTGGAACCAATAAAATCTCCTATCCAAAGTCAGAGCTGTGGATACCTGATATTCATATATCTGAGTTGTGAGTGAATGTGCCATACTGCAGGATGTGTTCAGAGAATTCTGATGTGCTGAACAACTTACATTTGGCAGACTCTCTTATCTAGAGTAATTTATATCTTTATCAGTGCCTGTGCTCCTTCATATGGAACCTATGGACCTTAGTTTTATTAGCACAATGCATTACCTGACCTACCAGGTGTAGGGAACCTTCTAATCATCTATAGTCCTACTGCACAAAACGTCCTAATCTGTTTCACCATGACAAATCCTTTTATCTTAGAAAGAGATTAGATTAAAAACATATTTCCTTTAGGGCTGTAATGTCAGTATCATCTTTTGTTTCTCCGTTATATAACTAATATAACTGAAATACGTGACAATTTTGGTCAATCTGCTTTATTGAGACAAGCTCGTTTATTTCTCACTGCAGTATGGACGAGGACAAGAGTCCCACGGAACCGTACGTTTATATTTATTCCAATGGACGCATTCACCTTGATGAGCCAAAGCGAGTTGTCAGCTCATGCAATCTGAACATCTACAGGTTCCCCTTTGATGTCCAGAACTGTTCACTTACGTTTGCTTCCTACTTGCATGAAGGTGACACAATAATAAGACACTTTTGCTTTTATTCCAAAGCGTTCAAGAGACTATTTGTAATTGCTATTTGTTTATTTGCTTGTGGAAATCACATCATCTTGTATCTCTCAGAGAATGAAATAAACCTGACATCTAAATTAGAAAGTTATATCATGAAAACAAGCACCACTTATGAATACACCGATGGAGAATGGAAACTGATGGATATAAAAGCAAATATCTCTGCCTTCAATGTTTCCCTTAGACGTTACTCTGCAGTCATATACTATGTGAGTGAGTAAAAAAATAAAAAAGCTGATTTAAAGAAAAGCTCCTAGTATCTCATTAACCTGACACTAATCACTAATGTCACTAATGTAATGTAAACATAATTTAACTTTGCTATATTTGCTGTAGTGCCTGCAGTTTTATTATGGAACGCCACAAAGTGATGTGGATTCCACATGGTCTACTAATCCTTCACAGCTGGCTGTTGCTTGTGCTGTCTCTGACCTCTTTTTGTCTGTGTTAGATCATCGTGAAGCGTGTGGCCACCCTCTATGTAGTGAACCTGTTAATACCGAGTGGCTTCCTCATCACACTGGATTTGTTCAGCTTCCTGCTACCTCCTCAGACTGTAGATCGCTCTGCTTTCAAAATGACCCTCATCCTCGGCTACACTGTCTTCCTGCTCATAATAAACGACCTCCTCCCTCACACCAGCCAAGAGACACCCCTGATAAGTATGGAGTGTATTCATTTTTAATGATCTACAATAAAACATTCAAAATAAACATATCCAATATCAAGATCTAACCAACCAGTTACCTGAATAGGTGTAATAATAATAATAATAATAATAAAATATATTTAATTATAACACCCCACCTTACCCAACAGATGTATACTTCTCTATATGTTTGGCACTAATGGTGGTCAGTCTGCTGGAGACTATCTTCATTGTTAACCTGATCAACAGTACAGTCCCTTACCCAAAAGTGCCCCACTGGGTACACATCCTGGTCCTGCGCTTCCTAGCACGACTCGTGTTCATTTCGTCCAATCCTAGCCCACCAAACACACTTATCCTGGAAAGAGGTATCATTGGATCATATATACTATACTATACTATACACACACACACACACACACACACATATATATATATATATATATATATATATATATATATACATACATACATACATATGTGTATGTGTTTGATAACCATTTTAGTAGTGTTCTTCTTGACACACACACACACACACACACACGCACACACACACATGGATATAAAGTCTGCACTGCTGTGTTTCCCACATCACCAGCAAGCTCTTCAGCTGGAGTAACGGCGCAGCCTGAAATCACTGCTGACCTGGAGAAGCCGGAGGCAGCATTTGTGGAGGAGCTGAGGAAACTGGGCAGAAACGTCAAGGCCATCCGCCTCAATCTGGAGGAGCCGCGGACGCTGGACCCAACAACTGAAGACTGGTACCAGATCAGCAAGGTCATTGATCGCTTCCTGTTCATCATCTACATCATCTTCGTCTTTGTGAGCTTCACCACAATAATAATACTATGGGCAAATCACTAACGTCACTGAGAAAATATATGAATGGAAACACAGAGAACAGACTAGAAATTGAAGAATTAATTAAGCCATTGACTAAAGCTTTGTTAATCAATTTTTTGGGTGATTTCTTTGGCTTTTTGAAATTTTTTTTAAACTAATTTCAGTTGTTTGCAAAAATGTTACCGAAAATAAAATGAACTTGAATATCAATCACTGTCTTCTTACTGCTTGCTTCTGTACATTCTGGTAATTTGTTTAGATTTGTCTGTTATAAAAATGCATTAAGTTAATCAAGGAGATCAGTGAACCCCAAATCTCATCTGGTACGTATAATGATGGACACCATAATGTAGGAAGTTGGTTTCATTCACAAAGAAATATCACATAACCCTGCACCACAATGTAATCTGTACATTCATTTGACCAATACCTGAAATCATCAACTGACACAATCATCATCTTAGTGCACCATTTATTCTTTTTTTTATAATAAATGGAGTTTTTTTCTGAACAAATGAAAACCTGCATTTGCATAACATGGCAGTTGAAACAGTGAACTTGGATGAAAACACCCATCTCTGCAAGTCTGAAGTGACTCATAAAACTGGTCGTTAAGAAGATAGCTGAATATAAACAAACATCACCTTGGATTTTTGTAAATCTATTTTTGTTAGTTTTAAGAGACACCAAGTTTAAAATCTTTCATTAAATAAAATAATTCATGACCTCCAAATCAAAACGAATTAAGTTCTTTACTATAAACATTATGAGAACCCATTCTAGTTTAAGTAAACAAGTCTTAATGTTATAAACAATAATAGTGTTACTGTATCAACACAACTGTGGTTATCAGAGGTAATGGTTGAGTCTGCTAGTAATATACAGTGTATCACAGGAATAGTCTGAGATATTTGTCAGTATAATTAAGGTGCATATAGACTTCACTCTTTTATAACCACATCCCACCCTCCACCGTCTAGTTAGAATTCCTAATGGCATCAAAAATCCTTAAAAGATGTCAAGAGACATGTTGGCATTGGCTCAGAACCAAAATTTCCTTTGTTTGGGGATTACCTGTTAATTTGAGCAATTAGAATTGTATACACCTTAAACCGCATCTTCCTGCTTGTGGGACATAATCTGCACTAGGAGCAGCTTTTGTAGGTAGGCAACCCCTTCGCTCAGTGTCCTAGATGTGCCTCATCTTAACACACCCTGACTTTTATGCTTGTTAACATGCACTTAGGTTAGAGGCCTCTAGGGTGAGTTATTCTAGATTCAGTAAATCTAGAACAACCAGAACTCTAGAACAATCTGAAACCTAGGTTATAGTAGTGTAATATGGAATTACAGGTTGGCTACCAGCTGGAGTTCTAACTTCAGTTTAACTTGTGCTTCTGCCTTAGCTTACACATCAAGGATTTACTCCTTATCATAATTAATTAAGGCACATTAAACAAAACACATGTACTGATGTCTTTGTGACAGCTTAATTAGGCGCTCCCAGTGATTTGTCAATTTTCTCATGCTAACATAAATTCACCACAGCCACAGAAGTCAGTGAGACTGACACCACCGTTACATCAGATCTCCACCTCCTTTTACTTCTTATTTGGTAATGGCGCCCTCATCTCTAAGATTCTGTGTCAGTGTGGCAAAGCCCCTCCAGTTCATCAATGGTATGCAAATAAATGCAGCATGGGCGGGGCTGTGAAAGCAGCTCCGCCCTCTGCTCTGCCACGACCTCGCCTTGATCTTCGGTACTACAGATGCAGACGCTGCAGAATTCTTCAGAGTCTTCTCGGTGCTCGTCGCTCAGGGCGGACCTGAGCTCCATGTGCGGCTGCCTCCTCATTCTCCGCCCCTTTTCCTCAGGCTCCTCCCCCTCCCTCCACTGGCCCTTCCTGCACATGTCCTGCTTCCTCGCTCCAGAGCTCTCCTTCAAGGGTTCGTCGCTGTGCTCTGAGGTGTGCTCCTCTGAGCCCATCAGGGCTTTGCTGCTGTCTTTGTGGCAGTGCAATCTGTGGCTATGGAAGGCCTCTATACTGGGACTAGAGCACAGTGGGTCTGATGCTGGGAGAACTGGAGTGGCCTGTCTCAATGGGCAGTGCACCTCCTGCTGGTCAGTGGTGGTACAGTCTGTGGGTGCAGAGTTTAAGGCACAGTATGGAGGAGGTGGAGTGGCAGGATGATTTATTACTTCCTCATAGTCAGGGAGAAGATAGCTTGGAAGAAACCCTGAAAGGCACAAATTTAGGAAATTAACTAGTTGGTGTCGTCAAATCAAATGTACTTTCTTTGCCTTGATAACTCACGTATTACCAGCTAGTAGCAGCACATGTATATGATTGTTTGCTATCAAAATCCTTGGTCCCTTTACAATAAATAACAAGGTTATGGTCTGGTGATCTTAATTTTTACATTTTGAAGAACTACATGTAGTGGAGAATTTCAGATTATGTCTGAGGCATTTCACCCAGGATTGTTCCAAGAGTGTCACTTGCCATTGATACATTTCAATCAGCTAAAAGCATTTCGAATACAGAGATCCTTTAGCAATGCTTTGAAATATTTTTCAATGTTATAAATACAAAATAATACTCCTCAGCTAACTAACTGACCATTAAGGATGTAAAATACATGCTAGTTTCTGATTTTCTGTCACGGTGAGGCGGCCCCCTACCGGCTGCCTCCGTCCACAGCGGCTGTTGTTGTTGTTGTTTGGTGACGTCATGTGCGTCCCTCAGGTGGGCGGAGCCCGTGATCCGTCTCACCTGAGGGTCGTTTGTTTGCCTATATATGTCTTGTCTTTGTACCAGTTGACCGCTGGTCATTATATCCTTAATTTGGAGATATTGCACGGGTTTTTGGTTTGCACACTTTCTATTAAACCATCCTTTTTCCCTGAGACTTGGCGTGATCGCTTCCTTTTAGTTCGCACACCCTGCTCGTCACAGAATGACCAGCCACCCTTCGGAAGCCGCCAGTCTCTTTTTCTTTCTCCTTCGTTCGTGGTCATGTCTCGTGGTAAGTGTTTGTCTACGTGGTGTTTTGTTTGTTGTTGAAGAGCCCCGCCGTGCTGAAACGTTGTGTGTGTGTGCAGCACGGCAGTGACCAGGGCGGTTACACGTTACTTCGTGTTGTGTGATTACACGTGTGTGTAGGTGTGTGTGAGTGAACGGACGTATGGATCGGTGTGGTCCCGTGCCACGGGGTGTGGCACGGAGGGCGTCGCTCCCAAGGGAGGCCCTGAGCAGGGTAGTGCGCGTGAGTGTTTTGTGTATGTGTGCGTGTGTGTATGTCATGTGTTGCAGGTTGCTCCTGGTGGTGAATAGCGGCCCTCCTGGACCTTGTGGGATCTCCTAAGTAGGCAGGAGCCCCCTTATGTGATGGGGTGACGGGAGCCCGGTCTTAAAGAGCCCCCCCTGGAGGGTGAGGGCTCCCCGGATGTATGGGGACCTGAGGGCTCCTGTCTGAAGAGCTCCTGCTGAAGACAGAGGTCCCCCCTCATGCTCGGCGGTACCAAGAGGTCCTGGGGTGTAGCCGGCCCACATAGGGAAGGAGTGTTTCCCCCCTGGAACCTCCGGTGGGGTGGAGGAGTCCACCCTGCTATGTACTTCCCCGTGAGGGGCGGTCTCCCTGGCCGGTTAGGGTTGCCCAGGGTCGAGGTGCGCCGAGATGAGAGGTAGGTCCAGGAGGTGGTTAGGACCGTGCCCCAGGGAAGTAGCCTGCACGCACGCACACTTTTGTGGGGCTCTCTGGCTAAACGCCGGTTAGGGCGTGAGGGCCCTGTGACCGACTGGGGCGTGGTTTTGTGTTGTTAACGGCCCGGTCGGTCCAGGGTCCCGCCCAGGGAGGTGAGCTGTTTAATGTTCTGTGTTTTATGTTCCAGCTCCCGGACGGCAGGAGGTGTGTTCCTGCCTGTCTCTGCCTTCCTGCCCCTTCGTGTTTTGTGTGCAGCTGCTGTGTGCCACACACCCAGTGGAGGGGAGTGCGGCTTGGTGGGGGGGTCTGTCACGGTGAGGCGGCCCCCTACCGGCCGCCTCCGTCCAGTTGACCGCTGGTCATTATATCCTTAATTTGGAGATATTGCACGGGTTTTTGGTTTGCACACTTTCTATTAAACCATCCTTTTTCCCTGAGACTTGGCGTGATCGCTTCCTTTTAGTTCGCACACCCTGCCCGTCACATTTACACTGACTTTAAAACCAGGTCCAGGAGGATATGAAATATTTAAATACCTTTTAATATTATGTTTAGTTGTAAATGCCCTTTTAAACACTTAAATGAAGGCACATTAAAACCAGAGGTACATAGTTTAATACTTCTACGGTATATCATTTTTTAATACAATCTTTTTTTTTTTAACAACTCTGTCATTTTAGTACATTTTAGGAGCCAACACCTGCATTCAGTACACTGGCCAACAACATCAACATTGACAGAGGCTCCAGTTCCTGTATCTCTGTCTCCTTTGGTTTCAGATTTGTGAAACTCCCATGATGCACTGCCAGTAAAAACACATGGAAAGTCACAGATTCGTAGGATTCTGGGAGCGGGCCCATCGATCCTAAAACAAACAGGTACACTGACAGAAGGGCTTGGTCAGACCCATGGCTACTGACCTGCTGTTCAGGGCGAGGTCGGCTAAATAATAAGAAAAAAAGAAACGACCTAAAACCCCATTCCAACATCACATAACATGAGCAGAGGTTTTCCTTATACGCCGGTCCTATTTTGCCCCAACATGTTGTAAATCACCCCTTTCTAACTACGCAAATGCAAGTCAGTGGCCCAATCCTCAGTGGCCAAAGTTTGATATGTTCGAGTGTCGTAACACTGGTGCAACATCAGGTCAGTGCACTCTGAAAAAAGCAGCCTATGTTACATAACTGAGGCATGCACAGAAATGACCAGACGCCGGGAAGACACATGGCTTTCAGAAATGACCTCTGACCTACCATTAAAGCCACTGTTAAAACCATGACAGAATGTGACACTACAGAATCCCATCATATGTTGCACTGCAGAAGAGTGGCCACATCCATTCAAACACAGACAGAATTACAGCAGCACAACAAGTTGTCGTCCCATTGTAGACAGAGCAGGGGTGTTCATACTGACCTCGTCACACCATACCGTGCGACCCACACCGCGTCAAGTCTCTGCCATGTAGCAGAAATGAGGAAGGGGGGGTCTTACTGAGGTAGAAGAGCGGGGAGGTGGAGCCGTGCGCCTCGCTGTAGGCGATGAGGTTGATCTCGCGCTGACGCTGCTGCTGTCGGAGCCTGTGCTTGACGCGGCGGTGATGACACACACAACAACAGGTCAGGAAGATGATGATGGCCCACGCTAGCCAGAACCCTGACAACAAAATTACACACACACACACACACACACACACACACACACGTGTGCACATGGACACACGCACACGTGCACACGTGCACAGATGCACATACATGTGCATGACACAGGTTGTAGGGTAAGATATGCTGCAAAATGTGATTCATTTCAAATGTTCATTTCTTCAGCTAGCTTAATGAATGCATGCTTCCAATCTAGTTCCTTTAGCTCACTTAGTAGAAATCTCACAAGTACCCTTCTCTAACCATATTTAAAAAATGACAATGCAGAAAATTACACAGGTTCATAGCTAAACCTTCACAAGACAGAATTTTACAACTAGCAATCCACATTCAAGATTTTGCAGCTAATATATAAGCACTGTTACTTATTCCATGTCCTATTAACTGAAATAATCGTCTCCCACTACCAGCACATTTGACTTTTGGCTATCATTTATATCTTCAAAATCACTTTTATTTTTCCCATTTTGGTTTTTTTTGCCCAGAGTGTAAAAGGTGACTCACACCAGAGCTGGTAGTAGTGAGTGTCTTGGCAGCAGTGTTCGGCCTGGCAGGCGTGGCTCAGGTTACGCCCTCCGGGACACCGCTGCACCTGCCCGGCCGGGGGAGGCAAGCACACCACACTTAGACAACGGAAAAAAGCTAACTTCCTGGAGAAATCAGACCAGCGTTTAACATGCACCAAAACCACCAATCACATGCCTGTGTATTTCCGGTTAGTTTACTGATGAACATTAAATGCCTTTAGTAACTTTAGCAACTCAGTGACTCTTCTCTAGATACTGCATGACTCAAATTCAACCCATACAAATGATTAAATCTTTAGACAAGATGGCAACAAGATGGTTAGAGCAAGTTAGCAAAACAGCACTCAAAATCAGCACCAATAAAACTTAAAATGTGTTTAAAAAACATAAAAACATAGCTACAAAGTCCTTTGTAAATCATTCATTAACATATTTTCTAGAAATAAATACATTACTAACTAGAAACACATTAGCAACAAGAGAAAAGCAAATTGTGCTGTAAAGTCAAAAACCCATCAGTTATCCAAAACCTCTGTAGATTCTGTACTGGTTTAAATGCTCTTCTTAGTCAGACAAAAGCTTAATATTCAAACCTTTAACCTAGAATGCCGACACTTCATTTACAGAGAGGCTCACAAATAAGCAGCAAACCATCTGGTTCCATGATGGAGTCTAGTTAATTATTACATCATAATAGCACTGATTCAGCTGTCTACCATGTTTAGTGGCAGCTATAGCAGAGACATGCTATTCCAGCGGTAGTCCACTGCACACACGTCCTTACAGCCCACAGCTATACAAGAGATCTGCATGGGGAGAAGCACACACACACTCACCTACCAAATACCCACCCCCACACACTCTCTCTTTTTTGCTTGTTTCTAACTTGCGCGCACATACACACACACACACACACACCACATAAAGAGCCAGGACTGTTCTATGGAAATTTCCAGTAAGTGGAGGAGTGAGAAGAATATTTTGTGTGTGTGTGTGTGTGTGTACTACTACTCTTATGGATCATTTCTATGGGTAAGGGGATAACAGAGGATTGATCAACACATGCACCCCAGACTTTGTGTCTCTCTCATGCACACTGTCTCACACTCAAAAACATTACAAAACAAAAACAGTTCTTAATCACCAGCATACAAATTATCTCAAATTCAGTCTCAGTCCTCCTCATGTACCCAATTAAGAAACATAGTGTTCTGTTCCCAAAGTTATCTCTGTACTTTTCTCACTGGATGTCTTATTCCCCAGCTGCTGCACATCAACCTTACATGTTTTATTTGGGAGTGTACATTGAGTGTGTGTGTGTGTGTGTGTGTGTGTCCAGTGCAAACAATACCACTCACCATGATCATAGTGCTGACCTGACTACATATGCACAGCAATGTGACTCCTGCACTCCGCACCCCTGTTCTTAAATAAGCATACTGAAGACAATGTTTTGCTCCGTTTCCTTCCAAGACTGAGCCCTAGCTTAACCTGCCTCTTGTACTTCTGGGCCACAAGCACCCACCCTAAACCCACAAAATGTATGTTCACACAAGCAGTCATACAGCATGAGAGCAAGCTGTCTTAGTGATTGTGTTGCAAACATCCATGCAAAGGCAATCTAGATGAATGGATCCATTCCAAAAATTAGGAATACTTTCTGATGGATAGGACACTTTCTAACCCATCCACAACAATCCACCTTTCTTTTGGGCTTGGAATTTTACCTAGCTCAAGTTACGGCGTCACAAATGTCATATCGGAAAATGTATCAAGCTAAAACTATAATGAAAAGCTGTTGAAGACCGTCAACGTCATTAACCAGTCCGATATTGTGGCCTGACTGTCTAGCACTGTTTTCAATAGCCAATATGCAGAGTGTTTCAGATGTCTGGGACAACACATGATATGGCAGTAAACGATCATTCAGCACTGGACACGTTTGCTTCTCCAGGTCAACTTGAATTCATTTATACGGGCCTTCCCAGTGTCTGGACCAGTAATCCACAGGTTAGCTTTCACTCATAAGTTCAGAACCAATCAAAAGACCATTTAGTAAAACAAAATAAAATAAAGAAGAATATGCATTCAATTAAGATCAGTAATCTAGACAAGGCAAAATGCTGCATCAAACTGTGAGTACCTTTGTGGAAAGAATTTGATAACGTCAAGAGAGTGGCCCATTCTGCAGGATACTCTACAAGCAAAAGCTTGTGAACATTGACTCAGCAAGCAAAACAACACATATGGGTATGAATTTGCAACTTTGACCACAATGCCAACCTAAATGGTATGAACGTACACTGAAACTTACCTTTGATCCCCACTTACACCTTATAAAAGCCATAATGGCACAATCTGACGATAGAGGTTTTTCACATGGCCTGAGAAATCCTTTTTTGCTTTTTTTTTTAATTTACTGGCACACACTCAAAGCCCAAATGGACACATCTGCATGCAAATTACATGAAATACAGGGTTAATCTTTTCATTACCACTGTAATGCAAGTCTTAACAGAGTTATATTGGCTGTTTACCATATTAAATCTCTTTAGGAATGCTTGGACTGGGAGTGGGGGTATCCTATTACTTTAGGGCAAAAACAATCAGATCTGGGTCTGAAATCTGATTTGCTAAACAAATAAACAGTACATCATATTGCCCCAGGGGTCTACTAAACCAAGGCACAATATGTCAAACAACTAAGTGATTCATAGCTACAGAAATATAAATATTTCGTTGTGTTAGTTAGTTACTTTCCATTGGCTAAACATAATGGCGAGATTCGAACACGCGCTTAAGCGATTTTCTATTGCTATTGATCAACTGCTCCAGAAAGGCTCCAGACTTTAGCGACATTTGCGTCTACTAAGATCCAGTTTTCTCTTCAAGTGAATCATCTTGTGGAATGACAGAAACTGAAATGAGCGTTAAATCAGTTTAATATTTGTCGTTCACAACTGGTCATTTGCGGTAATAAAAAGATAACTTAATAGCTACGACCATTTTACGACCAGTTACCGCATATTTGAAAACATTTGTTTACAGCACTCGGGTGCACAACTTCCGTAACCAAACGCGTATTTATTAGCTTTCGTCCGCTAGTTAGATAAATCGACTTTTTTCATAATTAGATGTAGCTAGATTCAGTTGATATAATAACGCAAACTGATGCAACTTTTTCAAACTCGAACTACTGGCCATATTTACATCCGTGAAAAGTTTACCGGCTGTCTGCATTCAACAAGTTTATTAGCCAGCTAGCTAGTACAACATGTACTGCGTACTTTCAGTAGTTAACTAGGTAACTAACCATGTTTAACATGCACGTTGAAATCTGATTTATCAGTAGAAAACTTCAAGATCATCAGGCGGAATTTGATTCGACGTGCTGAAGTGACACCACGGACATTTTCTCACCTCAACACTTGCATCTGTCGGGTTGACAGGTCCATCAACGTACAAGAATAAGGTCATACTACACAGCTATTAAACTTGCTTGTTTGATAAAGACACAGACATTGAGACAGACGGGGGCAGAGAGAGATTATTTAAAAAGCGTAAAAGACAAACACATTCGCCTTCCTGCTTGTTCATAACTGGGCCAGTGGAGGACGAAGGGCATTGAGCGAACCGCACGTTGCTCCGCACCACGGGATGTTCCAGCTGTTACACGAGGCGTTCCATCGAACGCGGACTCTGGAATACTCTGGACTCTAGAAGAGCTGGTCTGGACTCTGGAATACTGAATCAGGACTGAACAAGAATCATTCATGTGGTCGGGAGGACCCGGCCAGAAGTAACTAAAATTCAGCAGCCAAATGTAAAAATAAATAAATAAATAAATAAATAAATAAATGAATTAATTATATATTTTATGTAATAAAATAATAGTATATGGAAAAAAATGGCATGAGGGTAATAGCTGGTGATTGCCCTGCGATGATACATATTTACCCAGTAAATACAACAGTTGCCATTTTTTAAAATATTTTTTAATTTTTTATTTATTGATATTATAATAAAAAAAAACGTCAATCATTATTTTACTCACATGATTTATCATTATAGCCACAATCTATATTGTCAAAAAATTTATACCAAATAGCAAAATAAATACATTCCAAATACATTCATAAAGCCATACAGCCTAAATCATTACAGCTGCTGGTCTCAGTTTAAGAAGATGGAAACACCGTTTCCATTAATTTTAATCTAGGCATACACATGTATGTTCTTATATAATACAACATAATATCCAGAGTGCAGGTGGTTCCTAGGACTCTGTCAAACACTATTAAAAATCATATCATAATTGTATCATAAACTTGTCAGCAGCTTGCATATGAAACCCATCTTTACCAATGGAAAATCACAGTCAGTGATTCAGCTCCGTCATGAAGTGGGTGGATCCGTTCCACGTGAGCCACCCTGCTACCAGTCTCTCTCCCGAGGCTCCCTGTAGGGTATGCCCAGGTGCTGGAAGACGTCGCGCTCAGCAGGCGTGCTCAGTGGCTTGCCCGTCGCCACCTTCACACCACGCTGGCGCACCACGTCACAGTTGAGCGAGTGCTCCGACAGGCTCATGCCCTTGGTCTTGGCGAGGGCGCGCATGGAACGGTTGAAGTGGGCGGAGCCGGTGAAGTACAGTAGGGCGCAGGCGAACTCTTGGTATGGCACCACGATGATGTCCAGCCTGCGGTAGCGGCAGCCTGTGCCGGGGAGCCGGCACACACCCATGTATTTCTTCTGTTCACCGTTCTCCTCGTGGCTCACCAGGTCGTCAGTCAGGAAGCCTGTGAGCAAAAAATGAGCTCTTTGTGAGAACAGGAGCTCAGGAATGTCCCCAACGTGACCAACGATGGCAAAAAGCATGTGCTGTGAGCTAGTAAGGTCCTTTCTTTGTATCCACCAGGAAAATGATATATAAATACATAAAACATCTCCATGTGCAGCAAAGCTGCTTAGTGATCTATTATGATACACATTTATGTTTAAAGGCAATGAAACAAGCAGACAAGCATCAGATATAGTGATTACAGTCATCAACCCCGAACTGTAACAACAAGCAATCTTGCCATTTAGTTCTGGATTCAGTTTTACAATAATCTAAATTGCATACTCGTAATAAACCTGAACAGGGACAACTGACTACTGTACCACTGCTGTGGAGATTGCGGAGGACTCTGCTAAAGACACCCTTGTGCGACCTGCCATCCGGATGAGTGATGAGGACATCTACGTCCCCACAAGTGGGCTTCCCACGGCGATAGGAGCCGCACGCAACCACCAGCAGATGCGGATTCACGCTGTGGGCTGCCTCGCTCACCTGCCAATCAGAAGCGCTGTATTTAGAACTGTTATCCAGAGTTCACACAGAGTTAATTATTATTGCCTGTAGCAAACCAGCAGGTTGTGGCAAATTATCTAAAGAAGCATTATATAGCCCTGGAAGGGGATGTATCTAATAAATATATACACATACATTCATGTTCTCATGCCATTTTACCATCTTTGGCTGAAATGCACTACAGGAAGTTCACACATATGATGATTCCTATGGTAGCTATTGGAGTTATATGTGAAAGTTCTAAATTGAAGTCTAATTTATGTTCCAGCCAAGAAGTGTTGGAAAACTATTCTGCATACGTGCCTTACCTTCCAGCAGTCAGGGCCTGCGCTCACTTGAGACAGAAAGGTTACATGTGCTACATGTCATCCTGTCAGAACGTGAGGACACATGCTATCCTAATCTTCTTCATCTGGGCTTTTCTATCCACTTGATTTGGGGTGGGGGTTAGTGTAAGAAAACAACTGGCTCCAGCCCTGGACATGGCAGGATATGGAGGGAGATTCGACTAATAATGCGCCAACATTCAAGAGCCCCTCAGGGAGAACAGATACACTCACAACCTCTGGTTTTACCATCAAGCAGCCAGGATAACAGACAGTCCTCTCCCTGCTAGCTTTTACACCCCGTTATTGCTTGCACACCGTTAGACCAGTTTTATTATTTGATGCTGATAAACTAGCCAGAAAGCCTTTTAGAGTTCTCAATCAAGGCATGTTGGTTTATTAGTATGTGCATGGCCGTTTCCTTAATATTGAGCCTTTGAACACAACGGCGGTCCATAATTCAATTACAGCTACAGCAAGCTGTCAGGTGGTATGATGGTACAAACCGTTTCTTCGATGGAAGCTGCTTCGCTCCGCGGCATCCGATCAAGAAAGTCGTCATAGTGCTTCAGGCCAATTCGCTGTGTGTGATTCAAGGTTGCTTTGGTGCGAATGTCCTCCAACGTACGGTGGCCCTTAAGTTGTAAGTAGAAAGTGTGTAAGCTTTGTAAAGCGCAATGGTATAAGTTTTAATTCCTGTTTAATTGACATACTAGGTAATGGCACCGATTACTATATTTTAGTAGTAGTCTGGATAAGCGCGTCTGCTAAATGCCCTAAATGTAAGTGCACACCCTAGGTTCGAGCCCTTTATGGACACTGATGGCCATTCAGAACAAAGACAACAGAAAGTAGCTGGTTTTCAAAAGATATACTTTCATTCAGACAAGAACATATAGGACAACTTAACTGGCACCACATCAAGCATTGCTCCAAATCTCAAGCACAAACGCAGATTAATCTTCTTTCTACTGGAATATTCTCACAAGTGTCCTTGTTCTTATGTAAAAACAATGTGTTTGTGTTTTAAAAATAGCCAGTAATAATGATACACAGCACAAATCACAGATCTAGCTAACAATCTATTCAGTGTTACATTATACAGACATGTACAGGAAAATCATGATTGACAAGCAGCATTAACGGTGGTCACTCCAGACTGGGAGACTATGTCGCCGTAGCCCTCTCACCTGCTGATACCAAAGCTGAGCCGTCTTGGCACCTGCACCCCAGACATTCGTGAAGCATTCCAGGATGGTGACGGCCTCCCCAAAGCTGTCAAGCTTCCTCAGGGTCCCACTCTCCACGATCTCCACAACCTTGCATGCCATAGCCTTGCCAATGCCGGGGATGCCATATGCTTCCTGTCAGCAGTGACACAGTGGCACTGACACACTACCAATGCTGCAGATGCTTTTAACTTGGGGATACAAATCACACATTTTGCTGCTGATCTGATCTATTAATTTAAATTTTATGAGATTCTGATGTGCACAAACATTTGCTGTAACTAGAGTCTTTAAAAAGTAACGCTACTTTGAATTGTATGTGGCTAGGTTAGGAATTGGACTGACCTCGTATGTAGTGACAGGACTGGGGTGGCTCTTGAGCGCATTGATGGCTTTACTGTAACTAAGGGCTCTCCATTTGTCTCCTGTGCTGGTGTAAGCTTTGGCAACCTGCTCCAGCTTGTCCGTAATGTGCTTGTTGTGGTTCAGGGCCTTGGCTTCTGATGACTGGGCACATACCCACTTCCCTGGCAAGACAGTGTTTTCAGCGGTTTTCAGGGCCTCATCTGATGTTGCGTCTGGCACTCCGGCTGTGGGGCTGAACCCGCTGATTAAAGCGTCCAAGTCATTCTGTGACACACCATCTTCCTCAGGATGCTCACCGCGAGGCTCTGGGGTCTGTGGGGTACAGAGCACGCAACAGCACAGGTTAGCTCTGATTCAAGGTCAGCTTTTGCCACAAGCACAAACAGCAGATGGGTTCTCCAGATGAGGCCAAATACTCTCACTTACAGTCACTGCGGGGTGGACTGCGGCCGCACCACAATGGGGTGGCAGGACTGCTTCCTCAGGATGAGTAACCGTGACCAGCATACTTTCCTGGGGCTCCTCTGCACGGGCATACTGACCACTACAAACAAAGCACAGAACAGAAACACATTGACCCATCATATTCAAACACGCATCTATTGAGTGCTTTCATTTTGCTCACATTAAAATGCAACCAAGGCACATTCTTAGGTGTTACCAGCTAGCTTGTACCGATACTGCAAATATTCCCATGACAAAATTATGACAACCTTTGCTGAAGGTATACAACCCCTGGCAAAAAGTATGGAATCACAAGTCTGGGATGAGCACTCAGACATTTTATTGTGTAGAACAAACTTTGATCAAAAATATGCTGCAATAATAAGGTCATTCCAAAGTGCAACTTGTCTTTCGGAAACACTAAAAGAAAAAAGGAAAAAAGAAATAAATAATTGTGGAAAAAAAAGTTACTTTTATTGAGCAAGCACAGGGGAAAACAAAATATGGAATCATGAAAAAAAAAAACAGATAAACTAAAGAACATTCAAAATACACCACCTTTGGCTTTTATAATCGCTTGCAGTCTCTGAGGCATGGACTTGAGTGACAAACAGTATTCATCAATTTGGTGCCAACTCGTTTTGATAGCAGTTGCCAGATCAGCTTTGCAGGTCGGAGCCTTCTTGTGGACCATTTTTTTTTCCAATTGCATTGAGATCTGGACTATTTGCAGGCATCGACAAAATGCGTTTTTCTCCAAGGAATGCCTTCACTGTTTTTGCCCTATACCACGATGCATTGTTATCTTGGAAAGTTATTTAATCTCCACACATCTGTTCAATTGAAGGGATAAGAAAACTGTCCAAAATGTCAACGTAAATTGTGCATTGATAGAAGAATTAACCACAGTCATCTCCCCAGTGCCTTTGCCAGACGTGCAGCCCCATATCATCAAGGACTGTGGAAATTTGGTTGTTTTCTTCAGGCAGTCCTCTTTATAAATCTCACTGGAACGGCACCAAACAAAAGTTCCAGCATCATCACCTTGTACAATGCAGATTCTTGACTCATCACTGAAGATAACTTTGATCCAGTCATCTACAGTCCATGATTGCCTCTCTTTAGCCCATTGCAGTCTTGTCCTTTTCTGTTTAGGTGTCAATGATGGTTTTCTTTCAGCTTTCCTGTATTGAAATCCCATTTCCTTTAGGCGATTTCTTACGGTTCGGTCACATACATTGGCTCCAACTTCCTCCCATTTATGCTTCATCTGTTTAGTAGTACTTTTTCGGTTTTCAAGACAAATGTCATTAAGTTATTTGTCTTGACGCTTTGAGGTCCTTCTTGAGGTCCTCCAGTATGCTTGGCTTTAACAACCATTCCATGCTGTTTGTATTTGGTCCATATTTTGGATACAGCTGACTGTGAACAGCCCACATCTTTAGCAACCATGCGTGAAGAGTTACCTTCTTCAGGAAGTTCAACAATCCTTTCTTGTGTTTCAAGATACATTTCTCTTGTTGGAGTCATGGTTCTTGTCACTCCACTTCGTCCAGCAGCCCTCCAAGGTGTCATGACTGCAGGTGTTTTTAACTGCAGACTAACGAGCAGATCTAATCTGAGGCAGATGTCCATTTAGGGAAAGGAAATTGACTGGATGTGTCCTTATTTTCTACCTCCAATTTGAGTGATTCCATTTTTTTTTCCTCAGAATTGAGTGATTCCATATTTTTTTCCCCTGTGCTTGCTCAATAAAAGTAACATTTACTTTGTTTCCACTATGTTTTTTTTTTTCTTTTAGTGTTTCTAAAAAGAAAAATTTTAGAAACACTAAAAGATGCAATGTTGCAATTTGGAATGACCTTATTATTGCATCATGTTTTTGATCTGAGTTTGTTCTATAGAATAAAAAAGTCTGAATGAGTGCTGATCCCAGCCTGGTGATTCCATACTTTTTGCCAGGGGTTGTAGAGCAAGGGTGTCAAACATACGGCCCACCAGGGGGTTCAATCCAGCCTGCGGTATAAACCTGCATTATTAAAGAAGAATAAACTCCATTTTATTTAAAAATCTGCAGTTCCTATACTGTTCTATCGCTTTACCTGCTATACTAAATTGACAGCACTGGCTACAAAAATGTTGTCCATGTTTGGGACATGTTTTTTACATCTATACATTTTATGAACTGACTACACACTTGAAATGTGTTTTAAACAGACATTTGATAAAGTAAATTTGTCCCCTTCTTAAAAGTAAAAGTTTGTTCATACTATATTTAGTAAAAGGACAATTCATTTCATATAAATATTTACATAATTTACTTCTTTGCACTAAAACAAAGAAAAAAAATGTGGACTTATTGTTAGTTCCATGTAATTTTGGAATCAGTTTACTGGTATGGCCCCCTTGAGAACTGACTAAGTTGTATGCAGCCCCCAGACCAAAATGAGTTTGACACCCCTGGTATAGAGGTATAGGTTTGATGTGCTGAACTCAGAAAAGCACAACATTGTAGCTTTTCTATCACCAATGGTACCACAAACATACAGCTCTTTTATGCTCGGCAGAATAGACTTTTTCCCTTATTCACCATCTCCTCAAGTTTCAGAGAGTGATATAACTGCATTCAAATTAAAATGTTTAAATACAGTGGAAAAACAACTAGCATTCCAAATATTTAAAATGAACACTACCTGTCAGGTAGAGGAAGCCTGTAGTCTTTGGTGCACAGAAGCTTTTTCTCTGAGATGCAACCACTCAGCCAAGCAGACCTCACCAGCTGTACAGAAGGAGGCAGTGTTTTCACTCTAAGGAGCCTCAAGGCCCTCTCTCCTTCCACCGACTCATCCACAACCACATGGCTGCATCTAGGACTGAAGGCAGCTTCCACTTGCCCCCCCTTCTGGACGATCTGTTGGTGGAATATATCACACCGGGCTTTTCCTATGCCCGCAGGGACAATGTGTACAGTGAGGCCCTGAAACAGACTCCCTGAAAGAGGAAAAAAGACTTCACGTGAACAAGGGTGGACGGATCTTATTTTCTAGGGAACACAAGTCACAAAAATTGTATCATTTCAAAGTGCAAACAATTCAGGGAGATGTAACTGTGTATGTGTGCACACACATACATACATATAAATCTGAGGAAGATTCAACTAAGCAACTGCAGTGTCATTGGGTAAGATATGTAAAGATTTTGTGAAGTACACCAATTTTCCAGAGAAACAGGACATTTCTGAAAAGGTAGATGTTTAAATCATAACAGTCATTCCATGGGGTTCTAAAGTTTCAAGAGTGTAGATAAGTTATTTTTCTTTTTATTTACCATTTTCATTGCTGCTATAGCAACAACTGGCTATGCTAACAAAAATGTCAATATAATGTCCAAAAATTACAATGCCTTTCCACTGGAAATTACATATCCTTAATCCTGTTTAAGTATAATATTAGCTACTGTTTTATTTGTAGGATGATAAGTCAGTACCAAAGGAATTCTCAATGTCTTGACAGAAGATTGTTTATAAGTCTGCGTCCACTCTCTAAATACGTAGCCCAAACCATGAGCACAGGCATAATATATGACTATGAAAACCACAGTTTTGAATTTCATTAGTTTTTACTCATCTTATTTGTAAGTAGAAATTGTAGTTAAAGGTGAAACAGTTTAGATTTCAGATGATCTTAAGAGAATATCTGTAGGAGACACAAAATATCTGTGTGTGTGTGTACATATTATTATTATATTAAGTGAGATCTGCAAAGAGGTTGGACTGCACTTTTTTCTAATTTGTTTATAGCAAATAAAATCACCATACTTAATAGATTTAAAAAAATTACCAGTCACTGTTTCAACCGACGTCTTCTTGAGCGGAGGACCATGCTGTGTTGGTTGGTGTCGCTTCACTTTTGGGAAAGCTTTCATAATACCGTGAGACTCCATTCGGTAAGCGGAAAAGGCAAACGGTACAGAACTGCTTAAAAACCTAGTTAGTGTAAATAACTAACCAAACAAAACTCTACATCTATTTTAGGCTAGTAGTCAGAGGCAAACATTACTCCATAACCTGTGGATTCCTTTTGTATCATACAGATGGGTGTCGTTGATCTCGGTCGTTCACATGCTAACTAGCTACGTAGTGTTTATATACACATTTTCTAATGAACCTATGTTTTTGTTTTACGGACATGTGTGCCATTCTAGCTAGCTAACTTAATTGAAATAGTCTACACTTTAATCTACATCTTAGTCTACGCCGACCAACCCCATATAGGCTACATCACATTCAACAAGCGAGCTACACGGATAGCTTCCGGATCATTCTAATTTTACAACCGGTGAAGAGTCAATCAAAGTAAAACAGACAAAAAGACAAATAAAGAAGCATCAAAATAAAAAAAATTATTTTTAATGGAAATATAGCAAAATATTTAAAATGTGTGTTAGAAAATGTTTACAAATATGAATTTACTTGACTAGTCACGTTGACTAGTTTCCGTTTCCATAGAAACCCTTCGCGTGGTTGTACGTCTCGAGGAACTTTTGCATCATGGCTGTACAATGTTGGTCAGATATTTTGAAGACTTCTAAGAAAACGGCGTTAATTTCTGACGGTATGCACATGATGTTTGTGTTCTGCAAAACATTTTGACGAGTGGTATATATTTTAAATGCAGTCTATATATTGCCTTAATTAACCTGATAGCTAGCTAGTTTGTAGGTTAGCTCGATGTTAGCTAACTAGCTAGCATCAAACAAACACATCATGACCTAACTGAATAACGCATGTGGTTAATTTAAGTTGTCTTTTGAAAACATTTTACAGGAAAAAGGAAAGTGCACTACTTGTTTACAGATGGTAGTGAAATGGCTGAAGAATACGACATAAACACTGACGTACTTGTTTGTAAGTGTGAATCTACTAAATGAGCCATTAAAACACTCTTTGCTAAATTATCTACCATTTGATAAGCGTGGTGTATTTCCTATTTGGCAGCGCGAAGGTTTCGCTCTAAAAACAAGCTTGGAGGACAAGGACAGTGGCATGTAGAAGTGGGTGAAATAAGCCTGAACGCAATGACGTCCGTGGACTCCGAAGCGATAAGAGAAAACAGCTCTAATGTAGCTACGATTGGCTTATATTTTAAAGTTAGCTGTTGAAATGTTAGTATTGTTGTTGTTGTTGTTGTTGTTGTAACATTATTTTAATGTTTATTGGTTTTGACCTCTGCAGCCAGTGTTCACTCGTAAGGACACAAAGAGCAGTTTCCAGTGGAGAATTCGTAACATCCCTTATCCCGTAGACACTTATAACATTGCAGTGGAGCCTACGGAAAGATGCTGCATCATCCGGACCACTAACAAAAAGTAACTTAACCCTTAGACCTTTATCTATTTTAAGAACCATATTAATCTTTATGTTCCTCATACTGTGGTCTGGATTAGTTTTAAGCTTGGACGTAATTTTTTCAAAAGCTGGTTAAAAACAAATATTTAAATAGCGACGAATCAAGCGCTAGGACCACGCAGAAAACGACCGCTCCGAGTTCTCACGCTGAACACCCCCCCCCCGCACCCAGTTCTCAAGCAAGCCATTTGTGTCGTCGTCGTCGTCCCCACCTATGAAATCAAAATTTCCTCCATGGTTCTAAGCATTCTGAATTTTGTTTATCTCTTACTCATTAGGTTTAATCTGCATTTAGGGATTTTTTTTGTTATGCATTTGTTGTGTGACTGTTGTGTATCATTAGTATGGGCAGTGTATTTTTGTCGATCGCAGGGTTTCCCCAAGGTTTGCATTACTCAAATGCAGATTAATTTATGTATGCTAATATGTATACTGTAAATTTCCTATCACATTCCGCAGTCCCAGAACATTTTGTTACAGTACTACTCCTATAGATGGCACTGTTAGCCTAAGTGAACCATTGAGAGCTATCCTTGAAAAACATTCTCTTTTATTCATGCCCTCGTTTCCCAGGTACTACAAGAAGTTCAGTATTCCAGACCTCAACCGTTGCCAGCTGCCTCTGGAGAGCTCAGCCTTGAGCTATACGCATGCCAACAGCACTTTAATCATCAGCGTAAGTTAAAAGCCTGCACCTCCTAACTCATAGTCGCTTCACGGTAATCCCTGACTGCTCTGCATATTGCGTTTAGCTCATATATTCAAAGAGCAGGCTGATAGATAGGCTCAAGCAAAATAGGCTTTTTTAGAAATTTCTCCTTCTGTTTCCCTTACAATTTGCAGAATTCTGTGTAGATTATTTTCAACTTCCAGTGCTAAAAATTTCAGTGTATAGTTCGTGCATGTTTATGAAAAGATTGTGTAAAAATGGGACAGATTTTCTCAGATCCTATTTGAGTCATGTTTTTAGTTTGATACAGTATCAAATTAGCAACCAAGGAGAGACACCACAGAAACCTATTGGGTTTCCTGAAATATTCAAGCTGATTTCCCTTTACGTCTTTCATAAAGGCTTTTTAAACCTTTCACAGGTTTTATTAGCATTTCTTTCATTTTTGTGGTAGTATAAGAAGCCCAAGGAGATTTTAGTGCTGGAACAGGAGCTGCTGAGGGAGCTGAAGAAGCTGAAGGCGACGAGTGAAGGAGATGTGGACTGTAGAACCCAGTGAGCTGTGAGGAACATTCACTTTCATCATCACATCATAGCCTTTCTGTACAGGATCTGTGGAGCCTTCTACTATGTCAAAGATTGTATTTTATTTCTGGGCAAAGCGTATAACAGTATCTTGCTGAATATATGTTCTCTCTTTTTTGGTTTTTGGTGTCATTTTGTTTCCGATATGCAGGGAATTTGAATTCTGTTATGTGGATAATTTTGGATACTGCCATTAATGACTATATGTGAATTTTAACTCATCAGCTTAGTACATTGCATATAAAATCCACCAATCTGAATCTCTAATTTGGTCCTTCTAGCTTGTTGATTATAGTTTTATGTATATAATATAAAAATTGGAACTTCCGGAAGTGAAGTTGTTCACTTTAATGCATTGTGACATATATTCTTCTAGACATTAGAAATGTTACTTAAATTTAACTGCTCTAATCAAATGTTAAACTTTACTATAGGGTATTAAATGGATTATTAATGGATTATTTATGTACTGGTTTGTAAATGATTGCCATAACCCTTTCCTTTCAGTCTTGTCAGTATCAACGAATTGTAAGCATAAGAATAAATACCTGCAATACCCTTAAATAATTTTCGTATCACTGCTTTATGTTGCAATTAAATAAAATAAGAGCACACATTGTGTTGGATGAGTATTGTCAACTATTCCAATCTATTATACTTAAAGGAAATTACATAAATTGAAGAATGTAGCACACATTTTATTAATAACAAAAACAAACACTCCCAAATATTCCTATTTAATATAACCCTTGTTAATATTCCTATTTTATATAACCCTTGTTAACATTACCCTTAATTCATAATCTCTGGCGGCATACAGTTCAGTTACTTCTGTTTTCTACAGAGGTCCACTAAAATAAATTGCATCATTTGAACATGTATTGCAGAATACTCAGAAAATCCATCTGGGCTGATAGCGAGTGTTGTCAATGAAATCTAGATTTACTGGCCGATTGCAGATATAGCAATATAGGATTGCAGTGCTGAAATCAAAACCCACATTTGAATGATTATTTTGTCCATGACACAACGGAAGCCACTGTGCATCATTATCCTTCTTGTGTTGACAAGCAATGCTGCCGTCCAAACATCTGCACACATCATTGGAGCTCTCTAGAAACAGACCCACTCTTGGCTTAGCCCTCATCTTGCAATCCCTCTGCCCAAAGATGGAATGCTCCAGTTCCCAGTCATCATAGCTTCCAGAATCAACCAATTGCAAATGTCCAGGGGAGACCTTTACCTTGATGCTTGAGACAGATTACACTAAATTCTCTTTCATGCAAACATTAAGATTGAGAGGGTCTGGGGAGAGGTCATCTAGAGAGGTTCTTATAGATCCTCCAGTCCACATCCCAAACTGAAACCTTTAGCCAAGCGCATTCTCCTCTTACAAAGTGTTGACAAGCAGTCTGGCTTGCTTGTTCTGTTTGACTGTCAACTCCAGCATTGGGTGTTTGCAGAATATTTATGGCCTCCATGCTGGTGTTGGCATCTGATTGAGAAGAGCTTTGATAGGTGCTTTCTGTCCTTCACTGAAAACCTTCAGTGATTTCTGCTCATTTTTCTTTCTTTCTTAATCTGGTGTTTGATAATGGATGATGTGAAAATCTATTTATTCATAATGTTTCCAAAGATATTTGGTTTTATAGTGTTTGATCGATACAGTTGCACAAATTCTGAAAGAGTTGCAGCAGTTACAGAACCAGTCTTTCCTTTGAATGACAAACACAAGTCATCTGCTTTTCTGAATGCAGTTAGAGTGGTCTGGGCCAGACAGCATTTGGCACCAGCTAGAACAATGCCATGATTTACATTGCTTTGCTGTTCCTGTGTTGCTTTTTCAAAGCCACTCACAAATGCAGCCCTGTACATAGAAGGGTTCCGGGCTCGCTCGACAAATCAGAAGTCAGAAGTGGAGAAAGGGGAAAAAAGGCATCAGGGTGACAGGGTCCATGATGTGATTTTTGTCCAGTGTCTCTTCTTCCTCCCTCCCTCTCTCTCCCTCTCTCTCTCTCTCTCTCTCTCTCTCTCTCTCTTTCACTCCTTTTTCTCTAGGCCTCGGTGGTCATGCCCAGCTGCCTCGACAGACACACTCTCTCTCTCTTGCTCCTTTTCATCCAGCCATGCCTCTCTTTGCTTCTTCCCAGCCATTCTCCGTCTTTGAGATTTTTTGCCACTTCTCACCCTGCGACACCCCTAAAATTCTCTCTCCCTCCTTCTCTTTCTCTCTCTCTCTCTCTCCTTCTCTCTCCCTCCCTCCCTTGTGCGACTGCACTGTTCCTTCGATAGCTGACCCCTTCTTGTGTCATTATTCGGGGCCCTGCCATTGTATGACATGTTCCTTTTCTCTTCCGCCCACAAAGGGGGCATTTGATCAGAGGGTTACGGTGCGCGGGTCGCAGAAATGCGACTACACGGAGGTGGCCTTTGTTCGTGGGCCGCACTGCTGGGTTGACCTCAGAGCTTCCAAAACGAAAGGCCCAGTGCTATTCAAAAGAGCCAGTCTCACTTGCTGAGCACATTCAATCAGGCCTAGCCAGTCACAGATATTGGTTCGCAGTTATCTGGGACGAACCGCCTTTTTTTGCCAGGAGTTTGGCTGCTAGCACCCCCCCCCCCCCCACCACCACCACCACAACAACAGCTATATGGTCATGGAGGTATACCTTTTGAATAGACCTGAACATGCCCCTTGTGTTGATTTGTTTCGTTTTTGTTTTTCTTTTCCCTCAGACCGGTATGGTTGCATGTTGAATAATCAATCTCTGAAAGAAGTTGGCTCCTAATTTGCCCGAGTGGCATCCCCAGAGCTTCTCAACTTTAACCTCTGCTTGCTGTCCTCCTGTTCTTAATGGTGCCCACACACATTCACAAGCACATCACAAAAAAAGAAAAAAAAACTTCTTGGGAGTTTAATGAGAAAACCAGTCACACAAACATTTTGGAGGGACATGAAAAGACCCCACATGTGAAACACATACACAAACTCAAAGTCTATGGAAAAGAATTAATTTAATCATAATCTATATTTTATACATTTCAACAAGAAGTGGCATTCATTCTAAATGAAAAGAGAAAGAAACTTACAGAAATTTAATACAAGCTCTACAATAAATATTTCCATCCTTTTTAAAATTCTTCTAATAAAAATATATATTCAAATTGAACATGGAGAGGAGACAGATGCATCTTTATAGAGTTCATAAATGAATCTTTGTAAGTGCACCAGAGAGGTTGCTGATTGTGTGATTGTGATTGATTGTGAAAGTAGCTGCCACGTGTGTGTTGTACTGTCTCATTCTCAGAGATGAGCTGTCCACTGTTAATAAACCAATGACCTTTAATGATTAGTTCAACATTGTCTCTTCAGTTTAGGCTGATTTCAGGCTTTCAGGATTTCAGACAACCAATACTTGTTCATTTGCAGTCTCTTCATGAGTCTGATGTCTTGTAACTCTGTATTTAAATTAGACTTTCTCTCAAAATAAGATGGCATTCTTGTTTGATTGTTCAAGCTATTGTGTAAGAGGACTGAGTGGTCTTCTTACCAAAGTGTCTCCTTACTCTGCAATAAGTGGCAGCATGGATGTCTGATTGTGTATTTGTGTGTGTGCGTGTGTGTGTGTAAGAGTGTGTATGCATGCGCCAGTGACTGTCCTCAGTTGATGCCAGGCCGGTGACCTGCTTTAGTCCGCTTGCTGAGCTGATAGGGGACGACGTCAAAGGGTCTGGGCTCCACTAGCAGGTGCCCACGGGGCAGGCGCTTCATGAAGTGCGCCTCCCGCTGGTGCTGCCGAGTGCGCGCAGCCTTTCTGGGCCGGCCCTTGCGCGTGAAGGCCATGTACCAGCCTTTGTACTTTGCGTTCTGCAGCGCCGTGTAGTTGTTTTCCAGGACGATCTCTGTGAAAATGCAGTCCCTGCCACGCCCCTTCCGCTGCACAGGAGACAGCCAAAGACTCACATCAGAAATGGGTCAGACAGGTCAGATCACTGTGCAGGTTCACATTGCATTGTGTGGAAAGTAGGGCCATAAAGACTGATTCTTGACATTTTTATGTAACTTTGCATTAAATGTAAAATAGAATTAATATGATATTTGAAATATGAAACAGACCGAAGTATGAAAGAAATGCTTGGTTATCCCAGTGGGGCAGGAAGCCCAGCAATGTGTCTCACCCGCCCAATCAGCTTTCCTTTCTTGTTCATGCATATGTAGAAGCCGGTCTTGGCACCACGGATGCGAATCCGACTCCCAAATGTGTCTGTTTCCACAATGAGTTTGGCTGGAATTGTCAGATATAGCAGTCACTGAAATGACTTTTGTTTCTGGACAAATATTAAGCAAAAACTTGATATTCTTAACATTGTATTTTGAATCAGGATTAATACACAAACCAGTTATTGAATAAAGTTTAAACTAATTCAAGACTGTGTAATTCAAAAGCTCTGTTTTTACATAACAGACATAATACGTAGTGTTGCTTAAAAGAAGTTAATGCAAATGACACAAATTGGTTTATAAAATGAAATAAAAGAAATGAAACATATTCATGTAATATAAAAGACTATATAATATAAAAGACTTGACATAAAAACACAAAGAGACAGAAATGTCTCCATTAGTCATTTTTATTAACATATTGTTTAATATATGATAGTATTGTAATGTATGATCTCACTTTGCAGCTCCATGACTGGTGAACATGAGTGCAAACTCAGTTAGACTGAACTGTCCTGCACAACTCGAAACAGTGTGGTTACTTGAATGAGTTTCTTTTTATTTCTTTCATTTGGCTCTGGGGAGATCTCAGTCCATCTTTTTCACTCTTGTCATCTGAAACTTCTCATGGGGTGCCAGAAGGAAGATGTGCTATGGTTTAGGTGAGCTAAGACCATGTGGAGTAGCTTGGTAAGTCTGTACCAAGAACAAGACCTGAAAGACTCCCCCCCCCCCCCCCCCCCAAAAAAAAAAAAAAAAAAAAACCTCCCTCACCTCCCTCATCCCCAGACCTCCCTAAAAACCCATCCCACCCCACCCCCTGGCCTCCTTACTCCATTTCCTCATTTTTGTGATCATCCATGTCTAGGAATCAGAAATGGTTCTCTAACCTGGTGTACATACGTAGTGATTTTGTAACATACCCTGAAGGTCAACAATTACAGCTATCAGGATGTGGACATTGCGACAAATGGTTTTCTGCTTTTTCTCATATCATTGTCTTAATATTTTTATGTGATTACCTTGACCTCCATTTCCCTTTTCATTGGACCTATAATATCAATAGCAAAGATTTATTGTTTTCAAACTTAATATTGACAAGTTCATAAACAACAAGATCAAGATCTTGGTGTTCATCATTATTATTATCATCATTATTGTTGTTGATGTTAAATATAGGCTATTATTTGTTCATGTTAGACAGGTGAGTTTCATATTGTATTACATGTCTTAAAGGATCTAATGAAATATCTGTAAATTAATTTGAATGAACCAGGAAGCATCAAAAACGTCTATGTAGGCAAAAGACGTGGCTGGAACTGGAGCAAAGATAGCTAGCAACTCGAAAATCCTTTGAAGACAGGAATTCGTTCCCAGAGGATGGAGTTCCAAGTACTCTGTTTTGGTTGGACAAAAATATCCTCATTAAGTTGCCCTTAAAACAGGTGCTACGCCGTAGATACCTATATAAAAAAACTCTTTGTTCACATATAAACTTGCTTGACTTCTTTCAAAACATATTTGCGTCGAACGCATTTATGAATCATATTTCAAATTAGTTTTATATTTAATAAACAGTTTTTATGTAGTCTACGAACATAACTTTTTAAATAATACATTTACAGATGCGATATCCTCACACATACTTTTATTTATAAACCACATTTGTTTTCAGACTAAATGTATAAAGATTTGTTTCAAGGTTAGAAAATAGCTGGTCAAATTCTATCCTATTAAAGAGAAAGCTACTCAGGAAATGTTAGGAAGGTAGAGGTAAGATGAGTACTGATGTCTTTTCCAGAGTGAGCGGGGTTTTCCCGAGAACACCAAATTTAAATCTACGGATTACATTTCAAAATACGTAGGTTATAGTCCACCCCAAATATATTCCAATTAAACAAAGTTTTAGGAATGTTCTGTAATTTCCTAATGCAAAATTGCTGTGTATTGATTTACATACATTGAACAGTCAAATCGCCTGACTGAGTCCTGAGCATGTCACTCACCGTGTATATCACCATCCTCGCCGTTTGCGACGACTCTCTTGTTTCCAAGGACCTGAACGTGTTTCCCGCTTGTCCGGCTGTAGAGCTGATATGTCCTCGTTAACCTTCGACTCATTCTGTCCGATAAACGGCTGTGTTCCGTTACATGGTGCTTGAAATTCGGGACGGATACAGACTGCACGGCTGTCTATAGGATAAATCGCGAGGCACAAACATTTAAAAACTTGAAACCACAATACTCTTAAAAGTGGATTAATGAGACCTATGGGCTAAACCTAAATCAACGATCAACAGGGAAAACACTACATGAAATATAAATTGTTTTGTCACATACCACTATAATTTTCTTTGGGGAAAACATGCATATTTATCAAACAATAATTTATTTGGCCTCTGCAAATGAAGCAGTACAATAATGCACAACACAGCCTATGATATTTAGACGTTGAAATGATTTAAGAGACATTAAGTAGCAAGTCAAAAGTGCGCTTGGGAGCTCGAGTGCAGCGAGCGCGCTGTCCTCGCGCTGGATGACATGCCTCTGATAGGTTGTTTTACCACGAGTGATCTTTCACCCCTGTCTCCCTGGACCATTTCCCTTAACGATTCTTTTTCATTTCAGCCATGCGCCGTACCCACATGTTATTACCATTACCTTTTGGGTATGTGGTTACGTCTTTTCAAGATGTTTGACATTTTGCCAAGGACTTCAGTAATTATGAGTGAACAGTTATAACACATTTAATATAGCTACACATACAACTTAATCAAGTTATAAAGCAATAAAAATAGCTTTCACTCAGACTAAAGATTTCCCACGACTGTCCTGTTACTGAGGTTTAATTGTACTCCACAAATAAAAAAAACAGTATTTTATTCAGATTTAGCACATTTATAAGCAGTTGCAGAAACTTACCTGTGTGTAAAAAAATAGCGTCATAAATTGGAGCAACCTGAAAAACGGGGCGGTTGTTAATTAGGAAATCTAATAATTATTTAAATGGATAAAAACGTTTAATAACATGAGATGTAGTCTACTTACAGATAACCTAATCGAGAAGATTTCAGCTTCATTTTGGATTTAGCGAGTCCCTTACAACTGTTCCCTGATATAAATCCCTCATGGATTCCGCTGTCTCTGAGAAGACAGTTGGTCCCGTTCAAAATTTCGACTAAAATATATTCCGTTGCTTGCTGATCAATTGCGGTTTAGGTGGATGACATTTTACAAGTTGGCAGTCTGCGTAAATCCATGAACACATTCGCCCAGGGTACCTCACTCGTGCGGTATCATCCAAAGATAAGGTCGTGAGTGAAAACGCTGTTATTCCAGAGTGTCCACAATTTTCACCCCTATCCTGACATCAGTTTTATCAATAAAACTATGAAGAACCGAAAACAAAACGTTTTACGAACATAGTACTCCAGTTCGCGGCGCATATGTGACGAGTGTTTAATAACATTCCATTAGCCTCATTAATTTACTCACAAGTAATATAACTGAACTCTTCAACTAATCCGCCTAAACAGTCAGGCACAAGAAGAGGTCACTCCCAGTTTTTAGTTTTTATGATGGCCCGCTTAACACTTCTTGCTCAGTTTAGCGAGAAGCCAACGCGAAAGATGCGTTTACGCGTCCCTTTTCATTCGCGGTACTCACGTCACAGCCCCTTTTCACGTGTTTCATCGGGAAGGACGCGACTGCGGTGCGCTCTTGCTACTTCCAAAACAACGGCTCTCCCTCCCCTCAGCGTTAAAAGGCCGGCAGTGGTGGAAAAAAATCGGCGGTACGACTGCAGGAGGAGCAAAGGCACAATGAATTTCTAAAAGATCTGACATTTTTTACAGCTTGAAAATATTACGTTGAAGCATATCTAAACCTTCTCCAGAACCTCCAATATAAATATGTTCAGAACTTTTAATAGTTTGATAATTAACCAAATATACATATTTTATTCATTCAATATATTTTATATAACAGAGATATTCAGGCCTCATTCTTCTGAGTAATAAAAACATCAAATAATGTTTATGCCATGTTAAGTGTCATATTTTTTCCTTAGTATTAAATAAAGCATCCGCCCCCTTCAAATCAGCACTACACATCAACGACGTGCAAGGGGAGCTGAAATATAACATTTTTTATGTTTCACGTATGTAAAGTCTTTGCTGAACGTGGCATTTCTACGCCATCTCGTTGTTAAAGTATAGCCACTTCGCTGCAGACGTTTAGTTGCAAAACAGTATAAGTATGCGAAACTTTATCACAATCTAAACAATAAAAAATAATCCGTTAGTAACTTCTAATGACAATGTCCAGCCACGATTATATTCTTTGTCCACAAGTACGCTATATGTTATATCATGGCCTTGCCTTTCATTAGCATAAACGTAATTCATAAACCAACAAGGGAAAACATAACAAAATGGTGTTAATTTTATTCGTTCTCCATGGTTTTGAATCTTAACAACGTAAATATCGTTTAACGTGTAATTTACCTTTTCATCAGTTTATATGGAAAGCGACTGTACATGTCTTACATTAACCGATATTTAACGACAGTAACGTATGGAGTGCGATCCTCCTGAGAACCAAAGAATAACAGACACTGCTTTTTATTTCTTTCTGATCTGAGATCAGTCCATTTTATCACAGATCCCAGTCCAAACCTCGGTTCCCACGTACCGCTCGAAGCTCGAAAGGGAATCATTTTCACACCTTCTTACACATAAGAACGGCACACCAGCTGGTCGCTGGAATAGAAAAATGTAATTATCGGCATTCGTTCACATCGCCCCTATAAATCAGTCCCACCAGTCTTTAGAGAGTGAGAATGTACCTGTGTGATTAGTTCCAGAGGGAGTGGAGAGAAGTGATTTTTCCACCTGGAAAGATTCGCTTTACTAGTTAGTCAAATCTCACCTTGGCCTCCAGGCTACGTTGTAGCGCGTGTATTTAAAGGTTTCATTCACATTTCTTCTTGGAAGCTAACGTTTCTGGTATATGTTTTGAGCTTGGCCATAGGTTACTTAAAGAGACATCACTCCAAAAAGAAAAGTTACTTACAATGTACGAAACACTTGAAGCATTATGCAAATGAGAATATGCTAAGTAGGCGTTACATCACAATTGAACTCACGCTGAAGAACAGTTTCCTTTTGGGCAGTTTAATTGCCTTCGTTTTTATGCATTCACCATCATAAAATGTTAAGCTTCTAACCAATCTCTCTCTCTCTCTCTCTCTCTCTCTCTCTCTCTCTCTCTCTCTCTCTCTCTCTCTCTCTCTGCCTCCCGTTTGCGGTTGAATGGGGAAAATAATTCAGTAGTGGTTAACCAGAAATTATGTTGGGAAGAAGAGAATGGTTTTTATTGTCCTGTTTGTGATTGGTCAGATCTGAATGTGTGAAATTAGCTTATTGAGGATTTGACTCCAAGACAAACAATGCAGTTGTTGTCAATCATCTAATTTCTCTTGGGGTCCTCCTAGCCGCTGGTATTCACATTTTCCCTTTCCTATAAAGCCTGGTATCAGTGCAGTCAGAAGGCAGCATCATTCAAAACTGCAAAGTGAGAGATAGAGAGAGCAACACACACAGACACAAAGAGAAAGAGAGATAGACATAGAAAGACAGAGAGAGTTGGCACAGTAGACTGGCTTTTCTTAGAAGAGGACTGGAGTGACTGAATGTCTGAAACAGCTAAGAGTAAACTTCATTTATTAATATTATTTCCTTCACACACACACACACAAACACACACACACACACACACACACACACACACACACACACACACACACACACACACACACACACACACACACACACACACACACACACACACACACACACACCAAGAAAAGACAGAGTATGAAACTGAAAACCTTACAGAGCAACCGAGTGACAAAACTGAGCATCATGTCACAACTGAGAGGAAGGGGCATGGAAGCATCTCAATAACTGACATAGCATAATGCATAATAGATAGCATGTCAGTGACATCATCACATACATCACATACATACATACATCACATCATCACATCACGTGGGGTCAAACCAAATCTTTGAAACGATTTCTAAGGAATGTAATATATTAACACAATTGTATTTGCATGTTGATGGATATGTTAATGTTTATTGAGAAACTGTTTAGATTTTTAAGCAGAAAAAATTGTTAATAAGATTTATAAAGAGACAACTATGTCAAATGCCACTTTTGACTCTAATTTAAAACAAACTTAAAATTATTTGTTTATGAATGTTGTTTAAGGCCCTACGACTGCTATGAACTCATTGTAATATAACTACAAGAGTGCACTGATTATGTGTTTAGGTTTTGATGGTGTTCTAATTGACAGTGAACTCTCCACTCAATTGGACAGAGGATTCCTCACCATTCCATACGATCCAGCATCTCTGTGCTCGCTCAGTCTGGGCTGGCTAACACAGGCTAAATCCAGGCTTGACATGAAGAGCACCTCATTGTACACACCACTGTTATTTCAGGCTCAATATAATGCATCATGTATGGGGGCAGGAAGCCATTTCACACATTCAGAAGACCGTACTTAACACCACCATCGCATACTGGTGGAGCAGCTGTGAAAAGGCAAGAGAATGAGACGTCAACACTGCCATATAGCTTCTTTACATCAGTGGGCTTCAACAGCTGCTCAGGCACAGTAAGTCTTGTGGTGGGTCTGAACACTGTGCCCCTTAAACTTTGCCCCATGAAATGAGTGACAGTGAGGTAAGGTTGGGCTGCTGAAAATTGCTGCTAGCTGTAGCTCATCCTGCTACACCCCCCCCCCCCCCCCCCACAATCTGGAGCACCATTCCTCCGAACACACTCTGATTTACTGTCTTGTAAACACATAGGAAGTAGCATTGAAAACGCTTTAACAAAGTCAATAAAAGCAGATACCATTCCTGGTATTGGGGTACAACCCCTCCTCCCATTTTGTCCCTGCACACGCTCACACTGATACATACACACATGTACTCACAGACTCACACACACACATGCACACACATGCGCGCCACCCTCACTTTCGTGTGCTCCTCTGTTCCCTTCTCTTGTGACTTTAAGTTCGTTGCAGGTTGAGATGATTACTTTTGCAGGTCTACCTGCAAGTTTGCTTTAAGCCTTTTTCTTTTTCATCTGGGTGCAGAAAAGTGGACCCTGGTGTCCAAACAGCTGTGTAGACCTAGGAGCGAGTGAGGCACCAAACAGAGGGCTGAGAAGAAAGAATGGAAGTTCAATGGGCCTCAGGGACTTTATCTGTCTCTGCCTCCTTGTCCTGCTCTCTCTTTTTCTGTCTTTCCTGGTCTTTCCTCCTTAATTCTGTCTTCACATCTTTATTTCTCATTCTCCCCATTCTTTCAGTCTCACAGCTTCTGGTCATTGTTTCTCTTCCCACTCTTTCTTTCTTTCTTTCTTTCTTTCTTTCTTTCTCCATTTTTCCACCACTTATGCTTGTCTACACTACTTTTACAGATATCATCAACCAAGCCAAAGAATCCCACCACCACTCTCTCTCTCTCTCTCTCTCTCTTTCTCTCTCTCTCTCTCTCTCTCTCTCTCACTCTCTCTCTCCCTCCCTCTCCCATTCTCTATCTTAGCTTCTGCAAGTCAAGAGAGAAATAAGTGTTTAAAAAATGGCCTGGCTTTGTCCCAGGTGCACCATCGATCAGGGGCCCTCACATGTGATCGCATTTCTAGTTCTTTTTTTTATTTTTTCTTAAAAAAATCCACATGACCCTTTGAAAAAAGGCTTATGATTGGAAAAGAGAAAGCGTTGGGATTCCCATTTGCCTGGGCTGTGGGCGGCCAGTGGGGCCACTGGTGGGCTCAGTGCTGGGCTGCTCTGAACTGCTGTCCATGCTGTTGGGGTGCATGAGCCGAAATCTTCAAGAGCTCCTCATGGGCGTAGCCTGGAGCAGGTCACTGCTACCTTGTCACTGCCTGCTATATCGATTTTCCTCCTCTAAGGAAAGAATGCCAAGGAAGACCCAAGATGAAACAGGCAGCTCCTGAGGTGCATATTTTGAGCTTTGTAGGCCAATTTTTTTCTTTGGAGTTGTTTCTTTACTGAGTGAGAGCTATTGATTGACAAGTAACTTGAAAACTCATCTTTCACAAAAGCTAAAGAGCTTTACCTGTGTTGTATCATTCATAAATATATGCATTATATATCAACTGCATGGATCATGTTTCATGCAATCTTGCATAGATTTTGAACACATTACATCATATACATAAACATGTTTAACTAAAGCTCCATGGACTACACCTGAATTTACAGTAAATAATAAAAGTGGTAACATTGAAAGATGATATAATAAAAACCTGATATCATTTCATCATACCAGCTAGCATTAGGATTACGCTATCCCAAAAAGTGATCTTGAATATGAAATGCAGATCAGAGCCTCTATGAAATATGTTTTCTGACTCAATGGCCCATCCTGAAAAGTTACAACACATATTAAGAGATTAGCTAGATGGAGAAAGAGAGAGAAAGAATAGAGTGTGTGTGTGTGTGTGTGTGTGTGTGTGTTTGTGTGTGTGTGTGTGTGTGTGTGTGTGCATGCAAAACAAAGCGAGAAAGCAGAGAGGGAGTCGGCTGGGCAGCATTTCAGAGGAAAGTGGTCTGTGCGGGTTGAGTGGTGGAGGGTTGGAGTGGTGGAGTGGTGGAGTGGTGGAGGGGTGGAGTGGTGGAGGGGGAGGGCTGGAGTGGTGGAGTGGTGGAGGGGTGTAGTGTTGAGTGTGGTACTGTTTGCTTACTCCTCATCAAAGGCAGCCCTAATTATTTTACCATGTGCAGGTTCAACTAGCACTGACTGTTTGGGCTTTTGCCTTCATGACTTGAACCCCACACATTGCCCAAAATCCCCCGTGTCAATCAGGGCTCATCCCGACTGATTCCTTTAAAGTGTTCTCGTTAAGGGACTCCTACACCCAAATCCACCCAATTTTCTGTTGTCTTCTGGCTGCAATTGGCATCTTGTTTTGTTAGCCCATCAGTATCGCAAACACACACACACGACCCCACATTTATTTTGATGATATTCTCACCTGCCATTTTTAAAGACCTTTACTCGCATTGTAAAGTCTAAAACTGATCTAGGAACTGTTTTTGCCAAAGTTCCATTTTCCCTAGTGCACTTCACATATAAGAATCTTGAATGCATGGCTTTAGATGTTGGATTAGCCAGCATCCAGCTATCCCATGATGCCTCAGTTTCTCCGCAGCTGTAAAAGTCACAATAAAAAATCAGCTATTGCCTCATGGAATCAGGCATCTTCTCATCCACAGCCAACCTGGGGAACGAATCAACCCTCAAACATGCACACACGAGTGTGCGTGCGCGCGCGTGTGTGTGCGTGTGTGTGTTTGTGTGTGTGTGTGTGCGTGCGCTCATATATGTGCATGTGCGTGGGGTGTTGGGGGTGTGAAAGTATGTGACTAAGGGGGTTAAACAGGACTCTGACTTGTGCTGTGACCCTCATCTGGAAAGGGGACCGCCACGAGGTTGTTATGAGACCACCAGCTCTAAGACAGCCGACACCCTGGCCAACACCACCTCCATCTGATCTGCTTTCCCTCCCCCAGAGGCCACTGCTACAGCACGTATGAACTTCACTACCTTTCCAAACGCCAGCAATACAGTGAAGTCATCTCAAAAATCTGCTGTCACGTGACCTTAGCTTTCCATGTCTGCAGATTTTTACTATGATTGATATGGCGGAATCACACAGTTCAATAGCTCATAATAGTGTGTTGTCTGACATGTGTAATACACTTTTATGGTGAATTCTGCTAATAAGTAAAATAAGAAAGCAAATATGTCTATTTGTTTCTAAGGGGCATCAAATACCTTTCTGGAATGTTTTGATTGACATAGCAGGATGTGAGGGTACAAGATTGGTTTGTTGAACATTTCTGTTCCTCTTCAGATGTCCGTCATCCCCATTATCAGATCTCACTTCTCTCTCTCCCTCTCTCTCTCTCTCTCTCTCTCTCTCTCTCACACACACACACACACACACACACACACACACACACACACACACACACACACACATGACATCGTTCAACGGGCTCAGTTGACTGTCGATGTGTTAATCACTAAAGAATGCACATGCACACACACACACACACACACACACACAGACACATGCATGTGCGAGCAAACACACACACACACACATACACATGAACACATTCACTGACACAGTGATACTCAGCTTTATGTTGGTGCTCAGCTTTATGTTGGTTTCATTAATGAGTGGTTCAAATAAAATTGGAAATGATTAGCCATAAAAATCAGTCACATTGATCAATGATTTCAAATACCTCTCTCACTAAATGTTCCTTGGCCTGTGAGTACTCTCAGCTGCAATAAAAAACAACTCTCAGCTGCAATAAAACTGATAGCGTGTTTAGAACAAGTGGTTGTAAATTCCATATTTGTTCTCCTCTTGTTCTGGGGTTTTCTGTGACTCTTTTTATAGAGTTTTCTCTGCTTGTTTTTCGGCAGTCTTCTGTGCCTCAGACTGGGAGAAGAGTGTTTTGGAGCACTGGGTAGGTATGCCAGACATGTCCCTCTGTACAGTAGAGATAGCAGCAGGCATGCTGCAAAGGTGCTGAAAGATTCAGACTAGGACAGGCCATTGCTCTTTCACACTTTCTGACACTGTCTTTGGTTTGTACATGCTTACATATGTGTGTGGTGTGTGTGTGTGTGTGTGTGTGTGTGTGTGTGTGTGTGTGTGTGTGGTGTGTGTGTGTGTGTGTTTGTGTGTGTGTGTGTGTGTGTATGTATGTTTCTGGGGAGGGGTTTAATGCATTTGATATGGGGCTCAAGGGGCACTTGACAGGCTCTGTCAGTTGTGGTGTGTGCAGGGTGTGCAGGGTGTCTGTTTATGTGTGTGTACCTGTGCATGCTGAGTGTGACTCAGTATGAAGCTCACACATACAATATCTGGAGATTAATCTAAATGGAATTGTGATTTTATGCATAAGATTAATGGTGTTATCTATTAATTGAATATCTGAGCAACACTTTTTTAAACTTTAGATTAGCTGTCTCTAGCAGAAGGTTGTCAAGGGTGATGTGTGGTGATCTAGGTGCTCCTGCAACCAGCATGAAAGACACTAGTAACAAAGACGATAGTAAATTAGAATTGGAATATACATATATATTACACATAAATATACTCTACAAAGACAATGGTATATTAGAAACAGCATATACGAATAATCGATGTATATCTTCAATTCTGTCATCTAGCTGTTTTGCATCCATCCAGCCACAAACCATTCCAAGTCCTTATAATGAAGCAGTTCAGTTTTAATTTTACACTGGAAAAAAAATTTCATATAGAACTCTACAGAAGGAAATGTTATATTTTGTACCCAACTAGCCTTTAATATTAGGAACTCTTTAAATACATATGTATAGCATTTGAAAGTTATTAACAGTACTCATTTGTTTTGAATATGCATATTATTGTATATATATTGAGACTACATACTGAGATTTTGAGACTGAGTGGCTGAGTGTGTGTGTGTGTGTGTGTGTGTGTGTGTGTGTGTGTGTGTGTGTGTGTGTGTGTGTGTGTGTGAAAGAGAGAGAGAGAGAGAGAGAGAGAGAGAGAGAGAGAGAGAGAGAGAGAGAGTGTGTTGTCTAATTATTCACGAATACTTTTGTTTTGCATGTCACCATGATTTGGATGTTGTAGAGGAGAAAGCTTCATAGAGAAACAAACACAAATAATGTCTGCCCCCTGCTGTTTGTTTCTTTAAATTGCAATACTTAATACATATAAATGGATACTGGGTAGAATGCAAATGCGTATGATTGATAGTCTGTATCTTATTGTTTTACTAATTAAAACATTGTATCTTAATGAATGTAATTTTTTACTCAAGTGACAATTCTGTGTATACCAGAGTAAAGACAGTTATGGTTTAAAACTTGTGCATCGAGGTAAGAACTTATCCTGTATTGTTTAGTTCAGTTCACTACAGCTAAGAAATGGAACATAAGGGCAATCTCATCAAGCCTTGGCAACAAGATCATTTAGATCTTTAGTTGCTCAGCTGGAAGCTTCTCGGCATATGTGGGAAAAAACTTCAGAACTGCTGGAAAATCTTTATAACTATTGGAAACTCTTCAGAACTGCTGGAAAAGTGTCCCACATTGGTGCTTCATGAAGATGGCTGACAGAATGCCAGGAGTGTCCAAAGTCATTATTGAAAAGTGCAGCTACTTTGAAGAATCCAAAATATAAGAGATCATCTTGATTTGTCTAACACCTTTTTAGGTCACAGTATGACTCTGTACGTGTTACTTCATGGTCTACCAGGGTAGATACCTACAGGCCATAACTACCACTGCTTTTTTTGTTTGCTATATCTAATTGTATGGTTTAATACTCTGTGGCTGCTTTGATACACAGTCAGAATTTCATCCATATATAAAGACTAGGATTAACACTGTATAGTAGAGGTGGACATTCATAATTGGCCACATAGATGTAGATGTAAATACAGAACTTTAAAATTCTGCATATGAATATTTGTAAGTATAAGACAAAAGCTTCATCAGTGATTGTGTGTGATTTGAGTCAAACTGAAAGAGAATAACAGAGAATTTGGCCTTATGTGTGATGTGTGGTCAGTTGCCTTATTGTGTTTCTTTTATATTTTGGGGTATGAATTACTGTAGTGCCTCCCCTCATCTTTTAGAGCAACCTGCTCCTTGCGTAGCAGCTGGCAGGTTGCTTTGTTGTAGTCAAACAAGAATTCGTTTTGGTTGATATCACTTAACCTGTTTTTCAAATAATTCCACAAATATTGGTCAAGATACATATCACATGAATATTCACAAAACAAAAAGGCCACAGCTCATAATTACCCAGTTACCCAGAATGCCATTATCATCATGACATGATCTTCAAGTTCTTGATCTTCATTCTAGAAAGTCCAGATCAGCAGACTCTTGTCCAATTCTTATGAGAAAGCTGAGTTGTTCCACGAAATATTGTTAAATATCAGATGTTATAGTAAAAGAGAAACCTGCATTACACAGTTTTAGTTCTGACAATATTCATTTTTGAAAGAAAAGAGCAGGAACAGTAAATACTTTGAAAAAGAACATGAAAGGTAAATGCAAAAAATATGTATTCCATATAGGACGAATATATAATGTAAAATACCAGAGCCATTATTTTAATGGAGCTGAATGACAACACATTCTTGAAAATAAATTAATGTTGACGTTAAACACAATAACTCTCCCAAACGGCTACATTTTCATGTCACACATTTTTATTTCAATTCAACAATTAGATCCAAACAAACAAACAATACCCAAACATATTATTTACTTTAGAGCTTGGACAACTGATGCCCCATCCAAGTTGTAGCACTATTGAACCATAAACCCCTAACACATAATGGTGCAGTTGAACCTCAGTGGTCTCCAAGCTTTGCCTCAGTCCCTGTATTCAGCCTCGTCATCGCTCCATGTGTAGCTGATCAGTTTACAGCCATTCTCCATGCTGCCATACCCGTTCACCTGTTTCAGGCTGAGCTGGGTACCTACACCCCCTGCTTCAGCCTCCAGCTCGGCAGTGGAGGTGAACATCTGGCTGATTTCAACAAACGTTTTGTTCTTCGTCTCCGGTACGATGAAGTAGACATAGGCCGCCACGCCAACACAGACTCCAAAGAAGACCAGGTAGCAGAACGCACCCGCTGACATCTGGAAAGAGCAAGTAATGGAACAGATATGCTGACATCTGCTAAGGTGATAACTTTAGAAATAATGTGCTGTGAATCTTACAAGCATATATGTTTGAATACACTCTTTAAAAAGGAACTCCTGAAGCAACAACTTCAACCTCTAAAGACTTTTTGACAGATTACTCAGAGAGATTAAAGGTTCTTCAAAGTTTAGAACATGAATAAAAATAGCAGAAATGCTACTGAATAACCTGTGGAATTCACAGTATGTAAAGCAATGGTAACTACCTTAATAGCTACGAGGTCCTTTTTCATTTTGATTCATTTCCACCTTGAAAACTCCAACAATTTGTTCTGATGTGACAGTTTGACAAACTCTTCTGTGTTTTATTTATTCATTCATGCACCATATGTAAAAAATACCCAAGAGTTTCTTAATAAAATATGAAACTGTCAAGATCAGAGATGCTTAATGCAGTCATGACCTGTCATTTGATTAAAGGTCACTATGGAAATAAAAATGCTTATGAACAAACCACAAGACTCATTTAACAGAAAATGGAAGCAAATTAAATTAATCTATCATCTGATGCCAAAACCTGTCCATAAATATATAATGACTGTCGCTAAGGGATAATCTTTGGGCAAAGTGATGAGCTAATTTGTAGACTTTTGTATAAAGAGTGGCCTTCTGCACCTGTATATCCACCAGAGATACAGTAAGACCCAAGTAAAGGCAAAACAGTACAGAAGCCATCTTCAAACTTTGACATTTGAGAACATGTGTTCTGCTTGAATATCAAATAAAGAGGAGCATATGTACTTACGAATGAAAAATGATACATATCATATCAAACAAGACCTCATATATCAAAAATGACAAATAGCATTTATCAAAATGAAAAATAGACCTAGACTGATGTTCAAACATTTTATCAGTATTTATCAAAATGAAAAGTTTAAGGGCCTGCCGTTCACGGACTGCCTGAGCGAGAGTGGGTCGTACCTGCAGAAATGGGAAGACAAAGCCTACGGTGAAGTTGGACAACCAGTTGAGCGCCCCACCCACGATGTAAGCGGCGGGCCGGTGAGACTGTGTGAACAGCTCGCCCGTCATGAGGAACGGAACACCAGCTGTGCAGAGATCCCAGAGAAAGGAAAGGCGGTGAGCTGAACCTCATGGGGACATGTTGCAGATCAAGCGTGTGTTGTTTCTTGAACTTCATAGGCAATCAGAAGTAAGCATATCTGGTGCAGTCTGTCTCTGCAGAGACTGTGAACAGTTACCCTATGTGCTAAATGTCATAGACCCCAAACTGAGAAATGCCGTCCTCTAGTGGAAGCCATGCAGTAGCTGGTAGTAATTTTTAACAGTTATTGTAAGATTAGGGACTATCCTCCCTGTTAATGTAATGCTAAGTGTGGCTATTCTCTGATTGGGATATAAGTCATGGTAGAATGACTGTCTGAAAAACAAAAGAATAAGGAAGTGGAGAAAAAGAAGAGAGACAGAAGAGAGGACAGACAAAGAGAGGAGAGAGAGAAAGAGGGGGAGAGGGAGAATGAGAGACAGAGGGTGAGAGGGAACAGGCAGAGGCCAACAAAACAAGAATCTTGTGTAACATCTCACCAGGCCCAATGCAGAATCCTGCTATGATGCCAACCACACATACCACACTGACATAGTGCATGAAGGGTACATGAGCCTGGCATGATGGAGACAAACAGACAAATGTGAGACAATAATGAACAAAAAAAACAAATATACTAACACTCAAACACAAGAATGTAATGACCAACCAATGGCATGCTATCAATGTCATTTCAACTTGCATTAAACCACACAAAAAACGGTTTTTGTTTGTTTGTTTATATTGACATTACAAAGTTTCCACCTGTAATATGAGGGAAAGAGTAATGCCTGCACAGCATATGCCCATAAAGCTGAATCCACCGATCATCAGAGGCTTTCGACCTATTCTTTCAATAATGAAACACTGGGGTAGACAAAGAAGAGAACAGTACTTATACATTACTTTACTGTGTGTTTTGTATTTAGTGTGTGCATTGTGTTTATTGTGTGTATTGTGTGTGCTTACCCCAACAAGCCCAGCAATCACTTCAATGGCACCTGTGCCCACTGTCGTGTACTGAACCTGAGCAGCATGGATCCCAGCATTCTCAAAGATGGAGTTTGTATAGAACCAGATCTATAGACCAAAACCATGATAATTAGATATTTTTTTTAATGTCTGACATTCAGTATCTTAAGTACAAACAACACCATTCTAGGCCTGTAAGAGTAAACACAAACGCACCCACATCTGGGCCACACTCACCGCATCGATGCCAGACAGTTGCATGCCCACGTTAATCACGGCTACGGTAAGGACCTGCCGGCGCACAGTCCGGTCTCGGAGCAGCGCACAGACAGAGGCGGTCTGCACATTGGAGAGGAAGCGCTGCTCTTCTTGCATCTCCTCCACCTCCCCCTGGTTATTAGCCTTCCCGCGGTACACCTTCAGGGCTAGCAGCAACATCAGCGGACAGTAGACAAGTGCTACGTTATGGCGTCTTCAACAGATAGTTCACTCAAACCATGCTAATGCAGCTAACAATAAAGTTAGCACGGTGTTAGTAGCATTTGTTGTTTGTTCATCAAGATTACTGCCTTAATCACCATTGTAATTCTGTTTCATCACACCCGGGTCACCACATGTTTCAGCTCCTCCGATCTGGCAGATGCTACAGAACGCTGTCCACTAAGACCGTCAGACACAAGAACAGTGTCTACCCACAGGCCATCACCTTCATAAACAGCTGATCACCAGACACCCATCACCCAGATCATATACACCATAAACAACTATTATCACTCCTATTCTAAAACCACTATTGCACCTTATTCATGATCATTCATGTTTACACTGCTATTGTTGCACTATTTACAGTGGGGTAAATAAGTATTTAGTCAGTCACCAATTGTGCAAGTTCTCCCACTTAAAAAGATGAGAGAGGCCTGTAATTGACATCATAGGTAGACCTCAACTATGAGAGACAAAATGTGAAAAAAAATTGAGAAAATCATTTTGTCTGACTTTTAAAGAATTTATTTGCAAATAATGGTGGAAAATAAGTATTTGGTCACCTACAAACAAGCAAGATTTCTGGCTGTCACAGACCTGGAACTTCTTTTTTAAGAGGCTCCTCTTTCCCCCACTCATTACCTGTATTAATGGCACCTGTTTGAAGTCGTTAACAGTATAAAAGACACCTGCCCACAACCTCAAACAGTCACACTCCAAACTCCACTATGGTGAAGACGAAAGAGCTGTCGGAGGACACCAGAAACCGAATTGTAGACCTGCACCAGGCTCGGAAGACTGAATCTGCAATAGGCAAGCAGCTTGGTGTGAAGAAATCTACTGTGGGAGCAATAATCAGAAAAATGGAAGACCTACAAGACCACTACTAATCTCCCTCGATGTGGGGCTCCACGCAAGATCTCAGCCCGTGGGGTCAAAATGATCACAAGAACGGTGAGGAAAAATCCCAGAACCACAAGGGGGGATCTAGTGAATGACCTGCAGAAAGCTGGGACCAACGTTACAAAGGCTACCATCAGCAACACACTACGACGCCAGGGACTCGGATCTTGCAGTGCCAGACGTGTCCCCCTGCTTAAGCCAGTCCATATCCAGGCATGTCTGAAGTTTGCTAGAGAGCATTTGGATGTTCCAGAAGAGTATTGGGAGAATGTCAGATGAAACCAAAGTAGAACTATTTGGTAAAAACACAACTCGCCGTGTTTGGAGGACAGTGAATGCTGAGTTGCATCCAAAGAACACCATACCAACTGTCAAGCATGGGGGTGGCAACATCAGGCTTTGGGGCTGTTTCTCTGCAAAGGGACCAGGACGACTGGTCCGTGTACAGGAAAGAATGAATGGGGCCATGTATTGTGAGATTTTGGGTGCAAACCTCCTTCCATCAGCAAGGGCAATGAAGATGAAACGTGGCTGGGTCTTTCAGCATGATAATTATCCCAAGCACACTGCCAGGGCAACAAAGAAGTGGCTTCGTAAGTCCTGGAGTGGCCTAGCCAGTCTCCCGATCTCAACCCCATCAAAAACCTTTGGAGGGAGCTAAAAGTCCGTATTGTCCGCCGACAGCCCCAAAACATGACTGCTCTAGAGGAGATCTGCATGGAGGAATGGGCCAACATACCAGCAACAGTGTGTGCCAACCTTGTGAAGACTTACAGAAAACGTTTGACCTCTGTCATTGCCAACAGAGGATATACAACAAAGTATTGAGATGAACTTTTGTTATTGACCAAATACTTATTTTCCACCATTATTTGCAAATAAATTCTTAGTCAGACAAAATGATTTTCTCAATTTTTTTTTCACATTTTGTCTCTCATAGTTGAGGTCTACCTATGATGTCAATTACAGGCCTCTCTCATCTTTTTAAGTGGGAGAACTTGCACAATTGGTGACTGACTAAATACTTATTTTCCCCACTGTATTATGTATACTGTTTTTCACATTGTTATGCGACCACTTTAGAGCACACTGTAATGCAGTGGTTGTGACGGGCAGGGAGTGCGAACAAAAAGGAAGCGATCACGCCAAGTCTCAGGGATGGTTTAATGAAGAAGTGCGCAAACCAAAAACCCGTGAGTAGATCCGAATTAAGGATATAATGACCAGCGGTCAACTGGTACAAAGACAAGACATATATAGGCAAACAAATGACCCTCAGGTGAGACGGATCACGGGCTCCGCCCACCTGAGGGACGCACACGACGTCACAAAACAACAACAGCCGCTGTGGACGGAGGCAACCGGTAGGGGGCCGCCTCACCGTGACAGTGGCGAACCGTGACCATTAAACCTGGGCCCGCTAAAATTCCTCTCCTAATTAACTGCAATAAAGAAAATAATAATAAATAAATAAATGATTGAGACGACAGTACAGCTTTAGAAATGCAATAACCAATAATATCTGTACTAGATAACTTCTTAAGCAAAATAAGGTTCACAGCTGCTGGTTCCTCGGGAGCGGAATATGTAAACAACGCACACGAGGGCATCAAAGGACTGAATCGAAACTAGCTAGCAGTGGTACGTTAACGACGGCTAGCATCGCCACAGCGGGCGGAAATTATCATACAGTTAAGCCCGCCCACTAAGAGGGACAATATGATTGGTCAATTTTACTGTCATTTGAAACTGATATTGCGCTGAATTATAACTGCCAGGCCCTCTGTAAACGAACAGCGGGCATCACAGTGCTGATAAGGGGAGACACAGGCTCACAGGCTTCCACTTAACCCCTCACCTTCCAACACAGATTGAATAGACACGGGTGAATAATTTATTTGCTTATATTTTTGTAATTGTTTAGATATCGATTGTCAAACTGTAAGTAGATAAAATAAAATTGGATAAAGTATATTATATATATTTATGTTTTAAGAATATTTTAGGCCTAGCTAAAAAATAAAAGATTGGCAAATTTTTTGTTTCACTGTTTGAAACCAAAGGCATACTGTAACATACTTGTTAGCTAATCAGGATTTGCTTATTTTCATTGGTGTCCTCTGGAAAACATTGTGCGGGTTAAAGCATGACATGGACATCCATCTGAAGTTAGACGAAATGTGAAACAAGTACCTGTGACAGTGGCATGAAGGTTATGTTTCTCAATCAACAAGTAACGAGGACTCTCTGGAAACCATGGCAATAGCATTAACTGAATGAAGGTCGGCACTGCACTTAGGGATAGGAACAGAGGCCAGTGTTGTTCCTGTGAAGACAAGGCAGGACATCAGTCCTTAGCACCTTAGCAGGGTGCTAACAAGCTAGCATTCCCCCTTCATGTTTGTGTGCACATAACCAGGGCCAATGTTCTTCGTAAGAGACAGGACATGGCATCATATACCCTTAACAGGACACCTGTCTATTTGGTAAGAAACACTGACTAACAAAACCTAAAAGCAATAGAATATGCCTTTCACAAACTTCTTTCCTGCAGCAGTTTTTACATCTGAATTTCAGTCAAAAGGTGAGTTGGTAAGAAGGTCACATTTCACCTCGCCCAGGATCTCCTGGAGTCCCAGAATCTGAGCCAAGAAAACGCCAATGCAGATGAAGATGCTGGGTACCAAGCCAAGGAAGCCACGGAGATTCTTTGGAGCGATCTCTCCCAAGAACATAGGTACCACACTTAGTGCGATCCCTACATGCGCAGAAAAAAAGGGGAAAATCATGGAGAAAATCAAGTTTGATAGCTACAACATCCCAGCATTAAAGAATCAAGTTTGAAGGGCAACCACAAATAGCTGAACTTAACAACAAGATCCAGACAAGCGACTAAGATATCCAAATCTACCAGTGTACCTGAGTGCATTCCTGTGATGAAGCGGCCAATGATGATCATCTCAGGAACACCGAACATTCTGCTGAAGCCCATCAGTCCGCTCCCTACAAACACCAGAGCAGAGCTCTTCACTAGAGTCCCTCTCCTGCACACACACATGGGGGCAAATGTCAAGTTCAAAGCTTTATGCAATTCATCTAGAATTGACACTTCACTTCACAACACTTCTGAACGCTGCTGAGGACTATTCAACTTCCCCAACAGCCTGTGCCATGCTTTTCTCTAAAGGGAGTTCTAAAGTTTCAGAGCAAAGTGTCAGGCAAATTTAGATGAAACATCATCCTGCTATTCACAGCCATCTTTCATGCTGTACCTCCCAAATTTGGTGACCAGCATCCCCACGGTAAAGGAGCCCACCAGTCCCCCAATGGCAAAGATGGACACAGTTACGGAGTAGAGCACAGTGAGGCCCTCTGTGCTCAGAGATGTCCCATAGCGCTCCACTATGGTGAGGTTAAAAAAGTCCTTTATGTACTGGAAAGGGGAAAAGAGGCAAAGCGAATACACAGCTACTGTTAGACAGAATAGACAGAAAAGTAGATACTGTGAATAGATTAGAGATAGATCATTAGTAGGCCATGTAAAACATTAAAAGAAGGCCTAGAAATAACACCAGTGCTACTGGAGACCTGCAATACTACAAATACAATGTAATTTTGGCAATATCCATCTAAATATATAATTATTTTATAACAGGTGACAGATATAAGAATCATAAAGACAAAAACAAAGAAATTCTCTGTAAGAAGAATTCTCTGTAAAATGTCTGACCAGCATCCTTACACATAAAATCAACCTTCATATCAGAACTTATTGTTTAAAGCCAGCATACCACTCCAAAAAAGCCTTCATGAGACACAAGTGAATTACTCAGAGAGCTCAGGCTCCAGAGAGCATGCATGCTTAATGCAATTATGACCAGTCATCTGATCAAAGGTCACTGTGGGAATTTAGTAGGTTATGAACAACCCACAACACTCACAAGACACATTACACAGAAAATAGCAGAAAATCAAATCAATCAGTTATCTGGTACCAAAAAGTACCAATAGTTAGGCAAGGGCAAGTAAGCACACAATCTTAAGGCAAAGTTTAAATATTTAATAATAATAATAATAATACATTTTATTTCTATAGCGCTTTTAGAGACCTCAAAGACACTTTACATTAAAATAGTATTCACAGTAACATAAAAGCATAAAACAGACACCATCAACAACAACAACAGTATAATTGCTAGGACTAAGGCCACAAAATCTCAATAAAAATAAAACAATAAAATTACAATTTAAAAGCTAATCGAAACAGATGGGTTTTGAGGAGTGATTTGAAGGTTGGTAGGTCAGAACAGTCGCGTAATTGTTGAGGGAGAGAGTTCCAAAGTGATGGAGCAGCAACAGAAAACGCTCTATCACCCCAGGTCCGATGCTTGGTCCTAGTGCTAATTGACAGGAGATTGGCATTGGAGGAGCGAAGGCAACGGGATGGAGTATGAAAATGTAAAAGATCAGTGAGGTAAGAGGGGGTCTGACCGTGGAGGGTCTTGTGCGTAAGCAGAATCATTTTGTACTGTATGCGTTGGGGGACAGGAAGCCAGTGAAGTTTTTGAAGAACAGGTGTAATGTGGTCATGAGAACGTGTGTGAGTAAGGAGACGGGCAGCTGAGTTTTGAATATACTGAAGTTTTTTGAGGACTTTGTTAGATGAACCATAAAGAATGCTATTACAGTAGTCAATTTTGGATGTAATGAAAGCGTGGATGAGCGTTTCAGCGGCAGAAAAGGAGAGTGAAGGACGGAGACGAGCTATATTTTTGAGATGAAAGAATGCAGTTTTGGTGATGTGATTTATGTGCTGTTCAAAGGTAAGATTACTGTCGAAAATGACGCCAAGATTTCGGATGTTAGATGATGGAAGCAGAGTGTGATTGTCAATGGTAAGCTGAAGTGTATTAGTGGTTGCTGTTAGTGATTTGGGTCCAATGATGATCAGATCGGATTTGTCACAGTTAAACTTGAGAAAGTTAGCTTGCATCCATGATTTTATTTCCGTGAGGCAGCTCATCAGACGGAAGTGGAGGGCCGTGGTGACTGATTTTGAAGAGATGTAAAGCTGGACATCATCAGCATAGCAGTGAAAATGAAAGCCATGCTGACGTATGATATCACCAAGGGGGAGCATGTACAAGATAAACAGAAGGGGACCAAGCACCGAACCTTGGGGCACGCCATAGGATAGTGAAGTGATGGCAGAACTACAATTATTGATGTTAATAAATTGTTTTCTGTCTTCAAGGTATGACCGTAACCAGGAGAGGGCAGTTCCAGTGATGTTAATGGTGGATTTGAGACGAGAAAGCAGAATAGAGTGGCTAATCGTATCAAAGGCTGCAGTGAGGTCAAGGAGGATAAGGATACTGAAGTAACCGGAGTCAGAGGAAAGCAGAAGGTCATTTGTAACTTTAAGAAGAGCGGTCTCAGTACTGTGCTGGGGACGGAACCCCGACTGAAACGTTTCAAACAGGTTATTAGAAGTCAGATGTTCTTTGAGCTGGGAAGCAACAACACGTTCCAGTATTTTTGACAAGAATGGGAGGTTTGAAATAGGCCGGAAATTGTTCATTTTGTCAGTATCAAGTCCAGGTTTTTTGAGTATGGGGATGACAGCAGCCAATTTGAGTGAATGTGGGACTGAACCAGAATTAAGAGAGGAGTTAACTATCTCTGTAATAAGTGGAGCTATGACTGAACAACAGCCTTTAACTAGTCTAGTTGGAGCAGGATCCAAAACACACGTGGAGCTACGCATCCCCATCATGACTTCAGAAAGGTCTGTTTGAGATACAGGAGAAAACTGAGTCAGAGGCTGAGTAGGTAGCTGTGGTAGAGCCGTCAGAGAGGAAGGGAGGACATGGGACACAGAGAGAGTATGATGAATGGTCTCAACCTTATTTTGAAAAAATGAGAGATATTCGTTGCACTTGTCTACTGTAAAGGAAGTGGCAGTGTTATCTATTGGTTTAAGGAGTTTGTTTATTGTGGAGAAGAGAGTCTTAGGGTTTGTTGATTCAGCATGTATGAGATTGGAGTAGAAACATGACCGGGCTGCAGTGAGGGCATCCTTATATTGTTGGAGGTAGTCATTATACATTTGGTGATGGACCGTTAGACCAGTTTTTTTGCACAGTCTCTCAAGCTGGCGTTTGCGAGATTTCATCTGGTGGAGCTCAGGTGTAAACCATGGTGCAGAGCGCCTAAATGAGACATATTTAGTTCTCAATGGAGCCAGTTGGTCAAGACAGGAGGAGAGAGTGTCATTATAATAGTCCACAAGGTCAGATAAATTGTTAGCCTGAGGAGGACATACGGACATCTTATTAGCGAGAGAATTAGAGAGAGAAGAGACAGAGATGTGTTTGAGATTCCTGAAAGATATCTTCCGAGTAGTCATAGTGATAGGCACAGGGACCTCAATGACCATGATGATTGTCAGATGGTCTGAGACATTGAGGTTGTGGCAGGTGGGCTGATGAACTGTGACACCGGTAGAGCAGACAAGGTCAAGAGTATGGCCTTTGATGTGGGTTGGAAAGTTTATATGTTGTGCGAAATTGCAGCAATGCAGTAATTCTCTTTTAAAAATTTTAAAAATCAGTTTTAAACTTAAAACTGATGATAAGCTGATTTTGTATACTGATTTTGTATATAGACTGATATGCAAAAAACACATTTTTTTTTCAGTGACAGTGTCAGACAGTCAACACCAGGGGCGGACTGGCATACATTGCTACCGGGGATTTCCCCGGTGGGCCGATGGGTTAGTGGGCCGGTGGGCCGCCGGTGGTTTAACTCAGCCCGTGGAGGAGCCACTGCCGCGCACTGCGGCCCCGGCCCGTAGTCACGCTGCTGTTTAACGGTGTTATTACCTCCCCCGCTCCAGTCAGACTAACCTGCTCAGCGCGGCCGCGGTCTGAGCCTGTAAACACATGAACGAGTTGGACTGCGGCCGCAGACTGGGCCAGCTGGTGCGGGCTGACAGTATGCAGCGGAGATCAGAAAAAAACCAAGTTGTCCCAGAAAATACGGGCCGGACTACGAAAACATACAGCAGTTTAAATTGTAGATAACATGTTATTTTAAATGTACTGCTGTCGCAGTATATATACATATATATATATATAGTGGGCCAGTCTGTCAGGAACTCCCGGGCCACTTTTTCTCCCCAGTCCGCCCCTGGTCAACACTACATTAGTCCTCTAACCAGCGGATGCATGGCTGAGCAGCTCAAAGCTCAAAACTGTCTCTCCCCCTTTCTCATCTGCTAAAAAGCAGTTGCACGGTCCTGGTGTCATCCGACCATCTCTTGGTGTGTCCCCTGCTCTCTCATCCCACATACTGTATCTTTTACATTGTATCTCTCATTGCTATTGTAAGGTAACAAATTTGATGTGACTTGTATCTATTAAACTAGTCAGTCAGGTCATCTCAAATGGTAACAGTAATCCTTATTTTCTCTAACCAGTATAAATCAATGCTTGGCTTGCTAGCAGAAGGAATGACCCATTTTTTGTCAATTTTATGACATCAATGTTCATTATGTTCTCCTTTGATGGGTATTTGTTGTCTTCCCAAGCTGGGAGGTTGTTGCCGTTCATCAGTTTGCTGAACCAGTAGTCAGTAGGTTGCCACTTGAAGCCCCAGCATTACTAATCATGGCCTTGAACACAGCCCTTAACACTTATTGCCCAAATGTGTACTTGGCCACAATTGTTGGTTTCTTTGCATAAACGTGTCTGGTAATGCAACATGAAATCCTATAACCCTCACTCCTGCCCCATATCAACATATCTATATTTGATCTGCTGAAAACTAGTTCACTATAGTTCATGCTGCTTTTGCATATATGCTGGACGTAACATGTTGGCAGGGACTCTCGACTTTAGCCAGAAACACTGACATTTACTGTAGATGCTACACAGAGGTCACGGAATTTTTATGCAACACAACATCAGTAAATGCAATAAACTGGTGTTCACAGTATAACTGCAAAGTTTATTAGTTTCACAGTCTCCTCCCATAATGGAAGCATATATACATACTTTTGCTGAGGGCACCAGATCTTCATGGGTTACTTGATGCCACTAACCTGAGCAGGATGGTTGACTACGGCCAGGTTATAGCCATATAACATTGAGCTGCCAAAGGAGGAAAGAAGTGCAACAGCTAGTAGAGATGAAGTAAGATGCTGTGGGAAAGAGAAAGACAATAATGAGCTGGCTAGGCTAATGCATCACACCTCATTCACTAGATAACACAGTCAACACGCATTACCATTTAAGATGATCTAAAATACCAAATCACATTTAGAAAATGCTTACATCTCAAAAACTGTATCAAAGGATGTGAAGTTTACCAAGAAGTTGGCACCAAGTTCGAATAGTTTGAAATGAGAGGTTGTAAATATTAGCAGGCACGTAAAAAAGTGTCAAAAACTGAGCTGTGTTGGAATATATAGACTTCCATGTCATTAGTTGTGGTGTTTGATCATGGATTAACTTCATTTTAGCTATTTGGTGTTCTGTAGAGACATCTAAACATGCAACAGTATGGGAGCACAACTCTGGTCCCAGAGAAGCAAAGACAGACGGTTTGACAGACATGGTAGGAACATGGAAACTCCACTCAGACTGAGACTTGAATCCAAGACCTCAGTGCTGAGAGTAAAACGTGCTAACCACCAAGCTACCATACACCATAATGAAATGTACATTAAAGATGTGCTGATCCATGTCTTAGCTACATCCTTTGCATTAATGGGCATGATGACACATTAGAATGATCTTACCATTGCAAAACCATAGGACTAAAGCTGTTTCATTGGCTTCTGTTCATGAATGCTAAAGAGTAATATAGTGTTTTCTAGTTCATGCGCTGGTTCTGGGAAGTTTACAGCAGGCACTGCCCCCTTATAGTTACTTGGAGAGTTTTAAAAAATCTCCTTAGCAGCACAATGGTGCCAGTAGTATTTCATCAGCTGAGTCCAAACCCATGATCTCTTGGTTCACTGCCAAGTCCTCTGACTGCTGGGCTTCTGGCACTCCAGCAGCACCATAAGTACATAAGTAGCATTATATCCTCCCCACAGATGTTTGTTCTCTTTCAGAGTTAATGTAAATGCTAATGAATCCTGAAAAAGAAGCTACCAGGAGCACTCTGCAGGTGAATGCACAGAGGACAGAGCATGATGCTACTGAGTGCATGTAAAATCTTTTGCAGACTGAATGTTGAATCTGATGGATCAGACTTTGACCATAATCCATAGATCTGTGCTATGGTAATTATGTGCTAGATTATTATAGATCTAATCACAATACAGCTGTGCACTATAATCTGACTATAATCCGTATAGATGTCCACATGACTATTAGCAAGAATGTGGAATGCAGAAGAGTTTGCAGTTAGTGTCAGACCTCGGTCCACTTTAACATTTTAGAACCTCTCAACATCAGGAGCAATGGCTCATCCATCAGAAGTTAAAGGGTGTAAAAGAAGAACATGAACAATGATTGGCACCAGGAGAATTTTTTTTATGTAAGCGTAAAATGTGATTACACTGCAGACTATTTAGCTTTATTTAGTTTTTATGATTTTCCATTGAAATTGCATATGCACATTTAAAAATAATACATGTTAGCATTTAATATCACAGCTTCATTTACATAGTCTTGAATGGTCATGGACATCATTGGTTCATTTTTTAGTTAAGCAAGATCAGGTCTGCTCTATTTACAACATGTGAGTTAGACATTTCTGTCTGTGAGGATCAAAACATGTAACAAATTGACAAAAAATAATCTTGTTACATTCCTGTGGATTATTATGGAAGATTCTATGGAAGGATTATTTTACACTTACTTTGTGAACATAGTACGAATACATTTGAATTTCTCTCCCAATATGATAGAATACCTATTTCAGTAGAGAGGCTTCCATTGCAGCTTAATGTGCCATATATAAATGACCATATTATAGACTGACATAAAGCAATATAAGACATCTGTAGCACATAAAGACACAATGTAACCAGCATTTATAAATGTTCACGTGTGTGCATATTACCAACTCTGTAGACACTTAGTGCATAAAATAAAATACCTTTCTAATACATTTCAACATATACAACAGACTCACAAATAACCAGTATTTTGGCAATTAATAGATAATAAATTGTGTCAATCACTGTGCTTTCCAACAGAGATAACACACTGATAACTGTCCAGCAACATAAAGCTACTCACTATGAGCCAAATAATTTAATAGACTTAATTGCATTTCTCTTGTGTAATGGATGTACTAATGAGCATTAATGTACATTAATAATTTACACTTCTCTTGTGCAATGATAATGCTAATAAGCCAGGTACATTTTTAAGTGAAGCTTAGGTTTTATCATTAATATTCATGATTAATATAATATTTACTGGATCTACAATTTAGACTGTATTTTGTTAAATTTGGAATAGTTCAAACCACTTTCACTTACCCCTCTACTTTTTCCATTGTCTATTAAAACTTCTTCCGCCATTTAGGCAAACATAAGTAAACGTCCCTACAATGCGAGATGGATGTTAAAGTTCTTAATACCGCTGGCTCTCTGCTTGACTTATTTGGTGAAAGAAGGCGTGTAGTGTAAACGGCTTTGACTAGGTGGACGGAGACGTCCTGGCGCTCTGCCAATCTCAGCACGCTTCAGCACGCAACACTCTTTTGCCGCACACGTGCTCTTCGCGTTCACATTTTAACTTTCCGCGTGATTATTTGGTCATCATTACGTTGAAGTGAGCGTGCAAAGCAGTGGCTGTCGATAAAGAAATCTGAAAACCAAGATAAAATATGATTTCACTTGTTTGAATTTCCTGTATGATGTAGCCTATAGGTACTAAGTTAATTCATTTATCCATGTGTACATAGATATATGAAACTGCTGCAATTTGTGATTCGGGTTGCCTAGCTATGCGTTTTACCTGTACTAACAGATCTAAATTCTTCATGTTCAGTTAGGAGATAAATAAGTTGCACTGCGAGTGACCTGTCATTCGGGAATTTTTTTTCACGCCTGGTAAAATACAATTCACACAGTAACATGAAATACCGTTCTCACAGTGAATCAATTACTCAAGTAACTCAACCAAGATTTCAGCTCCATTTTCTGTGTGATAGCATTATTTGTTTTTACATATCTTTGCTTCCAACACATGAATATGTTTCCTAATATTTCACAAGCCATTTCTTCTTCAGCCACTCCACATTTTGGCTCTCTGACAGCTCTCAGCATTGTCTGAGGGTTCACTGGGATGCAAACCATTTCATTACAAATGAGTTACTAAATAGCAGCCAAATCCCATGTTCATGACATTGGGCTCTGAAAAGTGTATGCGACCTTTAACTGACCTGATATTTAACTGTAACTGTACAGTCTTCATGTCAGCAAATACACCTCATGGGAAGCTCTCACTTCAGAATGATTGGTTAAATACTCTACCTACTCTAGCTAACTGTTATTAATAATTAAACTGGTTTTTAACAAAAAGCATAAATATATTCTTTACAAAATGACGTTAATATACTTTCAATGAAATGTATTTAGGACATTTTCGAACATTTTAAGTGTATGAAACAATGAGAATTCAAAATCTTCTCAGAACAGTACATTCCTATATCTCACTCTGTCCCCATCTTTTCTATCTGCTAAGTTTAACCAGCCCCTCAGCCTTGTGACTAACCTTTGGCAGTGTGACATCACGATTCTGTCTTCAGAATGCCCACAGCAATGTAACATCACAGTGCTGCATTTTTTCATGTGAAATTAGTCATTTAGTCTAGATTAGATTGAGAAATACCTTTTAGTTTGTTTTAGAGTTGAACTGTTCTAAAGCTGATCACAAGCTACTGCATCTTAAAAGAATGGAACATAATCACAACACAATGAAAGCCTAAAAGTAAACACATTTAAGATGTTTTTAAACAAAATCTAAATTCAGAAAGCCTGATAGACTGTAAGTAAGACTGCTCCACAGTTTCAGTGCATAGACAACAAATGCACCGTCACCTTTTCTCTTCAGTGTAGTCTTTGGAGGAGCAGGATGTCCTTTATTAGAATATCTCAACAATCTAGCATTCACATGCAAAACTGACAATTTACTGGTGCATTCAGGCACAAAGAACTACAACTTTAAAAATCAAATTCCCAGCTAACCAGTGTAGAGGCCACTAATAATAGCTGCACTAATATGACCCATGTGCCTAGTTTGTGTTCAAAGTAGTGCAGCAGCTTTCGAACCAATTGCAATCTTCCTGAAGCTCCTAGACTTTTCCAGATGAGATTATACAAAAAAGACCAAACAAGTTTTCCAATATGTATATACTGGTCCTGGTCCTGGTGAGACGCAGGAGGAGCCCGGCCCGGAAGCACCCCACAGTGCCCAGCCCCTCCGAGCAGTAGAGCCTCTGAACCCCTGCATAACAGTCCAACTAAAGCGGATCAAGTGTCCTTCAGCCAACAGCCACACAGTGTGGGCACAGTTTGACGCAGACGTGAGCCAGATCTTGGAGACTACCGCCAAGGGAGAGGTTGATGGTGGCTGGAGACCATGACTGCGATTATCATCATCTATGCTGCAGAGAGGTTTGGCCACCGCATGAGAGCAGGAGCATTAGGAACACCTACACCCTGAACCGCAGAGCTGCCCAGATCCACAAATTATGCCAAGAACTCTGGAGTCTCAGGAAACAGTACAAGGTAGTTAGAGAGGAAGAGAAACAACCACGCGCTGAGCTCCGCAACATACTGAGGAAGAAACTCATGACGCTACGCCGGGCAGAGGGACATTGAAGGCGGGCAAAGGAACGAGCAAGGAAGCATGCTGCCTTCATCTCCAACCCCTTCACTTTCACCAAGAACCTGCTAGGGGACAGGCGCAGTGGCAGCCTCATGTGTTCACCTGCAGAGGTAAATACCTTCCTGCACAACACCCTTAGCAACCCGGAGAGAGATCAGGAACTAGGACCACAGAGGGCCCGCAAGCTCCGACAGGATTTCGCAATGAGAGAGCCCAGTTGGACAGAAGTTCAGGAGGTTCTGAAGGGAGCAAGAACAGCTTCCACCCCTGGCCCCAGTGGTGTTCCATACACCGCATACAAGCGCTGCCCTCAACCTCTACGACACCTGTGGAAGATTATGAGGGTGATCTGGCACAGGGGGAAAGTTGCAGGCCAGTGGCGATATGCAGAGGGTGTGTGGATCCCAAAAGAAGAGAACTCAAAGAACATCAGCCAATTCAGAACAATCTCACTGCTAAGCGTTGAAGGATATTTTTCAGTATCTTGTCATGACGGTTAACAGTTTCTTCTAAAAAATGGCTCCAGTCAGACTGGCATCAGACTGGCATCGACATAATGATATTTTTTCTAGTCCACCTCTCATATCTTTCAAATTTTGTTGCACTATGTGCACTTGCCTGTTGCTTTAATTCTATAAAATTCCCTGTTGTGGCATAATTAAAGCTTAATCTAATGTTATCTTAGATAACACTTTTACAAATGTACTAGGTTATTATCTCAATGTCTTAATTATATATAATATATAATATATATACAGTGATTCCTCGCCACTTCACGCTTTAGCTTGTGCGGCTTTACTCTTTCGCAGATTTTTATAAGATATTAATTTGAAAAATAATTCGCCGTTTTTTTTGCGTCATTCGATCGGTGGAAAAAAATATATTTTATGAATTTGTACGTGAAAAAAAATCCCAAAATGTATACTAATATATTACAAATATTAATTCTAACAATAAAGGAATGTTATAAATAATAAAATAGTACGAAATACAGTAAATATTGCATAAATGATGGATTTCTGTAGGCTACTTTTCTTCCTCTCGGACATTTCAAAACTCTGTGGCAAAAAAACTGTGGCGTCTCTCTCCTTACTGTGAGTGTTTACTCAAGGAGAGCGCTGATTGGGTGGGCCAGGCTGAGTGGGCGGGACCAGGCTGAGCCTACCTGCATGGCTGTTTGGCTGGCGCCGCTGAGCCACGTGACAGTGCAACAACAAAAGAGAAGAGGGGGGCGGGTCATAGCTCCGTGCTGTGTGGCAGCGCTGCTCTTACAGACAGAGGAGACTTTGATGAATCCGCGTGCATAGCAGTCAGTGCGTGCGGGAGAGAAAAAAAGCTAGAGTATCGATCTTTTTACACGAGTATTGTTCAATATCAATACCAGCGTTGGTATCGATATTATCGATATTTGGATCGATCCTCCCACCTCTAGTATGCAGTGCCCATTTCAACAGTTGAGGGCATGGAGAGGAAGATAAGCAGCTTCCTGCGAAGATGGCTTGGCCTGCCCTGCAGTCTGAGCAGTTCTGTCCTGTATGGCTGCAGTAATGTCTTTCAGCTCCCATTCAGTGGACTCACTGAAAAATTCAAGGTGTCCAGAACACGGGAAATCCTGCAGTACAGGGAGTCCAGGGATGAGAAGGTGGCATCTGCTGGTATCCAGGTATGGATACAGGAAGAAAATGGAGAGCAGACAAAGCTCTGGAGGTGGCGGAGTCGCGGCTGAGGCAGAAAGCCTTGGTGGGTTCCATAGCCACAGGGCGTGCAGGTGTGGGCTACTTCTCAGCAACCAGGACAGATAAGGCCCAGGGTAAATAACGCCTTATTCAGGAGGAGGTGCGGGCAGGTGTGGAGGAAGAGTGGACAAGCAGGATGGTGGGAATGGGACAACAATGTGCATGGACTAAGTGGGAGAACGTTCTTCAATGGAAGGTCCAACATCTGGAGAGCAGACATTCATAAAATAAGGTTTTTACTTCAGGCCGTGTATGACGTCCTACCTAGCCCAAGTAACCTCCACGTCTGGGGAAAAACAGAAACACCATTCTGTCCCCAGTATCCAGGACGGGGATCCATGGAACACCTCCTCAGCAGCTGCCCAAAAGCCCTGGGAGAAGGGTGCTAACGCTGGCACCATGACCAGATCCTTAAAGCAGTTGCTGACAGCATAGCCACAGCCATCAGCACCATAAAGAGCCATGGCAGGATGCAGACCATCAAGTTCCACAGAGTGGGAGAGAAGCCCGACCAACAACCACGGGCGAGGTCAGGTCTCCTTACCACCGCGGCTGACTGGAAACTGCAATTAGATCTAGGCAAACAACTAAATTTTCCTGCAAGGATAACATCTACGTGGCTATGACCCTATATGATCATTTTGTCAGATTCCACCAAGCAATTGATAATGTTGGAACTCACCGTTCCCTGGGAAGAGCGCATGGAGGAGGCCAACAAAAGGAAACACGCCAAGTACCAGGAACTGGCGGACGAGTACAGGAGGCAGGGCTGGATAACTTTCTGTGAACCTCTGGAGGTAGGCTGCTGAGGTTTTGCAGGGCGGTCCCTCTGCAAAGTTCTCTCAGTGCTGGGCCTCACAGGGGAGGTGAAGCAAAAGGCCATCAGAACTGCAACTGAAGCTGCCAAGAAAGCCACAAGGTGGCTATGGATTAGGGCAGATCCATGGGCGAGCACTGCTGGGACACAGGCCAGAGACTGATCATCTCCGGTCGGGTCACCCGGGCGAGGGTGTCTGATGTTGAAAGACCCAAAATACCCAATGACCCCAGGTAACATCACTGATGATGTGTCCCGGCACATTCGTGAGATGTATCTACACTATGTGTGTAATATGTACATACTTGAAATACATGTTAAACAGAGAGGGAAATGTAAGAGATCCACTGCACCTTTAAACATATAACGCATCCATCATGCTTTGTCAAAACCTTCCTACAGTAAAAACAGTGTAACGCATTTCATAGGTATAATATTTGAAGGACAAAGTTATGAACAGGTTTGACATTCTGTGCCTACCCGAGCGCTCAGTTGTGTTTCAAATCTGAGTGCCCTTCTGGCTTACAGACACACATCACATGCAGAAGTGGCTTTAGGGGATTGGGAAGCCACCAGCCATGAGAGTTGTGATTTAGTTGGGGGGATTAGCTCCTGCAGAAGCTTCTTTGGAGAACCATGGGATAATTGTTTCTGCAGGGGTGATAAAGGTCTTATTCATAATCCTTGTCTGGACCTTGGCCTTGCTCCAGCTCAAATCCTGGATATTTCAAAGTGGACCTGTGGTACAAGCTGGTCATCCAATTAAAGCATCACTTTGTTTGTTTGCTCTCATACTCTCATTTCACTGACACGCATGTCAGCCTTTTTAGTAAAGGACACCTGAAAAGGGCACAGGAAGGGATCCTTAAATATAGCTGGTGCGTGCCAAATGGTGAATATCTCTGCAGGCGGCTAAATGATTGCTGAGAAACCTTGACCCTAGTGGTAAGTGACTTCTAAGCTGGAATAAGTCTGATGAGTGGAAATGCTAAAGCAAATGTACACTCACTGGCCACTTTATTAATATAAAGTGGTACACCTGTCCAGCTGCTCATTAACGCAAATGTCGAATCAGCCAATCACATGGCAGCAACTCAATGCATTTAGGCATGCAGACATAGCCAAGACGATCTGCTGCAGTTCAAACTGAGCATCAGAATGGGGAAAGAAAGATTACTTAAGATGATTGACTTTGAACGTGTCATGTTTGTCGGTGCCAGACGGGCTGGTCTGAGTATTTCAGAAACTGCAGATCTAGTGGAATGTTCATGCACAACCATTTCTAGGGTTTACAGAGAAAGGTCTGAAAAAGAGAGAATATCCAGTGAGTGGAAGTTCTGGTGGCACAAATGCCTTCTTTATGCCAGAGGTCAGAGGAGAATGGCCAGACTGGTTCGAGCTGAAAAATGTTGCCTGGTTTGATGAGTCTCAATTTACATTTATGGCATTTGGCAGACACCCTTATCCAGAGCGACTTACATTTTTATCTCATTTTTTTATACAAGTGAGCAGTTGAGGGTTAAGGGCCTTGCTCAGGGGCACCTCAGTCATGGCCTCAGGTCTGGGAATTGAACCCACGACCCTCTGGTCACAAGACCAGTTCCCTAACCACTAGGCCATGACTGCCAACGTCAATTTCTGCTGCGACATTCAGATGGTAGTGTCAGAATTTAACATCAACAACATGAAAACATCATCGGTTCAGGCTGATGGTGGTGGCAAAGGTGGTTGGGGATATTTTCCTGGCACACTTTGGGCCCATTAGTACCAATTGAGCATTGTGTCAACACCACAGCCTACCTGAGTATTGTTGCTGACCATGTCCATCTCTTTATAAGTGTACCCATCTTCTGATGTCTACTTCCAGCAGGATAACAGGCCATGTCATAAAGTGTGAATCATCTCAGGCTGGTTTCTTGAACATGACAATGAGTTCACTGTACCCGAATGGCCTCCACAGTCACCAGATCTCAATCCAATAGAGCACCTTTGGGATGTGGTGGAACGGGAAATGGATGTGCAACCGACAAATCTGCAGCAACTGCGTCATGTTATCATGTCAAACCAGACTCTCTGAGGAATGTTTCCTGTACCTTGTTGAATCTATGCCATGAAAGATTAAGGCAGTTCTGAAGGCATAAGGGAGTCCAACTTGGTACTAGCAAGGTGTAGCTAATAAAATGGCCAGTGAGTGTACATTGCATTAGTAGATTGATACTGATATTTAGAATATTTATGTACATACAAGCACGTAAGGTTGACTGCAGTTTTTTATGTTTTGGTTTCTGTACTGTTGTGGGTGATGGTAGTTGTGGGTTATGTTTATTTTGTTTGTTTAGTTTTTAGCATGGGTCAGTCTGTCTTACACATTATGTACTACACTACATAACGATCTCATATTTACACCTCATGTGGATTTTCTAGCATTCCCTTCACATTGCACTGCAGTCTCACTGGTGTTTCCACATTGTGTTAAAAGCCCTTCATAGGCAGGGACATAATACACTATCTAGGATACATTCTTTGAACAGATGCAAAGCACCAAGTCGCTCTGGATAAGAGTGTCTGCTAAATGCTATAAACCTAATGCATCAATACAAATTGAGAATCTCAGTAGGTTTTTTTTAAATAATCCTGTAGGTTCGTTTTCCCCTGTATTTGGTCATAGAATGTTGTGTAATTTAACCAATATTCCGTTAACTCCGTGTTTTACTTAGCCTAACTGCTGCTGTATTGAACTCCCAGATTAATTCACTAGGTGGCAGCAGTTCTCCGGTGTTCCGGCATTTCATCTGTGAAGCGCAACTTGTTACTTTTCATTTGCCAATCTCACCAATCTTGGTGAGTAGCCTATAGTATATTGCTATAGTATAGTGTGTGTGTGTGTGTGTGTGTGTGTGTGTGTGTGTGTGTGTGTGTGTGTGTGTGTGTGTGTGTGTGTGTGTGTGTGTTATAATAGTTATGATAAACAGTATAGCATAATTCACGGGGTCATTTTCAAAACAACGTTTTGATTGAAAGTTATATATTTAATTGGTTAAAAAGACACACTCACCACCTCAGGTACCAGTGGATGAAAATTCAATATTTTTACAAATTTAGATGTTTGTTCGTTAAAAATTGCTGGCACTGTACATAGGATGTATGACGTTTGCTTTTCCTCTTTAGACACTGTTCTCAGAACACCCAAGATCACACAACAGGAGGCAATGGACACAATGGCTAAACACCTCAAGTATGCACCGGAGAGGTTGTGTGGTGGTTCTCCGAGAAGAGATTTACAGAGAGAATTTTAAAAAATAATAAAATTGTTTTTTTTTCATTATGGCATAGTTGTTTTTTTCCTCTCTCTCATGGAATTTTGAGCATCATGAATGTGAGTTTTGTGGTTTATTCAAGGTTGAATGTATGACGTTGAAACAACGTTGTCATATCAACGTTGATTCACTTTTCAAAATCGACACCAAATCCAACGTTGATCCATCAACCATCACATGTGACGTTGATTCAACGTTGAAATGCCTGCTGGGACCCAACAATTTGATGGGATTTAAAGCTGGAGATGAATATGATCCATATCTTTTGTTTTAAGTATACATAACCCTTTTTATTTTAATTGACAAAAATCTTATACATACAAGACCTGAGAACATTTGCTTAGTCAAAAGTCAGCTCTGTACTGGATCTAGAATTGCAGTATCCAGTTTTCAGCTTTGTATATCACATGCTGTGACGATTCAAAGAAGTTGAATATAAAAAGCTTATTCCAACCTGAAATCTATCACCTCAGGGGGGTCTTTGCCAAGAAATAAAAGATGTTACAAATTAGTTAACACAAAGTTTAAAGAAATACACTTTAAAGTGATAAAAAACTTTAAATAAGATAAATAAACATAAGGATTGTGAAAGAAAGTTTAACAAATTGTGTATGTAATCTGCTTGTGTTAAACGTAATTCACTGGGGTCAAAAGGTTAAAGGGAAAAACATGTTTTGTTGGGCTTGGAAAGTAACTATTTGTGGTAACAGAAGTGAAAGAATGTTTGTAGTAAAACAAAAACTTATTTCTCAAGAAGGAGAATATTTACAGAAGCATAGACAAAATAGGACAATGTGCCAGGAGGGGAGGAAATGTGACAAGAGACAACAGGAAGTGACATTAGGGGCAGTGACTCCTCAGTAAAAAAAAAAAAAAAAACACTGCTGTGCATTCTTCAAAAAAACACAGATGGGACTGACTAATATGAGTGATGGAGAAAGAACAGTGTGTCCACAGGGTTTATGAAGAAACAGGTTTAAAGAGAGCTCAACATTCTCCCCTAGATGCTTATTTGGTGTGTGCAACTGAGTCTGAGGAACTCAATAAAGTTTGACCTTGCTATTCACCTATCAGAGTTCACAGTTGTTTTTGTTTGTAACATTGTTTCAGAAATCGAAGAGTTGAAATCCTGGAGTCAAGGAGTGGACTCACAAAGACGAGCACAGAAGAGGACTAACTCACAATAAATACTGAACACACAACAAGCACCACATGTAACACATTAGGTTGATGAGATGGGCTAACAAACCACCACACACACAAGAAGTTATATATATATATATATATAGAGAGAGAGAGAGAGAGAGAGAGAGAGAGAGAGAGAGAGAGAGAGAGAGAGAGAGAGAGCAATATACATACGTAGACTACACAGAAACACCTGAAGGGAGGGATTGGGGCTGTAAAGTCACAATTCTATTAATTTCTAACAGTATGAGCTAAGGACAGAAGAATGTGTAGGGAAAAAAGCTACAGTTTAATTCATAAAAGGACATATAATTACCATTAAATGTTATGAAGCATTTTTATGCTTCAGTAGAAAATAACAGGAAAAAAAGGATTGGATAACTATGGTTTACTGCTTTGTAAACGATGTCCTCAATCATGGACAGGAAAGGTGACCTTCAGATTTACACTTTCCACCTAATGTATAAAAGTGGTGTTAGACAGCAAAACAGAACAAATGGTTTTGGAAATTATAATACAGTAGAACCCCAGAACTCGATGCCAAGTCCTTCTGTAAGGAGCATCGGGAAACGATGCAGTCGATTTCTGAATAAATTTTCCCCCATAAGAAATAACTGAAAACTAATCTGTTTAAACTGATTAATCTGTTCTCAACCATTGAATTCCAATGCTAAGTCTGTCACACAAATGCCTTTTTCATACTTCTCTATGATCACCTTTTTCAACTCTATTGTTGTTCTTACTCTTTTTTTTAACTTGTTTTCCTCTTCAGCTTATCTCCCATGTTTTTATTTATCTGAAACAGTAGTCTAAAAAGTCAAAAAAACAAAAAACAACAAAAATACAGCAAAAGCTTGGAGCCTGCTACTCCAACTAGCATGAGACCGAAGCACAAACTGTATTTTGTTTACAAAAGTTACGTGAGTCGGGTCGGATTCCAAAGTTTTGTTCAGGCTCAGAGAAAAAAAAAATCTTGAGATTTTGTGTTGAACTCCAAATATGTTGAGTACTGAGGCGGTCGAGTTCCAGGGTTCTACTGTAGGCCTATTGTATTTTATGGATATTTTTGATGCCAGATAGTCACATGAAAATGTTTTACCTCAATGATGCCAAAGGTGTTTATGAAGACATCTCCCCATATTCCAAGTGTAGACACTGTCTCCAGTGACATACGGTGTTTGAATGTACAGAACATCTGGCCATTCACAATTACCTGAACAAAAATTAAACCTTATAACCTGCATACATTGTTGCTGTATTCATTCTTCTACTGCAAATCTCACCTCATAACCTTCTGGTGTAATAACTATGAACATATCAAAAGCTCCTCCTTTGGCAAACGGGCACCAGTCCGTATTGCTCTCAGCCTCCCAGTTCCCATTCCTGAAGCTGTTGCAGACCACATAGGTTACGCGGCTTTCAAAGTGGAAGGCAATGTCATCATCATCCCTTTGCCCAGTTTTCAGATTTATCACAAAACTGCAATAGAAAGAAATTTGTACTTTGAAGAAAATGTTATTCAAAAGTCCATGGCTATTACAGAATCCAATAGTTAATCTGAAAATGAAACATTTACTGTCTGTGCTTCTAACTGCATATTTCCATAAAAAAATAAAAATAAAAAAGTTTCAAAACAATTATTTCATTTAGTATTCTGGCAGCATACCTATTACAGTCTGTAGGAACAACACCTTGGAAGAACAAAGCCTGTCCTGTTTTCAACTCTCCAAGAGTTTGTCCAGTGTAGGTTTTGCACTGTAGTGATCATATACCATGATAATGTAGCAATTATACATTTAGCATTTTTACATGAATTAATTTCTCAAAATGAATATTTAATGTCTACATGTCATTTACACTATTTAAATACATATTCATGTGCTGTCTTACAAGGTTGCACACTGGATAATCCACTTCTGAATGGATGTTGGAAAATTTCCCCCTTGAGGTTCCCAAACTTAATTCCTTACTAAAGTTAGATGTACTCCAGTCCTGGACCAAAAAGAAGAATAAAAACATTTATGAATTCCACTTATCCACAGTAACTCTACCACTGTAAACAGAGCTGGGGACAAAAGCCGAATAGGTCAATGAAATGTTCCAATCAAATTGGATAAGTCAGTAGTTTTTTCAGTAAGGATTTTTAGAGCAGGTAAAATAGGGAATTATGCTAAATAAAAAAAGCTTTCTATTTTCTGGCCTTTATCTAACCCATTACACTTTTAAGTGTTTTGAGCATATGTGACATGTTGAGACAGAGTAATATGTGCAGCATGGTGGCTTGGTGGTTAGCACGTTTGCCTCTCAGCACTGGGGTCTTGGGTTCAGGTCCCTATCTGAGTGTAGTTTCCATGTTCTCTGTGTGGGTTTCCTCCCACAGTCCAAAAACATGGAGATCAGGTAAATTGGCAGTCCCAGACAAATTCTCCCTGAGTCTGTGTCTGTTCAATAAAAACAAGTTGTTGTTTGAGTGTGTGTCTGTTCAATAAAAACAAGTTGTTGTCTGAGTGTGTGTGCCCAGTGGTGGATGGTGCTCTGCTACTAGGGTCTGTCCTCTCTCCCCTTCCTGCACCCCATTCAGTCCCCCAGGGGGCTGTGGATCCTGGTAGAGAGTACACTGTGTGCAATTGGCTGCCGCTTCTTGCCGGTGTGTGATTGGTTGTCTGTAATGTAGCTGTGTTAACAGTTGTAAAGCGCCTTGGGTATCTAGATAAGGTGCTATATAAATTGAAACATTCATTCATTAATACTAATAATTCATCATTTATTGATTTAGAAACATGATCGGAGTGAAGAAAACGTGGCAGCAGGTCAAGATGAAATATAAAAATATACTCCAGAATGGTAAATGCAGTTTCAGTTAATTAGTCTAATGTGCAGGAAAATGTAAAACACCATATTAAATAACTGTATAAAATATTTTAGCAATCAGTAAGAAAACTGCTATTGGTGGTGAGCCTCCTGTAGCAGCACTCAATCCTGCAGAAGACCTTGCTTTATAGCAAAACAGCGGAAGCCCAATCATTGTGAGATTTGAAGGAGGAACATCATCTAATCCCGTCTGTCCCCATGTCTTATGTTAAATTTTTGTTCTTCCAGACTACATCGTAGTATTGTGTACTTGATTAAAATATTACAGTGGTGGGGAATGTGCCGACTCTTTTGGAGCCTCCTATTTGACAATGATGTGAGCAGTGGCGGACTTAGCAATTTGGGGGCTCAAGGCAAATTTAACTAGGGGGCCCATCAACATTAATATGCGAGAAATAAGTTAGCTAGTCAGGGGGCCCCTACAGTGGGCTGCAGTGGGAGGGGCCCAAGGCAATTGCCTAGCAATGCCTCTATGCAAAGACCGCCTCTGGATGTGAGTACCATAAACCAGCCTATTTCTTTTGACTGAACCCCGGAGGACCGTTAAAATTCACATTTCTAATTTGTTGTTTACAGGAGGAGACTGCCAGACCATCCACGATGGTACAGGAGGATGAGGACACAATGTCTGCCTGGTCAGAAAGGTCAGCAATAAGGAGTGTGTGTCCGAGTTATCGGTCATCAATGTGCTGTGTAATCTCATGATTTGTCTTGTGTTTAAAGGAAATAGAAGAACAGAGAGAAGACCCCCAGTCCTCTTCTGAGAAGTTTTTATTAATGTTGAACTGCACTTGTTCTCTTGCAATCGTGACCAAATTCCGAGGGCAGTCAAGGCCTGGTGGTTAGGGAACTGGTCTTGTGACCGGAGGGTCGTGGGTTCAAGTCCCAGACCTAAGGCCAAAACTGAGGTGCCCCTGAGCAAGGCCCTTAACCCTCAATTGCTCACTTGTATAAAAAGATGAGATAAAAAATGTAAGTTGCTCTGGATAAGGGCATCTGCCAAATGCCATAAATGTAAATAATTCAGTCTTATCTTAAAGGAATCTGAGACTCACATTTACGCTCGCGAGTCGAATAATTACGCTCGCGAAATGTATTTATGCGCGCCTTATTTTTGGCACGGAAATGACTCCATAGGATCTGTAATATAAAAAAACGAAAAGATACGGAAGTTGGAGCTTAAAAAAAAAAAAAAGATTTAGTTGTAAAGTGTAACGTGGTGGGAGTCGGGGTTGGATACAAACGCGATAAAGGGCTGGCACCTACTTTTACGGAGCTGCTCTCCTCCAAATGAACCGCGCGCATACGGAGAGTGCGACTTACTGAGAACACACCTCACAGAAACACTCACGAAGGAATATAAGTTTATATAATTATGAATGCTGACATAATACATGGCACTGAGACTTTCTGCCGCTTCTGTTGCTCCATGCTGCCTCTCCTTTAACAACGCGCTTATCATTGAGCGTTACAGTTTCAGCGGACCACGCAGAAAAGGGTGGGACCGCTTTCGCCCTATATCCTGATTGGTTCAGTCCACTGTCTATATTGAAGGTGAGCCAATGGGCCGCACCCTCTAAATTGTGGGCCGGTCTCTTAGAAAAAAAATCCATCTGCCCCTGAGGACTGTCGGCCCACCGGGCAAATGCCCAGTATGCCAGATTAACAGTCCAGCCCTGAATATATTAAGGAAGCGCTTAAGCACAAGGCAAACCTTTCGAATTTTAAGGCAGACTGTTGCCCTTCTAAGACGTTCTGCATCCCAACACTGTACAAAAATGCACCACTGACAAAGAAGCGCAAAGTGATACAGACAGTTTGGCACTGGCGTTGGAACCTGGGGGTGGGTTGACGTGTCCCATCCAATATCAGAAACAGAAACAGAAAAAGCGGAAACTGTTTACAAGCTTTTATTCTAAAAGCACGGTTTGGCAGTGTTCGCAATTCATGCGCTGTTTGTTGTTAGCAACTTGTCAGGTGCTCTCTGGGTCTTTCGCTTTCTTAAGGCTTGTGTTGAGATGCCTGTTCAGAAATATGCCGCACTCATAGCTTCACTGACCCGAGCTCTCGCCTTGCCTCGCTGGAGCGTCGGGTAGTTTGCGCCAGCGTTAAACGCGAGGTCAGTAATATGAGCAATGAATAGCTAACCATATAACAATATATATATCAATAAAACAGCTTTATTGCAATGTGCTGTTATGGTAACCGAATATATAATGGAATATATAATCTATATATATATCGTATATATATCAGTGGGGAACCGTCAAGGCCCTCTATGCCCTCTCAGAGGGCCTAAAAATATTCTTAAAACATAAATACAGTTTGACAATCGACATCTAAACAATTACAAAAATATAAGCAAATAAATTATTCAACCGTGTCTATTCAATCTGTGTTGGAAGGAGGGGTTATATTAAGTGGAAGCCTGTGAGCCTGTGTCTCCCCTTATCAGCACTGTGATGCCTCCGCAGAATGGTGGTGATTGGTGGTCCCGCTGTTCGTTTACAGAGGGCCAGGCCGTTATAATTCAGCGCAATACCCGTTTAAAAAATGACAGTAAAATTGACCAATCATATCTTCCCTCTTAGTGGGCAGGCTTAACTGTATGATAATTTCCGCCTGCTGTGGCGAAGCTAGCTGGCGTTAGCGTACAAAGACAGATCTACTCAAATCATACTCAAATCAGATCATACTCAAAGAGGTTGCTAGGGATGCTGAGAGAGGACGCTGGCGTTGCTTGTTCGCCGCTTCTCCAGTCGAGTAAAAGTCGAGTAAATGACGATTTTTGCGCTTTAATATAAGAAGTCGTCTTATAAAATAATACTTATTATTATCCCGGCTGCAAACCTGTTCAACCCCTTTTTGCTGATAGTTAGGTTGATGCAAATGCTAGTCCGGTTTTTGCTGCCTACCATCTTTGCTTGCCACTGTGGCCAGAAAACTTATTTCTGAGTCCTGTTTTAGACAGCCTGGTTTTTGTGCTTTTCCAGACATTGCGTAGTGCCTCGGGGAAAGCCCGATGCCGATGCCAGAAAGCTCGATGCCCGATACCATCGCCATTACTACAGCTGGATGTCTACGAAGCTTTCTTGCTAACAACTTGCTGTTCATCTAAACGCTGCCAGGTAAAACTATGCTGAGTTACTCTGCCGACCAGTTGATGAATCTCAACCATCTCTCTACACCATCATGCATAAACATGATTAAACTGTTTGGTCTTCTCCGCCGCCCTCGTTATATCCACAGAAGTTCCCAATTAAAGTTTTTCTACTCCGGGACGAGTCCCACTGTACCGGCTCTATGGTCAGCTACACGAGCTGTCGCCTCTCGCTCACATCATCAAAGCAACATTTCCCACGGGACTAGTAGTTTGGGCGTCTCCATGGCAACACCTCTCCGGGGTCTGGATGAAAAACGCAGAGTGAATTTCAGCCTGCTTCGGCCACTGAAAAGAGATTTTCCTTCTCTCAACAGCAAAATTGAACTGTTAAATGTTCAATTATTTACAAATAAATCCTGCCTCATTCATGATCACTTATTGGATAAATGTCTGGATTATATGTGCATCACAGAGACCTGGCACCAACCTGACACTTTTTCCTCTTTGAATGAGAGCTGTCCTCCAGGATATAGGTACCTCCAGAAAGCTCGCAGTACAGGTCGTGGCGACAGTCTGGCAGTCATATACCGCTGTGAACTGGAGTTATCTCTGCAGCCACTACCTGAACTATCCTCATTTGAATGCCTTGCCTTCAAGTCTAAACACCTATCATCTGTGCTATTCCTCCTTATCTACAGACCACCAAAACCAAACTCATCTTTTATCCCTGAAATATCAAATATCAAATATATCAAAAAGCAACATTCTGCTCGTCCTCCACAGATGTTATCATTCTAGGAGACATGAATATCCACGTTGATAACCCCTCCAGCCATTTTGCTACTGAGTTTCTCCAACTACTTGACTGTCTCAATCTTGAGCAGCTTGTTGCTGCCCCCACACACATCAGGGGCCACACCTTGGACCTGTTCATTACAAATTCTGCCCTTCTCAAAAATCTGCAGGTGTATGACCTAGGTGTGTCCGACCACAAGGTGGTATCCATGGAGCTATCTCCAGTCAACCCCTTCAAACCCAAACGCTATATCTGCTTTAGAAATCTTAAAAAGATAAATCTAGTTCATCTGGCAGCAGACCTTCAGCACCTTTCCACACACTTTTCATCACCCGACAAAGCAGAGGAATATTACAATAGCCACCTCAGAAGCTTCCTGGACCATCATGCCCCTATTAAATCCAGAGCAGTTACTTTCACCCGCTCAGCTCCCTGGTTCACAGATGGGCTTTGGAGGATGAAGACATCAGGGCGGGCCCTCGAGCGGCACTATAATTCCTCTGGCCTTACTGTGGACAGACAAATCTACCGGGATCATCAAAACAAATACTCAGAGCAGTGCAATCTCTTTATGGACTTTTTTACCACCAAGATTTCACTCATCCGCTCTGCACTTCCTGGTCCTCTCACCCAAACTGCTCCCCTATCATTTGCCTTTTCCCAGCCTGAGATGGGAGATGGGAGAGCCCTGAGATGTTGGATGTTGTACTTCTTCCTTATGGTCTCACTGGAAGAAGTACAGAACATCATCAAGAATATGAAATCCACCACCTGTGCCCTAGACCCACTCCCAACGTCACTGGTAAAAACCCATATCACTGTCCTATCCCCCCTGATCATCTCTGTCATTAATCACTCTCCCCAAACTGGCGATGTCCCCTCCATCTTGAAGACAGCCATTATCAGACCACTTCTCAAAAAACCCACCCTTGACCCAGAGATCCTCTCAAACTACAGGCCCATCTCCAATCTCCACTTCATATCCAAAGTACTTGAAAAAGTAGTGGCTACTCATCTCCAGAACCATATAACACACAACAACCTCTATGAAAAATTTCAGTCTGGTTTCTGCCCCGCTCACAGCACAGAGACTGCCCTTGTAAGAGTCACAAATGACCTCCTGATGTCCTCAGACTCTGGTTCCCTCCCTCCTCATTCCCCTGGACCTATCTGCTGCATTTGACACTGTCAACCATGACATTTTACTAAACCGGCTTCACTTCACCATTGGACTCACTGACACTGCCCTCAGTTGGTTCTGATCTTATCTTACAAACCGGACAGAATATATTTCCCTGGGTCACTCCACATCAAACCCCTCACCCAGTCACTTGTGGTGTCCCCCAGGGGTCAGTTATTGGCCCCATCCTCTTTATCCTTTACCTCACTCCCCTTGGTCAACTCATCAGCCGTCATGGTCTATCATTCCACTGTTATGCCGATGACACGCAGCTCTACATCAACACCAGAGCTGCAGCCCCTCCCTCTCCATTGCCATCACCTCCGTCACAACTTACCACTTGTCTGGAGGAGATAAAAACATGGATGGGGCACAACTTCCTACAACTCAACAACTCTAAGACCGAAGTTATTCTAGTCGGCACTCCTCATCAGATCAAATCATCACCAATAACCAGCATCACCTTCTCTGGCTCCAATATTACTCTTTCTTCAGTAGTCACAAACCTTGGCATGGATCCCCAACTCACTTACGAATCCCACATCAACCATTTCTGTAAGACATCTTTCTATCACATGCAAAACATCTCCAAACTTCGCCCCACTCTCTCTCTCTCAGATGCTGAAAAGCTTGTCCATGTGTTTATCTCTTCCAGACAGGACTACTGCAATTCACTTCTCATTGGGCAACACGGTGGCTTGGTGGTTAGCACGTTTGCCTCTCAGCACTGGGGTCTTGGGTTCAAGTCCCTATCTGAGTGGAGTTTCCATGTTCTCCCTGTGTTTGCGTGGGTTTCCTCCGGGATCTCCGGTTTCCTCCCACAGTCCAAAAACATGGAGGTTAGGTAAATTGGCAATCAACAAAAAAAAAAATTCTCCCTGAGTGTGTGTCTGTGTCTCTATGTTCAATAAAAAGTAGTGTCTGTGTGTGTGCATGCGTGTGTGTGCTTGTATGCCCAGTGGTGGATGGTGCTTTGCCACTAGGGTCTGTCCTCTCTCCCCTTCCTGCACCCCATTCAGTCCCCCAGGGGGCTGTGGCTTCCGGTAGAGAGTACGCTGTGCGCAACTGGCTGCCGCTTCTCGCCGGTGTGTGTGTGTGATTGAATGTCTGTGACTTGTACCTGTGTTAAATTGTAAAGCGCCTTGGGAATCTGGAAAGGCGCTATATAAATCGAACATTCATTCATTCATAGGGATCCCTAACAAGAGGCTCCAATACATCCAGAACTCTGCAGCTAGGATCCTGATGAGAGTACGCAAACAGGAACACATCACCCCCATCCTCCACTCACTCCACTGGCTTCCTGTCTCCACCAGGATTGAATACAAGGTTTCCCTCCTCACCTTTCAATGCATCCATGGACATGCTCCCCCTTATCTCAAAGAACTTCTCATCCCAAAAAAGTCAACCCGCTCCTCCCGCTCCACTCATCTAAACCTCCTCCATCTACCCAGAACCAGACTGAGGACCATGGGAGATAGGGCTTTCTCTGCTGTTGCCCCACACTTGTGGAATGCCCTCCCCGACACCCTGAGGGCACCACAATCCATTGACTCTTTTAAAAGGGGCATAAAGATGTTTCTTTTTAGCAGAACATAATATGTTATGTTATATACATGTTATGGCATATTATGGTTCACCCTCTTCTTTAAAAAATATATTTTTTTAACTCATAAACTTTTTAAACTACTTATTTTTTTTTACTAATGACATATTGTATTTGTTTCTCCCCCTTTTAACCTGTAGCCCTTTGAGATCCTGCGATGTAAAGGGCAATATAAATAAAATTTATTATTATTAGATCTATTCAGTCTAATTCTATGCTTGTAACGCTCTTCAGAGTTAGTTCAACCATAAATATCTGCTCCAACCCAGATAGAAGTGAACTTGGACAGTAAACAGGCAAGTGAAACACAAAGCACACAGAGGAGAGGTGAATCACTGACTCCACTTAGGTATTCCACTTAGTCGGTTTATTTGCTGGTTGACCAAAATAAACCTGGGCTCCAGCCATGGACGTAATTTTGATTTCATAGGTGGGGGGGACACAAATGGGGTTGCTGGTGTGTTCCAGATAGTTGATGGGGGGTAGAGGTATCAATTCCAAGTTCAGAAAGTAAAAGTCCTCACCAGGATTTTGCTCAGGCTTCCTGGATTGTGTTGATTCTACTAAAGCCAGGTTTATACTTTTCTGCGCGGCGAAAATGACGTAATCGCTGTGGCTCCACCTGTGCACGAGGGCCTCGCGTGCTGTCGCTGCGCGAGGTCGTGCACCTCTCGAATTTTGTAACTTCGCGCGCGCGCCGCGCTTCAGCGCGATGGACATAGTCGTGTTTGTAGGGTTCATACACCTTTACAAGGTGGAATTAAAGCACTTTTACGTCACTTTTAAGGTCCATTTCAATATTTCCCAGCACGTTAAACTTAATTAACTTAAATATTTATACATATACTCGAAATGATTTGCTTTTTTATCACATTATTTAATGGTTGTTTATTTTCAAAACGCCCAATCTTAACGTCTTCACGTTCTCTCATGTTTCGTCCTGGAATTACAAGAGGCTCGTATGTGTTACGTATCGTTTCGGACAACACTGCAAAGCAATATTTTACACTGCAGTGACGCTTGCAACACTCGCGAAAGTATAAATGCCTACACCGCTCGCGCGAGGTAAGCAGAGTCGCGCGCTACGGTCGCTCGCGAAAGTATAAACCAGGCTTAATCTTACCTGGATTGCACTAATTAGAAAATCTAGCAAGCTTGAGCAAAATCCTGGGGAGGACTTTTACTTTCTGAACCTGGAATTGACACCTCTGACGACGGGGGGGGGGGGGGGGGGGGGCGAACGGAAATTGTTATTTGGAGCTCGGAGCGGTCGTTTTCTGCATGGTCCTAGTGCTAGGTTCGCCGCTATTTGTTTTTTAACCGTTAAAAAGTGAAGGGGACATGGATTCATCACTATTTAAATATTTGGTTTTAACCGTAAAAACTGGGGGTGGACCAAAACCGGCTTTTGAAAAAGTGGGGGGGACATGTCCCCCCCATCCCCCCCAAATTACATCCGTGGCTCCAGCACTACTTGACTGTTCGTACATGAACTGGAGAGTTGTCCAAAGCTCATTGAATGCGTCACTTACAGAAATAAACTAAAGATAAAATAATGAGCGGGGTCCAGTGGTCTGAGTCGGTGTACGGCAGAAAGCTAAAAAAAAAAAACAATATTCTATATGCGTGCTACAGCTTGCACCTACGCACTCAACTTGTTCCCTTAAACAGTACACATATTTTTGGCATTACATGCGTTGTGCTCTGCATGTTGTCTGCGCTAGCGAACTAGCCGCATAGGTTGTTTTTTTTTTTCATAATGGAGCGAGCGAAAGAATCATTGGATCAGTATTGGCTGATACTAAGCTTCAGATATCTGAATCGGTATCGGAAGTGAAAAACGTGAATCGGTGTATCCCTAATTGTTATCCTGATACACGGCACCGCCTTCAGTATACAATGTTTGAACCATTGGACGCACATGGTCCTCCAGAATGGTTCGGTAGTCCTTGGCAGTGATGCGCCCATCTAGCACAAGTATGGGCCAAAGGAATGCCATGATGTGGCAGCCCAAACCATCACTGATTTGCCATGATTTGGGCAGCCGTGGCTTTATGTTTTTATTAGATACAATCCGGGTTTGCACCCGAACATCCTGTTCAGACAGCTTCCTCTTGCGTCCACAGTTAATCCTGTTGGATGTGGTTCATCCTTCTTGTTGGTATGCTGACGTTACCCTGGATACCGTGGCTCTTGATACATCACAGACTTGCTATCTTGGTCACAGATGCACCAGCAAGACGTGCACCAACAATTTGTCCTCTTTTGAACTATATGTCACCTATAATGTTGTGTGCGTTGCAATATTTTGAGTAAAACTGTGCTCTTACCCTGCTAATTATACCTTCACACTTTGCACAATTTAGCCATGAAATCTACCAGACTAAAATAACAGGTGTTTCAGTTTCATTGTCCAACCCCTGTTCATGTAGGGCCTATGCAATTGACTGGGGATTTTGGTGGAAGCTGCAAGGCACTAATGTAGTATGTTTCTTCTTACAGGAGTGGTATTCTCTAATCATTTTTCTTTCTTTCTTTTTTAGCTGTATTTATAAATAAGTTTTAATTTCATTGTTGTATTAAGTGGCAATCCAGTGTATCTTTTTAAATTACGGTAGTTGTTCCATTGTACAACCAATTGGTAAACTATTTTTTTCTATAATACCATAAATCAAAGTGAGTAACAAGCTCTGGTGTCATTTTTGGAGTATATGAATCAGATGTATTTAATTAGGTGGTATTGTAGTGAATGTTGTAGTATTCACTTATATAATTTCTTTTTATTCATTTTGTTTATTTTTTTGTTGAGCCCTTTAAATGCTTTTATCTCATTTAGTATGTTTCATGGTTGTGCTACTGACTTTTTATATACCCAGTTACAGTAACTGATACCTGAGGTTGTAATATGACACTGTCTCATTTTTATTTATCTTCATGCAGGGCCGGCGCCACGGGGGGGCGAATGGGGGCGTCGCCCCCTCAGGCGAGGTGTCCCGCCCCCTCAATGTAAAAAATAAGACCCATTTATTTTACAACAATCGCTCCCCCGCTCAACAACTTACGTTCGCCCCCCCGAAATTTTCTGACGCCCCCTCACTGTATATGTTCTGGCGCCGGCCCTGTCTTCATGTGCAATAATTTTTATATAACAAGTTCTCTATTAAAATAATATTGTGTGAAAAGTCATTGCCATCTTGATTCACCTCTGGTAGTTACATACCAACCCTGAGTGGGACCTGGTGGGATTGTCTGACCTTTTATAACCACTAGATGATGTAGCCGGATTGTAGCTATTCTTTAATCTATCCTAAGTCATAAAAGGAAGGTGTTCTGAGGCCAAGCTAGTAGCAGGGCTTACACTTTCAAGAGTGAATTTTTATTGTACCGTTGGCATAGGTATTCAAGTTTATATGAAAATGGCTTACCTCATTAATACCAACAGTGTCCAGGAACATGGCTCTCTGTGTTTCAAGTGTAGACACAGACTCTATTTTATGGATATTTTTGATGCCAGATAGTCACATGAAAATGTTTTACCTCAATGATGCCAAAGGTGTTCATGAAGACATCTCCCCATATTCCAAATGTAGACACTGTCTCCAGTAACATACGGTGTTTGAATGTACAGAACATCTGGCCATTCACAATTACCTGAACAAAAATTAAACCATATTACTTTATTAAATGAAAAAAGTGCATTCATCCCACTACTGCAAACATCTCACCTCGTATACATCTGGTGTAATAACCATGAACATATCAAAAGTTCCTCCTTTGGCAAACGGACACCAGTCAGTATTGCTCTCAGTCTCCCAGTTTCCATTCCTGAAGCTGTTGCAGACCACATAGGTCACGCGGCTTTCAAAGTGGAAGACGATGTCATCATCATCCTTTGGCCCTGTTTTCAGATTTATCACAAAACTGCAATAGAATTTTGCAGTTTGAAAAAAATGCTGTTATTCAAAAGTCCATGGCAATAACAGAGTTCAATGTCTAATCTCAATGTGACAGATTTCATATTTGTGTAGATTTCCATTAAAAACCTAATTTTGTTCAGTATACTGAGAGCAAACCTTTTACATTCTGAAGTAACAACACCTTGGAAGAACAACGCCTGTCCTGGTTTCAACCCTCCAGGAATTTGTCCTGTATGAGTGGTGTTCTGTTGTGATCACAAGCATTGAGAATGTAGCAATGATGAATCTCACATCTTATTAACAATGAATTTCTAAAAATGCAACCTTTATGTTTACATTGCTTTTAAACTACAAGGAACTTTGTCCAACCTTATCAGTTCATCATTGAACAACATGACTGAAACCATAGACAAGGAAAATATTGGGCACTTGGTTTAAAATGGAAAGTAAAAAAATTCATCCACATGGTCCTGCTGTGCATTTAACTTGTGCATTTAATGATTTTAAAATATACACAGATATTATGTTTAGTGAAATTTACTGCACGTTTTTGCTTACCTTAAATGGTGTTACTCACCATGTTGAACAGAATCCTAACTTCTGACTGGATGGTTGATGGACTCCAGTATGAGATGCCTGAACTGGTCCCCATCTTCCTTAGTTCATTAAAGAAAGACAAAGTGGTCCAATTCTGTAGATAACAAAATCATGTTATTTTTATCATAATATTTTATTTTACATTGAAATAATTATGTAAACATAATTATGTAAACATATGCTATTTGTATGATATGCTATTTTTTCAGCTTTGCCTTGTGATCAGTGTAATTATTCAAGCTAGAAATCTGAAGAAACCCTCACTGACCCATGTCTTTGCCACTGGAACATTGACGTTCCCTTCATGGAAGAAGGTGATGGTGTCACTGGCTTCACTCACTCCTACTTCACTAACCACTCTGTAACGGACCCAGTATTTTCGTGCTAGCTGCAGTCCTGTCAGTGTGAATGTTTCCTGTGCATCTGGAGTGTCTATGATTTTCCATGTGTCATCATCATCTCCTGAATCAGCTCTGTACTCCACTCTGTACTGCAGAGTCACGCCAGTGGGAGACTTCTGAAGCTTCAGGACCATGTTCCCATTCTGGATGTGCACAGTGGGTGCAGGCGGCTTGGACACAGGCTGGAAATTGCTGTCCACCATTTTCCCATTTCTATACAGGCGGATGGAGGTTCCAGGACTTGAGGGGTCAAAGACTGCAGCAGTGACGCACCGGATTTTATCATTTTCTTTGTTTGCCTCAGAAAAATGCTTGAAGAGGGAAAAGTTTTTTTTCATCCTCTCAGAAATGTCAGGATTGTTGAACCATGCTGGGAGGTCCAGGTCCTTTGATTTAGGATGTGTTGATAGCTTTTCAAACTCATCTTCTCTTAGACACTCAGCCAGTGATGACAGATACTGGTCTTCATTCTTCAGAGATGTGAAGGAGAAGCATATGACTATATCAACACTTGGGTTGAAGATAATTTGGTTTAGATCTGAGGATCGTACAACTGAGCAACCCTTCAGTTCCCTGTTGTAGGAATCCAGCAGATTTACTTCACTCTGAACATTTTCCAACCACTTGTTCTGTCTGGTAGCTGTAAAGGGGGATTTGCCATGGGTGATGAGGACATCAGTTAGCGCCTGGTCTTTTTCCTCACCACCCCGAATAGCAGGAAGAAGCCTGCGCACGGCTTTGAGGAACAGCATCTTGTAGTCACTGAGGAATCCTTGAAACAACTTCAGCCTCTGCATCACATCCTGGAAATCACGTGCTGTTGTGCTTTTAACCAAGTCTTTGCATGTTCTTTCTCCATGTTCCAGTTCCTCCAGCAAATCTTCTATTTTTGAGATCAGCAGCACACTGATCTCTCTCTCTAGTCGAGCTGCTTTTGCATCCAACTGTGCAAGTGGATACAGCCAAACCTTCACTGGTACAGCATGATTGTCCCTACCCTTTAGAAGAGAGGGCAGCTTCTTGTACAGCTGCAGAGCATCCTTAAATATGGTGGGGTTCTCCTCAATCTCATAGTCTCCATGAAAGGTACAGCTGATTTCATCAGCCAGTTTCTTTTCTTTATCATTCATCATTATATTACCTTTTCCTTCAGGGGTAAAAATATTCCTGATCATTACACTTAAGTTGCCTTGAATTTCTTGTGCATCCTCATCTTTTGTTGCAGTTTGATCAAACACCAAGAAGGCATGAGCTCCATACAATACAGCTGTAATGACATGAGTGGCTAAGTTTTCCTCAAACACCTGTGGGTAGGTGATGGCACCTAAGTGGGACATTGTAAGTTGTTCAAATCTTGTTGTCTGACTGTACTGCATTATAACCCTGGATTGATGGGCTGATGTTTTTTTGTCATTCAGGTACTTAGCTGAACCTCCAACTTCCACCAACCCACTCATGAAGCTGGCTTTAAGAGAGGCGTTCACATCTAGGAGGCTGGTTTGATCACTAAGAGAGTCCGAAAAACAGAATTTTATATCTGTCTTTTTTTGGAGATGCACGTCCAAATCATTATTTATTGATTCTCTGTCCCATAAAGTAACACCTGAAAAAAGGGAGAAAATTTATTTCTTTGGCCAACTGTGAAACAGTCAAGCTCTTTGCAATGACTTATATGTCATAAATGACATAAATGTCAATGCCTTTTGCAACTGTGGTTTCACACTCTTTGTACTTGCGTTGCTATAAATGCATACATATCCTTTTTCAATACATACTATGCATAGCCTTTTTCAACATTAGTAACACCAAACCAGTATGATTATAGCAACATACTGAAGTGGTTTAAACGTTTAAACTTTTGAACTCTAACCACTTTATTCTAGCGGGTGTCATTGCTATGTCCACACATCAGTTGAAACCATCACTTACTACTATGTGTACATTATTTTATTCCCCATAGAGCACAAAGACCACAGATGAGAGAGAGTAATATAGCTGTTTGTACGCAGGTATGTTGTACTCCCATTTTTGGTTTACTGTTATTTTTCCTTGAAATATTATCAGTGTTCCTATTTAGCTAACATGTTAAAAGAAATGGGTTCACCATGCTATGCTAAGAAAGGGGGAAAAACACTATATGATCACACAGCATAGTATTGTTTTTTTTTTTCTTACTATAGCTAACCCCTATAGGGCAGTAATGTCTATAATTTCCTTTAGGAATATATGCTAGCTGCATTATACTGTGTGCATGTGTAGTTGTGAGTATGTGCTGTTGATTAGAGAAATGAAATGATAGACTTGCGTTTACAGAGACCACAACAAGCACAGTTGAGAGAGACTACTGTATTGTTGCTGTTGGTGCGCAGTTTTACATGGAAATAAAGAGAGAGAGACAACCCAGGAAAAAAGTCGCCTCCATATCTTTGATTCAACACATAATCCGTCACACACTTAAAATTTGAAAATGACAGATGACAGTTCACAGCAAGGTCAAACTTTATTCTGGGTTTCCACAGTCTCTCAAGTTGCACACACATAGAAGCATCTGCAAGACAGAGAGCCCTGAGCTCTCTTCACAGTCTTCTTATACCCTTTTCAGACTTTCAGTCCTTCTCTGATCTTCCTGTTAGCTGTCACTTGTGGTTACCTACCAATCTTCTTTCCTGTTCTTTTTAGCATTTTCACACCTCTCTGTACATCACATTCACTCATGCTTCTGTAAATATTTGTTAGTTCTATTAGTTCTTAGATTTGTTTTGTGAGAGCCAATGTTCTTTCATTCTGTTGCCAATATATTTTAGACCTTTTGACTTTTGACGTGCTAGACGTAGACTAGCACAAGCAAATTACATTCACAATTTAGTATTTAATGGTATACCAAAATTTCTTCCACACAACGTTAAGCATGTATTAATGCTCCAGCTAAGTATGATATCACTTTACTGATATCGATTATTCTGTATTCTTATGCAAAAAATGTTAAATAACGGGAAGGGGGGGGGGGGGGGGGGGCACATGAAACTTTCTTGTCCCGGTCCCCAGCAAGACTGTCAACGGGCCTGATCAGGATACTCTAGAGAAAACCTTTTGGGATCTTAAATCATTGTCACACTGCTATCAGATTTTCTTTTAATAACACTAAGCAAAAAAGTCAGTAGTACTGTTTTCTCTACTGGATTACTGATGTGTATATGTTAGTGTACTGTGTTAACCACGAGCCATGTTTTACATTAAATAATATCACCATTTAGATGAAATGTGTGAAATGTAGCAGGTAATGGGAACGTTACCTGGAATGAAGGAATCACTGCGGCAGTCGTACAACATGCCGGGATATAGGGGCCTCCCCAGGGCCGAGATCTCAATGAATTTGGGATTCATGCCTGTCAATAAAAACACAAAAAATTGTTATATAAATATATTGAAGCTGTACCTCTGGGTTATTGTTCTATTTGATTCAAATTTTTACTCTAGAATTTGGTAAAAGTACAAATACCAATTAAGTGGACAGTTATGAAGCTAAGACATGGCTTAATCAGCAGTAAAGCTAATAAAGGAAAAGGTGTTAATAGCATCAAATTACATTTAGTATTTGTTAACTTCACATCTCACCTTATCTTGGTGGGAATCTTTGTCCAATCTGAGATGTTGGCTTTTCAAATTTACCTCTCGGTTTACATAAAACAGACAGTATCTCCCACTTACATTTATAGTCAGTGGAAGGAGGAAGTGGACATACAGTTCACCTATCACCCACGCCCACAATTTACTAAACAATATCCTTATATAGCCAACAATGTAGCTGTTTGGCTCACACCTCATGAATTTGTCTACGTGGTATGACCCACCACATGCATTTGTTGTTTCACTTTGTGCATACTCTCACGTCACTTTGTATATACTGTCATGTGTTGTCACACCTCTTGTTAGCCTGTTACATTTGTGTTTTGTTAGGGGTGGTAATGGTCTTTTGACCGGAGGGTCGTGGGCTTGATTCACAGGCAATGACTGAAGTGCCCTTGAGCAAGACACTTTAACTCCAACTGCTTCCCGAGTGCCTGGCTAGGCTTGCCCAGCACTCTGGGCACATGTGTACCACAAGTGATCACTAGTGTGTGTTCTCACTGCGCAGATGGGTAAATGCAGTGGACTAATTCTGAATTAGGACGAACATTACAATTCGCAATATGGCAACTTAACTTTGTTCTCTCCTCATCTGTACATATATTCATTCCATCATGTTATCCCTGCACTTTGTCATTTTTCATGTTCATGGTTTCATGTTTCTTGAGTCTTCACACTTTAATAAATGTCTTGTGCACAAAGCTCACTGGATGTTCCATCCCTATTCCACCACAAACACCAAGTATGAAGCACGTTTAACTGTAAACTGTAAAGGACACTTCCTACATAAACATAGTGATTTTTATAGACAAAAGCATACAACCATAAATCAGTGAAATTACAATGAAACAAACAAAAAAATTCTCATGATTGGCCCCTCTATAACATCCTTTTCACCAGAGTAACCCTGTCTCATTTATTTGCTTTACTTTGTGGTAGTTCTATGTGCTGTTAGATAGATAAAGACAAGATAGGCCAATAAGAATGATATAAATGAATTAAAAAATCTGAAAATGAATATAAAAATGAGACAATGACACGATAAAGAGGAATTAATGCAACACATATACTTTCCAGTCTGGACTTAAAGACAGAATGGTCTTCATTGTACATACTGCCTTTACCACAGATGCTTATGTTTTGTTTTGACATGAAACCTCTGCATTTGGTGGTGGTGGAAGGCTAATGTGGATTGATGTGGATACAAAAGCTGAGATTATTATATCTTAATATGTATCTAACTTGGGTTTGGACATATAGAGCCGTATACTACCGTGAAACAGATATCACCCTTAACTCTACCCTCTCTAGTGTAAAATAAATAAACAAACAGATAAATAAATAAATAGATTTTTGTTCTTACTGCATTCAACAAATTTGTGCTGATTTGGTCCAGTTTCACTAAAGAAAATGTCGGTGTGACACTTACACAGAGGGATCCTTTTTCCAGATTGACAATAAATGCTACGAGAATTTAATTGGAGATTCACATGTGTTTGATCAAACACATGTTAAATATAAAGACCAGAAAACAGTACCAAAGAACACAAGATAACACGGAGTACAGCTGAGTCAATCAAAATAGGGTTGTCACAAAGCAGCTTTACAATTATCTGGATGCAAGCCCAGATATATTTACAAACATTTGAGTAAGCACAACAGTGACAAGATTAAATATTACAAGTAAGAAACCTTGAGAGGGCTCAAAGGGGGAGACCACACTCCTCTGGTTGACACCAGATAGCACCACAAGCACAAAATAACTAAAAGAAACTACAGAACAGCAGTAAAACAAAGGAAAGAAGCAAATGGAACTGCAAGAACATTTGTATGTCAGAAAGGATGATGACCGTATGGGATAGCAATCATGTGATATGAAATGATGTAGAAATGTAGTGTGAGTGTGAAGAGATAATCAGTATGCTTAAACAGTACGTTTCCCAGTCTGGATTTTGTGCAAAACTAATGCAAGAACTGTTATCTACACAGAGTATACCAAGGGACTGAGTTTCCAGACATATTTATATATTTAGACGTACGTACTAACATCAAATATCCTCTCACATATACTGTGGTGGAGGACAACTATGTCACATTGCACAAACTGAGAATTTTCGTTTTCACAGTCATACTTTTGGTTCATGGACAGATATACACCTCTCAATGTGGCAATCAATGACATAGGAACACCAAATGTCTCACATTTATTACTGTCCATAAGTACTTTCTTGTTTAAAGCTATTTTAAAGGGGGAAGGCTCAACGTAAAAATTATAGTGGAACAAAGATTCTATGTCAGCAGTAAAAAGTAGGCTACGCATAGATAGGAGGTTGGCTTTGAAAGTCGAGTGCTTCATGATTGGTTATTTAACATGTCTTCTATGGCCAATAGGAGTGGAGCTAATTTTGCTATATCTAAAGAGCTCTTAGGCGAGTGTTGTTTAATTCAGTTATTCGTACATCGTTGTATCATTCAAAATGAGTGGCAGAGGCAAAACCGGCGGAAAAACTCGGGCCAAGGCCAAGACTCGCTCGTCCCGCGCTGGGCTGCAGTTTCCTGTCGGCCGTGTACACAGACTTCTGCGCAAAGGCAACTATGCTGAGCGTGTCGGTGCTGGTGCTCCGGTCTACTTGGCTGCCGTGCTGGAGTATCTGACTGCTGAGATTCTCGAGTTGGCCGGTAACGCCGCCCGCGACAACAAGAAGACTCGTATCATTCCTCGTCATCTTCAGCTCGCCGTGCGTAACGACGAGGAGTTGAACAAGCTGTTGGGAAAAGTCACCATCGCTCAAGGTGGCGTACTGCCCAACATTCAAGCTGTTCTGTTGCCCAAAAAGACCGAGAAGGCGGCCAAGACCAAGTAAACACCTGCATTATCAACCCAAAGGCTCTTTTAAGAGCCACCCACACTGACTACACAAGTGCAATTTTTCAGTGATGCATTTTGTTTTTATCCGAAGTATTGCATTACTTTCAATGACATTACTGTCCCCTGCCAAGTCGCGTCTAAGCACACGCACATTTTCCTGTTTAAAACGACCAGCCGCATATGAAAGCAAGCAATTATATGCTTTGTGATTGTGTAAAAAGAAATTATTGATTTTCGTGCTTTAAAATTTTGCAAACGAAGATTGCAACTTCTAGGGTAGAGCAAGAAACACAACCCGCCTGAAAAGTGGGCGTATTGATTTGAATTTTGAAACTTGCGCGCGATAGAACACGGAACAATTGTCGTAGTGACGTACAGTGACTGTCCAATGAATGGCGTTCCAATTCAAGACGCCCAATGAGCGCAGGGCGCGTTAGGGTTAAATAGGATGTTTTCGCGCTTGTTTGTTATTATTTTACTTCGTCTTTAAGAGTGAAGTCTCATCACTATGGCAAGAACCAAGCAAACTGCCCGTAAATCCACCGGTGGCAAAGCCCCGAGGAAGCAACTCGCCACTAAGGCTGCACGCAAGAGCGCTCCAGCCACCGGCGGCGTGAAGAAACCTCATCGTTACAGGCCCGGTACTGTCGCGCTGAGGGAGATTCGTCGTTATCAGAAGTCTACAGAGTTGCTGATTCGCAAGCTGCCTTTCCAGCGCCTGGTGAGGGAAATCGCTCAAGATTTCAAGACCGATCTCCGTTTCCAGAGCTCTGCCGTCATGGCCTTGCAGGAGGCTAGTGAGGCATACTTGGTCGGTCTGTTTGAGGATACCAACCTGTGTGCCATCCATGCCAAGAGAGTCACCATCATGCCCAAAGACATCCAGCTGGCCCGCCGCATTCGTGGAGAACGTGCTTAAACGTTCTGAGTATGGTCTCAAAACCCAAAGGCTCTTTTAAGAGCCACCTAATTGTTTCAATATAAAAGGAGCATGTTGCCACATAGATACGCATCGGCTTTGCGAGTGACAACAGGTCTACACCAAATATTAGTCACAGGAAAGAAATTTAGTACATCAGTTTAGATCTGTATTGGGAACATTTTTTTGTTTTGTTGTGGGCAGTAATGTCACTGGGACCTATGGGATCAGAATGTATACCTACACAATACCTTCCAACATGAAGACAATTTTGAACATATAGTATAAAATATTATCGATATGGCAATAATACTAAAAAATAGTATTTTAAATATAAAGGGTTATACACCCTGGTGCCAGTGATTTGTCACTGGCTGCAGGTAGTGGTGGTAGTATTAGAAGTAATAATGGTGATTGTAATTATGTTGATAATGGTAAAGAAAAAGGGTAATAGTGGCGCTGAGCTCATTTCAGGTTGCCTGCCGCTACAGGTTTCAGGATTCAGGATTCGTATTTTATATGAAGCTACTTGACAGTTATCATGTCCCATGACTGAAGATGAAGATTAATACAGAAGAGTGATACGATTTATTTATATGTGTGTATTTTGGGGGCATTGTATGTATTAGCAAACAGTCTTCGTTCAATCTTTTGTGTGTGGAATTGTTTCCCTAATGGTTTTACAGGAGAAGAAATTGACTGAACACTGATAAAAATGCGTGCCTGTTTGTGTGGACAGCTGGTCTAGACCATAAAGAATAGAGTGACTTGCTATCAACGCATTTTGAGTTGCCTAAACAAAATGTGTAATTCGGAAAAAGTACAAGGGATGGTGTAACCAGTACACGGTGTTGGGCTTTACGAAGTGCTTTAAAAGGAATACAAGAACCTTAATGCAACCCGAGATCTATCAAAAAACATTGCTGAAAAATATAGTAAAAATATTGATTATTTAAGTGTTTATTGAAGTACAGTATGAATTAAACATTATAGTATTTTAAGGACGGATTTAAAGTTACCGATAAGACAAAGGAATCGGCGCAGAGACGTAACTACTAACTAGCACAGCTTTCTACGTTTTCTTCCCAAGAAAAGTTAAAAGTAATGCAAGTTTTATTTAGAGTTATAGAGTAACATTCAAACGCATAAAATTATTCGGCGGCATTAAAAACTAAATGGTATTACTACACAAAGGGGTGGCGGATCAAATAGAGGAGGTCCGTGTGAGAGGAGAGGTTGTTTTCACCGCAGAGGGGCGGGTGTGTTCTAATTAGCATACCAGAGTCTAAATAAACGAGGTGCTTGCGCACCGTTTCTCATTCAGTTGTTTATTTTTCTACAACTACAATGCCTGAGCCTGCGAAGTCCGCGCCTAAGAAGGGATCCAAGAAAGCCGTGACCAAGACGGCGGCTAAAGGAGGCAAGAAGCGCAGAAAGACCAGGAAGGAGAGCTACGCTATCTACGTGTACAAAGTCCTGAAACAGGTCCACCCTGATACCGGTATTTCTTCCAAGGCGATGGGAATCATGAATTCTTTCGTGAACGACATCTTCGAGCGCATCGCTGGTGAGGCTTCTCGTCTCGCCCACTACAACAAGCGCTCTACCATCACCTCCAGGGAGATCCAGACCGCTGTGCGCCTGCTGCTTCCTGGTGAACTGGCCAAACACGCCGTGTCTGAGGGCACAAAGGCCGTCACCAAGTACACCAGCTCCAAGTAAAGCGCGACAGTGTCGCTTAAAACCAACGGCTCTTTTAAGAGCCACCCATATTCTCACTAAATGAGTTTTCTGTTTCACACTTACGAGTAAAGACTAAATTACAGTTTAAACATTTTAATCTATATTGGGTCACCTTACTGCAAGATTTATTGCCCTCACACCCGTGTTTAAATTGTTACATTTCAGTAATAGCTATTGACATTCTTTGCACAGATGTGTTGCTTTGTAATCTAGTGAGGAAGGTCAAGATACATATGTTGTGTGAAAACATGAGGTGAAAACCTGTCCTCTCACATCTCTCTTGCCCACCTGCTGAAATGTAAAATAAAGATTCATAATGTAAAAGACTGCTAGAATGTCACAATAAATAAAACATGCATTACTTTATATATATATATATATATATATATATATATATATATATATATATATATATATATATATAATCTCAACCTGTTTCTTCTGGTTCTGCCCCTGTGTCTGTACATGACTGACCTGTTCCAACTCATTCAGGTTCACATCAACATCCTTCTCATTACTGCCCACTAGCTCATCCTTACTTTGCTCTTGTAGAAGAGCAACTCTGTCCTGTTCACCTGCCCTCTACCATAACAGATGCTGGCTTTCATCATTTCTGAGGATAAAAGCATCATATGTAAACTGGCTATACAGCCAAAATGCAGTCTATAGTTCCTGTGCTTTCCAGTGGTGACATTTATAACCAAGGTAATGTTGCAGTTAAAATATCATAGGGTTACAAAAACAAAATATACTTTTTTTTCATTTTAAATGTAATAAGTTCATATTCAATAATGAACTTCAGTGTGGTGTGTCAATGGGAAAAGGGGGTAGAAACATGGATTTGCTGGTCATGTGATGTCAAAAAGTTCCTGTTCTTGTCAAAGCAGAAGTCCCCCCTACCATACCAATTAAATTGTAACATGGATTTTATATTTAGATTTTTATTAAAACCAAGATAAATGCAATAGTTCGATGTTTAGAGTTTTAATGAAGTCAAACAATAAACTGCAGGGCACTTTAACATGCCAGGGCAGGACAGCCATTAAACTGCAGAAGCTGTTCAATGAGCAATGCAATGCAAAACTGTTAAGACAAGTCTTTGTGTGATATTTTGATGGGAGCAGAACTTCTCATATACACACATATGTATGGGACTGGAAATGTAAGTGGGGTCGTTTGGAAAGAGAACAAGATACCTTTAATATGAGGGTTATAGTGAGCTCATCTTATTGAAATGAAATGTGCCATATTTTGACAATTGTGATTTTTACACCCCAATCGAAATTTGTCCTCCGCTTTTAACCCATCTGTGCAGTCAGAACACACAAACACACACACTAGTGATTATTAGGGGGCTGTGGATCACACGTGCCCAGAGCGGTGGGCAGCCCTAGCCCGGCGCCCGGGGAGCAGTTGGGGTTAGGTGCCTTGCTCAAGGGCACCTCAGTCATGGCCTGTCTGGGAATCGAACCCACAACCCTCCGGTCACAAGACCAGTTCCCTAACCGCCAGGCCATGCCACATTAGGGTTAGAGTCAACCTGGGTTAATGCACATTATGGGTAGAGATATCCTGGGCCAACAGCAGTGATGAAAATGAAAACTGGGGCATTTCAAGGATGTTTGCACACCTAATCCTGTTCTGACAGAGCTCACCTGGTTGCTTCCCCCCAGTGGGGCGCACCTGATGCTGGCCCTACAAGCGGATGCCCGCCTCACGTGGAGTACCTGCCCGAGTGAGAGTGCCAGTCTCAGACACCTCACCTCGATCATGCCACACACTTGGAAAAGGCGCTACGCTGAAAGAATCACACTGTAGGAGCCATTACCTTACATAGCTAAGGTACATCTTGCATCCCACGCCTGTGTTTTACTTGCACCTACAGAAGGGCTGTTTCAGCTACTGCACGCACCACTACCAAGCTCTAAACACCTCCTTGCTTTTGCTCAGACTCTCCTTCAACGTGCACACGACGACTTGCTAGACATAAACCTTGATTTTTCACTATTTCACGCCGGAAATCACACGAAATGCACTATGCCTTATTGGGAGCGACAGTCACTTACTGCCTTTTTGTGGCAGCTGCGCAAAAAGACATAGGGCTGCATAAGATTTCCTGGTACGCAAGTAAACGCGAAAGCCTTCTCCTGCCAAACGCTTTGTTTCGTGACTTGCAGATTGTTTTAGCGTGTATATTTAAGCTGATATTTGTCATGAGAAAACACAAATGGAAGCTGCTCGCGGAAGCCCAAGCACGGAGTTCTTGGCAGATTGAGTCTATACCGTCCTCATGCGTCTTTTAAGTCCGGCCCCTCGATAGAAGGGAGGTTCAATTCAACACAGAAGTGTTCTCTGATAGGCTTGTTCTTTACGTGTATCTCGTTCCAGAAGTTACTACGAAGATGGCAGAAGTGGCTCCAGCACCAGCAGCCGCAGCGCCGGCTAAAGCTCCCAAGAAGAAAGCTGCCGCTAGACCCAAGAAAGCGGGACCCAGCGTCGGTGAGCTCATCGTTAAGGCGGTGTCTGCTTCCAAAGAACGGAGCGGCGTGTCTCTCGCCGCCCTGAAGAAAGCTTTGGCTGCTGACGGTTACGACGTGGAGAAGAACAACTCTCGCGTCAAGCTTGCAATCAAAAGCCTGGTGACAAAAGAAACTTTGGTGCAGACCAAAGGAACCGGTGCGTCTGGCTCTTTTAAGCTCAACAAGAAGCAAACTGAAACCAAGAAAAAGCCCGTTAAGAAAGCCGCACCTAAGGTGAAAAAGTCGCCCGCTAAGAAGCCTGCCGCGGCTAAAAAGCCCAAGAAGGTCGCGGCAAAGAAGCCCGCCGCCGCTGCAAAGAAGTCGCCCAAGAAAGCGAAGAAGCCTGCCGCGAAAGCCACAAAGAGTCCGAAGAAAGCAAAGAAGCCGGCAGCTCCGAAGAAGGCAGCCAAGAGCCCCAAGAAAGCAAAGGCTGCAAAGCCCAAAGCTGCCAAGCCAAAGACGGCAAAGGCAAAGAAGGCTGCCCCCAAGAAAAAATAAACATTCAAGTTTTCATGTCTTGATCTCCAAAAAAGGCTCTTTTAAGAGCCACCCACATTTCCCTTTCAAAGAGCATTTTCTATTTCACTGTTGAAATAATTTAATATAGCCAGAAGTGTAAGTAGGTTAACTCTAATGTCGAGTTTTATTAGCATTCAAACAAAGCTGACAATGGAAAGAAATTGTACATCCCATTCTTCATAAAATTATTAGACAATATAGTAGCAATAACACACAAAAGACAAGACTATCCCTTGCTTGTAATTTATTTATATTACATGAATAGACAGGATAGTAATTTATTAGTCATACACTGGTGAAAATTGTAACGTAGATTTTGGCCCATTTACTTTTGCTTTTTAAATTATACTTTATTAAAATGTTATGTGATTAGGCGTTCACATCACCACATCATTGTAAAACTATCTTAAATTCCAAGGGAGTTTTTACCTCTCTTGGCCCATTTACTCTAGAGAGTCCATAAATTAATAAGAATAATATGAATAAGAATCGGAAGTCACTACGTGCGAAAGGGAGAGTAGCAGTGGAAGGAAGAGGGGCTGTCTTTGGAAGTCGAGTGCTTCACGATTGGTTATTTAATATGTCCTCTTCGGCCAATAGGAGTTGAGCTGATTTTTCTATATCTGATGCGCACTTAGGAAGAGCTGATCCGTTCGTGTTATTCGCACAGCGTTATATTTTACAAAAATGAGTGGCAGAGGCAAAACCGGTGGAAAGACCAGGGCAAAGGCCAAGACTCGCTCGTCCCGCGCTGGACTGCAGTTTCCCGTGGGCCGTGTACACAGGCTTTTGCGCAAAGGCAACTATGCTGAGCGCGTCGGTGCTGGTGCTCCGGTCTACTTGGCTGCCGTGCTAGAGTATCTGACTGCTGAGATTCTCGAGTTGGCTGGTAACGCTGCCCGTGACAACAAGAAGACTCGTATCATTCCTCGTCATCTTCAGCTCGCCGTGCGTAACGACGAGGAGTTGAACAAGCTGTTGGGAAAAGTCACCATTGCTCAGGGTGGCGTACTGCCCAACATTCAGGCTGTTCTGTTGCCCAAAAAGACCGAGAAGGCGACCAAGACCAAGTAAACATCTGCATTATCAACCCAAAGGCTCTTTTAAGAGCCACCCACACTGACTACACAAGTGCAATTTTTTCAGATATTCTGCGTTTCCCACCTACTATAGAGCTATAATATAATAGTGTTTTCACCTGCCATATGTATTCACATGCACATCTTTGTGTGATATGCCCAAAATAGTATGAAAGCAAGTCTCTACATATAGCTGTAGTAACTATTGCAATGTGTTTGTGTATAAGGGAAGGGAGGCCGTTGGTGATATAAACTTGTGCAAAACGTTAACAGGGACAATGGACAGGAACAAACGCTTCGCAACTAATGTGGCCAAAACGATGCAGCGAACTAACCTGAAAAGTGGGCGTATTGGTTTGCATTTTGAAATGTGCGCGCTATAGAACCCGGCCCAATTGTCGTACGGTGACGTACAATGACCGTCCAATGAATGGCGGTCCAATTGAAGACGCCCAATGAGCGCAGGTCGGAGTTGGGGTTAAATAGGATGTCTTCTCGCTTGCTTGTTGTTAATATCTTTCTTCATCGTTAAAGACTCAAGTCTCATCGCTATGGCAAGAACCAAGCAGACCGCCCGTAAATCCACCGGTGGCAAAGCCCCGAGGAAGCAGCTCGCCACTAAGGCTGCCCGCAAGAGCGCCCCAGCCACCGGCGGCGTAAAGAAACCTCATCGTTACAGGCCCGGTACTGTCGCGCTGAGGGAGATTCGTCGTTATCAGAAGTCTACAGAGTTGCTGATTCGCAAGCTGCCTTTCCAGCGCCTGGTGAGAGAAATCGCTCAAGATTTCAAGACTGATCTCCGTTTCCAGAGCTCTGCCGTCATGGCTCTGCAGGAGGCTAGTGAGGCATACCTGGTCGGTCTGTTCGAGGATACCAACCTGTGTGCCATCCACGCCAAGAGAGTCACCATCATGCCCAAAGACATCCAGCTGGCCCGCCGCATTCGCGGAGAACGTGCTTAAACGTTCTGAGTACGGTCCCGATAAACCCAAAGGCTCTTTTAAGAGCCACTCATATATTTCCCTCCAAAATGAGCAAATAGATTGTATTTTCTTTTTTTAATATCAAATGTACATCTGACATTACAAATATAAAACCATACATGATCATGTTTATATCGATGAAGCTTGGTTTCCATCTTGTGGCCAAAATGTTGAACAACTCTTGAAGCTGTTTAATCTGTCTGAGAGCACCAAGGCCGTCACCAAGTAAAGCGCTAGTCACTTAAAAAAAATCCAACGGCTCTTAAGAGCCACCCACACTGTCACCTAAAGAGTCGTTCCGTATTATAAATGTACATGTGACAAGAAGACAAAGAAATGCGTTGTAATTCCCGTTTGACGTCGTTTCCCTTTCTCGAGTTAATTTGCTATCCGTATAGGAATTTTTAGTTTGATTTATTTTTTTAATGCTAATGAAAAATATATGATTGCAGATTAAGTTATGAGAGGAATCAGTACAATGGAGAAGACAGACATGCTCGTAACAGTTCAACGAGGATGAGCTGGGTACGATCAGAGGAATCATGAACAAGCCATGAAGTGTGAATTCCCATTAAATTAGATTGAATTAGATTCTGCTGAAAAATCTGATTGCAAATTAAATATTTCACAATAAATAGCACTAATATGGAACCATAATGTAAAAACAGGTGAATACATGATGTTTAAAAGATGTCCCACAAACATCCCTGCAAAATCCCCTGGACTTTACCAGGATGTCCTACAAACGTCCTATAATAACATCTTCTATAACGTTGCAACCCAACAAAATAACATTCAGAGGGCATTCACACGTTTTTGTCAACTAGGACTAACGCTCCTCTTGTGTGTGTATATTGATCAGTTAATCCTTTATCAACCACTAGTAAAATCTACATATATTTCATAATATTCTCTCCTAATTTCTCTCTTTATCTCATTGTATTTCAGAGCCCGCACATCAGTGTATTGCAACTGTCACTGTGCCTCGTAACACAGTGTGGAGAGCAGCACCAATGCAGCTCCTGAAGATCAACTGTACCGTCACCACTGATCCACACTGCTGGAAACACATATCAGTGTCTAGGTGCAAAATTATTGCAAACTTCTGAATCGCTCCAGTCACACCATAACAGAATGAAGGAATAATACTGGGGATAAAAGGATCATATTTCTAATATTCAGGAACTTATCTGCCTCTCACAGTGGTATTTACAGGTGTAAAGTAGATGCATATGTATCCAATGTAAGCCATAATATCAATGTTACTGTGACAGATAAAAAAACTTTGATAGAAATATGACCCAAAACGTCAAGGAAAGAGAGAACAGCTGAGAATCAGGTACAGTATATCGGTTTGTTAGACTCTCTACTGATAGCAGCATCCTTGTTCACTGGCAGTGTGTTTGCATTTGCACCCCAGCCACCAATGAAAAAGCCTCATTGTTACAGGCCCAGTACTGTTGCGCTGAGGGAGATTCTGTCATTATCTACCAAGTTGATTACCAAGTTGTTGATCCGCAAACTACCTTTCCAGTGCCTAGTGAAGTATATATGTGTGTGTGTGTATATATATATATATATATATATATATATATATATATATATATATATTACATTACAATATGCAATATCATGGAGGAAATTATCATAATGATATTTATTTTTATAGCAACTTTCATACATGTACATACATGCTTCAAAGTGCTCTACAGAATAAAAAGAAGAAAAACATTTTAAAAGGTAATAAAATAATAAAATGACAAATAATAATAATTAAAATATTAGAAGAAAACAACAAAATAATGTAATAAAATGGAAATATTGTTAAACTAATTAGACAAACATAACATGTAAATATAGCCGCAAGCGGCGATTGGCGGGTTCACACAAAAAAAGGCAAAAAAGCCCAAAGGGTCTTTTAGACCAACAAATTGGCCTCTTGGCCTCAATAGGCAAAAAGAAGCCCAATAGGTCATTTAGACCCAAAAGTGAATAGAAGCTGTTTGAGTGGAAAAAATGCATAAGTAAATCAATGTGACAAAACATTCAATTCAACTGAGGCACTAAAGGCCCAAAAGGATCAAAATAATGTGTATTGGCAAAATGATTCAGATCACAGAACTAAATCACATGCTGAGATCAGCTTTGTGTGCGTTTGTGTGGTGTTTCATGTGAGCAATTGTTTTCAGTCAGTTTCGGTGTTTGGCCACTAGATGGAGCCCAAGTACTATGATACTGATATCTCATTAATCTCAGTAATGCAATGACATTTTGGTGAATTAAAAGGTTCATTTCTGGTCAGGCAGTGCACTTTTTGTTATGAGATGTAATTGCAATGTTATAGATCTCATTGATCTGAATCATACAAGCCCCATTACTTGTCTGTATTCTGCATAACAAGATTGCTGCGTGAGTTTTTATGATTTCTCAGGTTTTTGGGTACTGTAGCGCCTCCGACAGGCCAATTTGAACCAAACTTGGCCTACCTCACAAGGACCTCAGTGTATAAAAGCCTTTCAAATTGGGAGTTGATCACTTACATGGTTTATGAGTTATAGCAATAAAGGTCATTTATGGCATGGCCAGAAGGATATAATGGAAAAATTGACCAATCAGACAAATAAAAATGCAACATTTTTTCCTTATTTAGTTAACTACAGTGTCTACAGATTATGCCTATGCCATTTTTGCCATCATTGGATCAAATTCCTAGGACTAGTTCTTAAAGAGCTATTTTCAAACAATTGATGAATGTGACAAAAGTATGCATTTTTTAATAGGACTTGTAATTGCAAAGTTGTCAGGTCTACTGCAAGGTATAAAAAGAAACAAGTTGCATGTTCCTAAGTGAAAATTTGGAGGAGTTATGCATGATTTTCACAAATAGCGCCACCTAGTGGCCAAATGTTTCAACACTGCACAGTATGACACATAGTCCTGGGATATGCACAGTGATGAGGTTTCATGTTGATTGGCCAATGGTAAGTCTGTCAAATGGCCAATTAATTCAAATAAAAATTAATTGGCTCATGGCGGCCATGTTTTTTGAGTGATGAGGTCATCATTGTGTGCCTTGATACTACTTGGGCCCCTGATGATGCCTGTAAAGTTTGGGCTTGATGTGACTAATGGTTTCTGAGAAACAAATTTCCCCATGTTATAGCGCCCCCTATTGGACAATCGTGGCCAGCTTTGACCTGTGACCTCTGAGTCATGTGCCCTAACAACTGATACATTTTCATAAAGATAGGTCAAAGCATTGCTGAGATATAGCTGCTGAAGTGAATTTGGCCACGCCTCAGAGCTATTGATTGACATGTCACAACGACACTGTATGCAAATGTAACAATTTTGTTCAAATTTATTGATAATGAGATTCTTCTGAATATTTTGACACCAAGATTGAACAAATCCGATGAAAAACCAGGGACTAGTATAAAAAAGTAGGTTTTGCATATTATGCAAATTAGCAAAAAATCTAAGTAGGCGGAGCTTAATGGTTCTTGAGGCTTTTTTGTTTGTCTGGAGCCAAGGAATGCACCTGAAGTGGAATTTTGTTTCTAGGACCTACGGGGTGGGAGATATGGACCAAAACGCAAAATGCTGCGCTATAGCGCCACCATCAGGCCAATGTGGGTCTCTGTACTTTAGCACGGTCCCGCAAACAGACTACACCAGTCTGCCAAGTTTGGTCTCCCTGGGCCTTACGGTCTAGGCTGCAGTATGCGTTTTATGCGGAGAAAAATAATAATAAATATAGCCGCAAGCGGCAATTACGGGGTCCAAGCACTGGGTATGGGCACCATCTGGCACGCCTGAGATGCGTAAGCATGTGTGTGCAATCACTGGGTAGGTATGGGTGAAGCAATGTGTATATGAAACCTATAGGTAGGCCATTGCATGTGTGTGCATGTGTAAGAAAGATGTAGGGGTAATTCAGGAAATTCTAGTATAGCGCCACCTAGTGGTGCAATTTCTGTCATACTTGAGTATGTCTTAGAGGGTGTGTAGATGAACATAATATGTGAGTTTCATGTTGATTGGCATATGATAAGCTTGTGAAATGTGTACTGAAAGCTGATTGGTCGATAGCGGCGGCCATATTGGACATATGATGGTGCAGGTCAAGGACCTGTGTCATAGGTGCATATAGATGATGCGTACCAAGTTTGGAGTTATTTGGCCAATCGGTGTGGGCAGGAGAGTTTTTTGGCCGTTATAGCGCCACCTAGGTGTGCATGTCTGCCAAAATGTATGTGCCGGTCTAGACACCCAATAGGTACATGTGTGTGAAATTTGGAGTGAATACATGAAAGTATGCCTGAGATACAGCAGAATATGTGGATTTTTGGCGAAGGAATTTTCTACGCTTGACTTCTGATGCATGTGGCCACGCCCATGTGCAGAAATGTGCACTTTGGCTCCATAACAATTAAAGTTCAGACTCTTCTGAACGCATGGATACCACATATGTGCATGTATGTGAAAAATCCAGGGACTAGTACGCGCTCAAAAATGTGTGCAAATTTGCATATTATGCAAATTAGCTCGACATGTAAGGGGCGGAGCATATAGCTTCAATGGAACTTTTTTTAGATGAGCTCATGCCTGATCAGATGCAGTTTGAATTTTATCTCTAGGACATACGGTGTAGGAGAAACACCTGTGTAAACTTTTTCATGCGATTTTGTGCGCTATAGCGCCACCTATGGTCGGATCGGGCTGGCGTGTTGCGCCTGAGTAGCGGAGAGGAGTACTACAAGTTGGCCAAAGGAGAAGTCAGTAGGACTTACGGTTTAGGCTGCACAACGCGTTTTAAGGCAGAAAAAAAATTGGCATATGAAAAGCTTGTGAAAGGTGTACTGAAAGCTGATTGGTCGATAGCGGCGGCCATATTGGACATATGATGGTGCAGGTCAAGGACCTGTGTCATAGGTGCATATTGATGATGCGTACCAAGTTTGGAGTTATTTGGCCAATCGGTGTGGGCAGGAGAGTTTTTTGGCCGTTATAGCGCCACCTAGATGTGCATGTCTGCCAAAATGCATGTGCAGGTCTAGACACCCAGTAGGTACATGTGTGTGAAATTTGGTATGAATACGTGAAAGAATGCCTGAGATATAGCAGAATATGTGGATTTTTGGCGAAGGAATTTTCTACGCTTGACTTGTGATGCATGTGGCCACGCCCATGTGCAGAAATGTGCACTTTGGCTCCATAATAATTAAAGTTCAGACTCTTCTGAGCGCCTGGATATCACATATGTGCATGTATGTGAAAAATCCAGGGACTAGTATGCGCTCAAAAATTTGTGCAAATTTGCATATTATGCAAATTAGCTCGACATGTAAGGGGCGGAGCATATGGCTTCAATGGAACTTTTTTTAGATGAGCACATGCCTGATCAGATGAAGTTTACATTTTGTCTCTACGACATACGGTTTAGGAGAAACACCAGTTTAAACTTTTTCATGCGTTTTTGTGCGCTATAGCGCCACCTATGGTCGTATCGGGCTGGCGTGTTGCGCCTGAGTAGCGGAGAGGAGTACTACAAGTTGGCCAAAGGAGAAGTCTGTAGGTCTTACGGTTTAGGCTGCACGATGCGTTTTAAGGCAGAAAAAAAATAATAATAATAATAATAATAATAATAATAATAAAAATCGGAACAAAAACAATAGGGTTCCAGCACCGGTGGTGCTTGGACCCCTAATAATAATAAGAAAGAAAAATCCGAGCAATAACAATAGGTTTCCCACACTATGTGTGTGAACCCTAAATATAGCCGCAAGCGGCAATTACGGGGTCCAAGCACAGGGTATGGGCACCATCTGGCACGCCTGAGATGCGTAAGCATGTGTGTGTAATCACTGGGTAGGTATGGGTGAAGCAATGTGTATATGAAACCTATAGGTAGGCCATTGCATGTGTGTGCATGTGTAAGAAAGATGTAGGGGTAATTCAGGAAATTCTAGTATAGCGCCACCTAGTGGTGCAATTCCCGTCATACTTGAGTATGTCTTAGAGGGTGTGTAGATGAACATAATATGTGAGTTTCATGTTGATTGGCATATGATAAGTTTGTGAAATGTGAACTGAAAGCTGATTGGTCGATAGCGGCGGCCATATTGGACATATGATGGTGCAGGTCAAGGACCTGTGTCATAGGTGCATATAGATGATGCGTACCAAGTTTGGAGTTATTTGGCCAATCGGTGTGGGCAGGAGAGTTTTTTGGCCGTTATAGCGCCACCTAGGTGTGCATGTCTGCCAAAATGTATGTACCGGTCTAGACACCTAATAGGTACATGTGTGTGAAATTTGGAGTGAATACATGAAAGTATGCCTGAGATACAGCAGAATATGTGGATTTTTGGCGAAGAAATTTTCTACGCTTGACTTGTGATGCATGTGGCCACGCCCATGTGCAGAAATGTGCACTTTGGCTCCATAACAATTAAAGTTCAGACTCTTGTGAGCACCTGGATACCACATATGTGCATGTATGTGAAAAATCCAGGGACTAGTACGCGCTCAAAAATGTGTGCAAATTTGCATATTATGCAAATTAGCTCGACATGTAAGGGGCGGAGCATATGGCTTCAATGGAACTTTTTTTAGATGAGCACATGCCTGATCAGGTGAAGTTTACATTTTGTCTCTAGGACATACGGTTTAGGAGAAACACCAGTTTAAACTTTTTCATGCGTTTTTGTGCGCTATAGCGCCACCTATGGTCGGATCGGGCTGGCGTGTTGCGCCTGAGTAGCGGAGAGGAGTACTACAAGTTGGCCAAAGGAGAAGTCTGTAGGTCTTACGGTTTAGGCTGCACAACGAGTTTTAAGGCAGAAAAAAAATTGGCATATGAAAAGCTTGTGAAAGGTGTACTGAAGGCTTATTGGTCGATAGCGGCGGCCATATTGGACATATGATGGTGCAGGTCAAGGACCTGTGTCATAGGTGCATATAGATGATGCGTACCAAGTTTGGAGTTATTTGGCCAATCGGTGTGGGCAGGAGAGTTTTTTGGCCGTTATAGCGCCACCTAGATGTGCATGTCTGCCAAAATGCATGTGCAGGTCTAGACACCCAGTAGGTACATGTGTGTGAAATTTGGTATGAATACGTGAAAGTATGCCTGAGATATAGCAGAATATGTGGATTTTTGGCGAAGGAATTTTCGACGCTTGACTTGTGATGCATGTGGCCACGCCCATGTGCAGAAATGTGCACTTTGGCTCCATAACAATTAAAGTTCAGACTCTTCTGAACGCATGGATACCACATATGTGCATGTATGTGAAAAATCCAGGGACTAGTACGCGCTCAAAAATGTGTGCGTATTTGCATATTATGCAAATTAGCTCGACATGTAAGGGGCGGAGCATATAGCTTCAATGGAACTTTTTTTAGATGAGCTCATGCCTGATCAGATGCAGTTTGAATTTTATCTCTAGGACATACGGTTTAGGAGAAACACCTGTGTAAACTTTTTCAAGCGATTTTGTGCGCTATAGCGCCACCTATGGTCGGATCGGGCTGGCGTGTTGCGCCTGAGTAGCGGAGAGGAGTACTACAAGTTGGCCAAAGGAGAAGTCTGTAGGACTTACGGTTTAGGCTGCACGACGCGTTTTAGCGGAGAAAAAGAATAATAATAATAATAATAATAAATATAGCCGCAAGCGGCAATTGGCGGGTTCACACACGAATAGGCTTCTTGGCCTCAATAGGCAGAGGCCCAAAAGGTCCTTTAGACCCCAAAATGTGAAAAGAAGCTGTTTGAGTGGAAAAAATGCACAAATAAATCAATGTGCAAAAAAGGTTCAATTGGGGCACTAAAGGCCCAAAAGGATCAAAATAATATGTATTGGCAAAATTATTCAGATCACAGAACTAAATCACATGCTGAGATCAGCTTTGTGTGTGTTTGTGTGGTGTTTCATGTGAGAAATAGTTTTCAGTCAGTTCCGGTGTTTGGCCACTAGATGGAGCCCAAGTACTATCATACTGATATCTCATTAATCTCAGTAATGCAATGACATTTTGGTGAATTAAAAGGTTCATTTCTGGTCAGGCAGTGCACTTTTTGTTATGAGATGTAATTGCAATGTTATAGACCTCATTGATCTGAATCATACAAGCCCCATTACTTGTCTGTATTCTGCATAACAAGATTGCTGCGTGAGTTTTTATGATTTCTCAGGTTTTTGGGTACTGTAGCGCCTCCAACAGGCCAATTTGAACCAAACTTGGCATACCTCACAGGGACCTCAGTGTCTAAAAGCCTTTCAAATTGGGAGTTGATCACTTACATGGTTTATGAGTTATAGCAATAAAGGTCATTTATGGCATGGCCAGAAGGATATAATGGAAAAATTGACCAATCAGACAAATAAAAATGCAACATTTTTTCCATGTGTAGTTAACTACAGTGTCTACAGATTACGGCTATGCCATTTTTGCCATCATTGGATCAAATTCCTAGGACTAGTTCTTAAAGGGCTATTTTCAAACAATTGATGAATGTGACAAAAGTATGCATTTTTTAATAGGACTTGTAATTGCAAAGTTGTCAGGTCTACTGCAAGGAATAAAAAGAAACAAGTTGCATGTTCCTAAGTGAAAATTTGGAGGAGTTATGCATGATTTTCACAAATAGCGCCACCTAGTGGCCAAATGTTTTAAAACTGCACAGCATGACACATAGTCCTGAAATATGCACAGTGGTGAGGTTTCATGTTGATTGGCCAATGGTAAGTCTGTCAAATGGCCAATTAATTCAAATAAAAATTAATTGGCTCATGGCGGCCATGTTTTTTGAGTGATGATGTCATCATTGTGTGTCTTGATATCACTTGGGCCCCTGATGATGCCTGTAAAGTTTTGGCTTGATGTGACTAATGGTTTCTGAGAAACAGTTTTTCCCATGTTATAGCGCCCCCTATTGGACAATCGTGGCCAGCTTTGACCTTTGACCTCGGAGTCATGTGCCCTAACAACTGTTAAAATTTTATGAAGATCCGTCAAAGCGTTGCTGAGATATAGCTGTTTAAGTAAATTTGGCCACGCCCCAGAGCTATTGATTGACATGTCACAACGACACTGTATGCAAATGTCACAATTTTTTCCAGGAATATTGATAAAGAGATTCTTCTGAACATTTTGATACCAAGCTTGTGGTGATCGGATGAAAAACCAGGGACTAGTATAAAAAAGTAGGTTTTGCATATTATGCAAATTAGCAAAAAATCTAAGTAGGCGGAGCTTAATGGTTCTTGAGGCTTTTTTGTTTGGCTTGAACCAAGGAATCCATCAGAAGTGGAATTTTGTTTCTAGGCCCTACGGTTTGGGAGATATGGACCAAAACGCAAAATGGTGCGCTATAGCGCCACCATCAGGCCAATGTGGGTCTCTGTACTTTAGCACGGTCTCGCAAAGAGACTACACCATTCTGCCAAGTTTGGTGTCTCTGGGCCTTACGGTCTAGGCTGCAGTATGCGTTTTATGCGGAGAAAAATAATAATAAGAAGAAAAAAGAAAAATTCGAGCAATTACAATAGGTTTCCCACACTACGTGTGTGAACCCTAATTATGTAAAATAGTGTTGTCTAGTCCCATATCTAAATACAGATCTAAACCGGAAGGCTCTTCTTGAAGCTGTACAGGGATGCAATGTCTATGAGCTCCTCAGGAAGAGCGTCCCAGAGCTTTGGGCCATGAATGCACCCTCTCCAATCTTTAACTGGATTTTAGGAATCACCAGTAAATTGCTGTTTGATGACCCGAGAGACCTGACTAGATCATATCTAACAATCATTTCACTAAGGTACAATGAAGAAGGCCATGAAGACATTTAAAAACCATCACCAGAACCTTAAAATCTCCTCTAAAACTGATAGGTAACCAGTGCAGTGAGTGGAGTGCAGGTGAACTCACGGTTAAACATTAGATCCCATGCCAGCACAAAAAGGAGTTTATGAGAGTCATACGGACAGTCATAAAATCATGCTTCAGAAATATATATGACTCACCAGGACTTCTGACAGGTAGGGGCTGAGTTTTAGAACATTCCTCATGGACCCGTTATTCTCACAGACACAATAGATGAGGAGAAGGTTTGTCCCTAGTTAATGATTAGTATTGTCCGTATCGGGAAAGTTGGTACATTTGGAAGATTATGATGTTTTCATTTTCTGCATGTGTGTGAAGCTACATTCAACTTTGCATAACACTGTACTATTTAAATCCATAACACCATACTGTCTAAATCCATTCTCTTCCTTAATGTAGATTTCAATATTAAATGCACATTATATGTGAGTCATGAGTAAGAGGTCATAATTGGTTTATCATGATTGGTTGGGTCTGAAAGTCTACAGAGTTGATCTGGTCATGCCAAATCAGTCTCTTAGAGCTGGAGAACCGACCGTCAAGAGGTCCATGTCCTGTCACTAGTCTAACAGCAGCAGTTTCAGAGACACTGTTGCAGTATAATGGGTGTCACTAACGATTTAGCTGTTTTTATTTGATTTTTTCATATCTTCACTGTAGATAAGTGAGATGGGAGATATCTGAATTCAGTTTTTTTACGGCTGCTAACGTGTTTGTCCAATCTGTAGTCACATTTTCAAAACTCTAAACACAGTGAACACAACGTCAGTCTTCAGTGGCTATACAATTAGTACAATTCATGTTGTTTACAGTCATTTAACATGTTTCTATAATGCTTACATTTTCTATACACACAAGGTTATCCAATAACAAAATTCTGGATCATTTTTTTGTTATTTACAAATGCTTGCACACAGCATGTCAAAAATGAAAACCTAATGTTCAAAACCTTAAATATTGTATAAAATGCAATGTTCTGCAAAAACAAAGGTAGCTGAAAAGCTATTACTGTAATACACATTGTTTGCACATATAGATCAATGAAATAAAATGAAGTACAGTAATGTACCGGGTCAGAGAGGAGCAAATATAACAATTTGTCCTGCAATATCAAGTGCTGGTTTGGTCCTTCACAAATGCCAGATTGGTCTCTATAACAATGACCTCCTTCTTTCATTTTTGAATGAACTCTACCAACAACTGGTTCCAGAAGCAGAAAGGGAACAGGTGGGAGGAAACATGAGGACATTTGTGATGGGACAATATAGCATTCTGTCATTCTCATGTCATCACAAACTGGTTTATAGACCATCCAAGAGTGATGTCCCTTTTCCTCCCGCCCATCTCGCCTTTCCTCAACCCCACTAAGGAACTTCTTTCAGTCTGGAGGTGGAACGTGTATGATCATCGGCCCCATGACCAAATGTCCCTCCTGGATGTATTGGATCCTGGCTGCAGAGACATTTCAGCTGACAACTGCCAGGGGTGAATAAGCAGAGCCGGAGTGGCTAATCGGGAGATTCGGGAGGATTTCCTACGGGCCTGCTCATGTCGAGGGAAAAATAATTTTGGGCCGGATTTGGGCTGAAAAGGGGGCCCACTCCGGCCCTGTGAATAAGGCATACCAAGCTTTTCTACCCCAGGTGCACGGCAAGGGCTAACATCAGATGTGATGTGGATGAAAACATGTGGCCAACTGCTAAAGACCGCTTTGATTACACGTAACAAGACCGTTTTGTATCCTGTTTTGTATCCTGTATCCTGTTTCCCCCTTGTGTGTGTTTTTTTTTTTTTGTATATGTGTATTTTTACACATATGGGACCATGGCTAATTATGTTTACAATACCGGTAATAATTTTTGGGGTTAGGCTAATTTACAGTAATGTCCCTAATGCAGTAAAATATAACCTTTACTGCTAAACTGTTACTGACTACTTTTTTGTCTAATCTACATTCCATATAGTATAACGAAGTGGATTACAGTAAAAATGAACTGACTAATAAAACAACAGATGTTACTGTAAAATGTCTGTTGTTTGCTGGGAGAGAGTACAAAATTACATGTAATACTTTTCTGTATTGCCATCAAATGTTAGTTTTTGTTTACAGTGGTTGTGCAGTGATTGACTATGTTCATCTCAAATAGAGAATCTGTGCTATTGTTTGAAAGAATGATTGGATACTGAACAAGGTTTGCTGTGTTTTAACAAAGTTGGTGTATAATGAGAAAACTTTGTTTGCATTGTGTAATGCAGATTTGGCATTTAGTTACTGTAAATGAAAAAGGAATTTAGCGTTGAAGCATAAGTAAACAGTTTTGGGACAGATATACGCTTTTGTAAGTCAGCTCTTTTGTTGTGCTGATCTGTAAGGCAGTTGTGTCAAATGATCTAAGAGTTTGGAGAATGTAATTTCGGTTTCAAGAAATGAACCAAACCAATTGAGAAAAACTGTAAGAAAATGGGCTTTTAAACAGGATATTAACTATTTGGCTATTTGTGTGAGGTAAATGTGTTGCTATGTTTAGAGTTTTGAAAATGTATCTCAATTATTGGGAAACGCATATTAGCAGTCGTAAAAAACTGCAAATGACTGAGCATGCTTGTCTGCATTTCTTCATATTAATTTACATATTTACACACATTACAGTGAACACTGTAAAATCAACAAATGTTGAACAGGTATAATACAAGGGAAAAAGCACAGATGTGAAATGAATAGAAAAAGTGCAATTTCAGTGAGGTGTGTCAAGAGTGTGAGGTGTGTGTGTCTGGGTGCATGTATGTGTGATGTGAGGGTAATATGGTGAGGGTATATCAAAGGACTTGCTCTGAGAGAACATTGTGTGTGTGTGTGTGTGTGTGTGTGTGTGTGTGTGTGTGTGTGTGGGTGTGAGAGAGATGGAGAGAGGCGGGAGGGTTTGTCTGGTAAATACTAATTTGCTCTATGACAACAGCAAAGTGTGTGTGTGTGTGTGTGTGTGTGTGTGTGTGTGTGTGTGTGATTAAGAAAGATACTACATAGGAGAAGCATATTAACTTAAAAGTATACTTTAGCCATTATATAAATTATAAACATACATTAGTGTTTATTTCTATAGATAATACTCAATTTCAATAGACTTGCATAATTCAGGATTCTCAGCTTTCAGCTCACTGCATGTTGGCATTTCTGGATGCACTTTATTTGAGGGATTTGTTCATGATTGCAGTGATAATTCCATTCAGTTTATTCCGCACCCCAATAAAAAGTTGTAAAGGAGTAAATAAACTGACATCATCTGAAGACGTTGCCTGACTCAGTAATGAAACCCTGTGAGGTGAGCTGAGGAGTCCTTCTCTTCAGCTCACCTCATAGGTTTTCATTACTGAGTCAGGTAACGTCTTCAGATGATATCAGTTTATTTACTCCTTTACAACTTTTTTATAGTGCGCATAGCAGAACCACTGAGGACTCTGGACAATTTAGATAGGTTGTGCAAAGAGGAATGGACAAAGATCCCCCTTCCTGTATTCTACCATCTTCTCAAGAGTTATAGGAGATTAAGTGCGGTCTTGTTGGCAAAAGGAGGTTGTACAAAGTACTAACACCAGGGGTGCCAATAATTGTGGGACAAATGATTTAATTCAAAGTACTTATTTCTGAATGTGATTTTTATACCACCCAATAAAGGCTATTGAATTAAAGTTTATTTAATTTATTAGAAACCAAAGTTGCTCTTAACTGTTGCCCCTAAAGATAAAAAAATGTGAAAGTTCACAAAATTTGCCACAAGATGGTGGTCAAGCTTAATCGAAATCTCCTCAACCAAGGGTCACTTGTCTTCCAGACATTTTCATTTGTATTGTTCATGAAGTTTTAGGTTTAAAAATACATACATTGGAATGGAAACATGGAACTCAAAACGTAAAATTGAATGAACAGTCGAATATTTTGGCCAACATAATTTCTTATGTACAATAATGTAATTTAGTAAGCTTTCTCTGTTGTTAAACAGTTCTTGATGGACATTTGAAGGTAACACCACCAAAATTAATAGATAACCAGTGAGAATGCCCTTAACCAGAATAATTCTCAGTGAACACCACATAACATTTATTTTATCTGAAGAACTCACAGACAAATCTGAAAGGTTTGTATCCATTTTAAACTGAGCCTTGAATGCATTTAATCCCACTGGTTAATTTGAAACTACAGACGAAGGTAGCCGCTACTTACCTTTATAGTACATTCTCAACTATAGAATTGAAACTAAAGGTAAAAAGGTATTGATTGTACATTATTATGGAAGTTGAAAACTGCAAGTCATAACGGCGCGTGACTGCTCCAAGTGATGTCAAGGCAATTGCTAGTTTTGTAGTGAAACAATTAGGTGGCTCTTAAAAGAGCCTTTGGGTATCTTAATCTGAGCGGTCAGTTTAAGCACGTTCTCCACGAATGCGGCGGGCCAGCTGGATGTCCTTGGGCATGATGGTGACTCTCTTGGCGTGGATGGCGCACAAGTTCGTGTCCTCGAACAGGCCAACCAGGTATGCCTCACTAGCCTCCTGCAGGGCCATGACGGCAGAACTCTGGAATCGGAGATCGGTCTTGAAATCCTGAGCGATTTCTCTCACCAGGCGCTGGAAAGGCAACTTGCGGATGAGCAACTCGGTAGACTTTTGATAACGACGAATCTCCCTCAGCGCGACAGTACCGGGCCTGTAACGATGAGGTTTCTTTACGCCGCCGGTGGCTGGGGCGCTCTTGCGGGCAGCCTTAGTGGCGAGTTGCTTCCTCGGGGCTTTGCCACCGGTGGATTTACGGGCGGTCTGCTTGGTTCTTGCCATAACGATAGAACTTTAGCCTTCAACGACAAGGAAAAAGAATAAGGCGAAGTGAAGACGGCGTCTTTTCAAGCCCTAAACGATGACCAGCGCTCAATGGACGTCTTCAATATGAACGCCATCCATTGGACAGTCGAGTGTGCGTCACTTCACGACAATTGGCCCATAATCTAGCGCGCACGTTAAAGAAAAAAGCCAATAAGCCTACTTTTCAGGCGGGTTCACGGCAAAAATCATGTTGGCTTGCGAAGCAGTCAACATACTGTTCTCCCTATTTTTTTTTCTTATTATTATTATTCTATTCCACTTTTCGGTAAATTTCACAGGTCGCAGTTTTTGAGCTAGAACCTTGAAAATTGACAGGATCACAGATCTCATTGGGAAGAAGTGTGCTTGTGCTTTTGGGACATGTCGGATATACGGTGTCCTCAGAACAGCGCTCCAAAGTTGACTTTTTCCCATAGAGAATGAATGGCGGAATGTTCAGAACTGAACATTCCGTAAGGGAGATCCCCACAGGCTCACGCAACACACGCACAGAACCTCTTCTCTCCCTCAGTCCCTGCAGCAGTATTGACTGTATAACTGAACAACAACTCAATTTAACTAACCCACAACCAATTACCCCTCAACAGTAATTGCCCCATAGCAGTAATTGCCCCACCACAGGTAAATACCCCCTCAAAAAAAAAAAAAAAACACATCTAAACAAGCTTTTACCAGGAACTACACAGTAATCTTAATAGCCATCAACAACAATAACCCCAACAGGTCAATAACCCCTCAATATCAACTACCCCACAGCCAATTACTCCTCAGCAGTAATTGCCCCAAACAGCTAAACTACCCCTTAACCGCAACATAATTTAACAATGATAACATTAAAACAGCCTTTAACATTAGGTCATCAATATTCAAACAATTCAGCTGCTTTGCAAGCCAACATAAAGTTTGTTCACAAACTTTGCCTATCTAGTTTTGTTTGGAGTTTTCTGGCCTTTAATTACTAGCGTCTGATTATATCCCGTTAGCCCACATAAATTCATTTATGTGTACATGTAACAGCACGCTTTCATTTGAAGCAGCTGGGAGTATAACATTTTAGTTTTTTATTTTTATTATTTGTTTTTTCTTTATAGTGTGTAAAGAAGAGAGCTTAGTTAATTTATGCTTACGCATGTATAGTTAATCATAACTCTTAATGTTATTTAATTTGTTTATATTTAAGATTTTTCTATTTAAAAATTTCTATTCTATTGCACCAAGAGGGGGAGAGGGCTGTAAACCAATTTCGTTGTGCAATGTACAAGTACAATGTGTAACGACAAAGGTCGATTTAATTTCAATTAGTAAACGCTCTTATCCAGAGCGATTTACAGAGTGCTTTCCCTCTCTTCACATAACACATCCTAGATAGGATAGGCCAGAATGCAAGATATCCTTGAACCAGACAACTAAACTGAAACCAATGCCATTACTTAGTACTTAAATTAAACAATATCGTGGCTGTGTGCGTGAAAGTGTTTAATAGTCATACAATGGTCAAGATGGAAAGACGCAAATGGGAATGATTTGAAAAGTTGCACTTCATAAGTTAATGTGGGTGGCTCTTAAAAGAGCCGTTGGATTGACTGTAGTAGAGAAGGGAAATTTACTTGGCTTTGACAGTCTTCTCGGTTTTCTTAGGCAGCAAAACAGCCTGAATGTTGGGCAGTACGCCACCCTGAGCGATGGTCACTCCTCCCAACAGCTTGTTCAACTCCTCGTCGTTACGCACGGCGAGCTGAAGATGACGAGGAATGATACGAGTCTTCTTGTTGTCACGGGCGGCGTTACCGGCCAACTCGAGAATCTCAGCAGTCAGATACTCCAGCACGGCAGCCAAGTAGACCGGAGCACCAGCACCGACACGCTCAGCATAGTTGCCTTTGCGCAGAAGCCTGTGTACACGGCCCACTGGAAACTGCAGTCCAGCGCGGGACGAGCGAGTCTTGGCCTTAGCCCTTGCCTTTCCACCGGTTTTCCCTCTGCCGCTCATATTTTTATCAACAGTACTGTGTGACCAAGGCTGAAATAAAGAAAACGCGCTCAGCGCGCTTAAAATATAGGAAAAATAGCTGCTCTCCTATTGGCCAAAGAAAGCATGACGAATATCCAATGGCGAAGCAGTCGACATCCAAAGCCAGCTTCCATTCCCTTCCCCATACATTTGGATGATCTTGGCATTTAGCTCCGCCTCCTGCAGTGCCTCTAGTGGCTTCAAGCAAGTCCTTTAGAGCAGAACACAAAGTGCTTTACAGGATTTACAAGGTTAACAATACTATGGGTCCAAATCCCAGACAAATATCACAAATCTCAGACCAGCTGCTTGAATTTAAGTGCGGACTAAAACGTGCGAAAAGATTCGAAACATATCGAAACTGCGTGACGTAACGAACCCCGGTTTTGGAACAGTCACGTGACTTTCCCCTTTTGATGTGGACTTCAGTTTGATTTCAGGACGATTCAGTTCGATTCCGCGTTTCGAGTTTGACGTCACTACCTCACTGTCATTTTAAACCACTCTTCCTTAATCCAAGACTTTTAATATTTAATATTTTTAACATGATGGGATGTTGCAATGCTCAAATATTGATTAATCACAAAACATAATTTAAAAAAGGAAAAATCCCAGAACTATGGCTGGGGCGGAATTAATAGACGCTACCCCGTCGCGATACAGTGATGGAGCAACGATAGGAGGTCCGTGTGAGAGGAGGGGTTGTTTCTGGCCAGTAATAAGTTGCCATCCCCGCAGAGGGGCGGGCGTGTTCAAATTAGCATACCAGAGTCTAAATAAACGATGTGCTCTTGTGCAGTTTTTTATTCCGTTGTTCGTTTTTCTACAACTACAATGCCTGAGCCTGCGAAGTCTGCCCCAAAGAAGGGATCCAAGAAAGCCGTGACCAAGACGGCGGCTAAAGGAGGCAAGAAGCGCAGAAAGACCAGGAAGGAGAGCTACGCTATCTACGTGTACAAAGTCCTGAAGCAGGTCCATCCTGATACCGGTATTTCTTCCAAGGCGATGGGAATCATGAATTCCTTCGTGAACGACATCTTCGAGCGCATCGCTGGTGAGGCTTCTCGTCTCGCCCACTACAACAAGCGCTCTACCATCACCTCCAGGGAGATCCAGACCGCTGTGCGCCTGCTGCTTCCTGGTGAACTGGCCAAACACGCCGTGTCTGAGGGCACCAAGGCCGTCACCAAGTACACCAGCTCCAAGTAAAGCGCGATAACGTCGCTTTAAAAAACCCAACGGCTCTTTTAAGAGCCACCCACACTTTCGCCACAAGAGTTTCCATATTATAATTGTACATGCGGGATGCTGACCAAGACATAGTTTGTAATATCCATTTGGCGCCGTTTTTATCTTGCCAACTATTGTAATCTTCATTGCCCGTGGTGACTATTAAGTAGAATAGAGTTTATTGGCTTTTTGTTGTTGTAGTAGGATTTTTTGTCTACAATGGCGTGTTAGTTGTACTCTAGGTTATTTTGCTCCAGAATACAGGCGCATCTCAGTAAATTACAATATCATCAAAGTAATTGGGCTTCCATAACACCTCAGCAGTGCTACAGACAGGCTGATCACCTCCATGCCACGCTGCATTCAGTAGGCCACCATTTCTGAGTTCGTTATTTTCAGTTGGTCTAATGTTCTAATTTTCTGAGATAATAATTTTAGGTATTTGTTGACTGTAAGCCATAATCATCGACATTAACAGAAATAAACACTTGAAATAGATCACCCTGTTTGTGATTAATGTGTTTAAATTTTGTATTACTGAAATTGATTAACTTTTTGATGATATAATTTACTGAGATGCACCTGTATTAGTTTGTCTATCTCACTGCTGTAGGCTGACTCATCCCCACCAGAGATTAGGTATCACCAAACCTCAAGAGTTTGGCTGCCTCATGGAGGCACAGCTGTTAGTGTAGAAGTAGAAGAGTCGGGTGGTCCAGGGGTCAGACCAGAGACCGTATGATCACGGCGGACACGGAAAAGAAAAACTAGCCAAATGCTAAAACTAGAGCACATTTCTTAATCACAAGATTTCTTTTTGTTTTAGATTAATTGCATTAAAAATATAGGGCCAATTTAAATTTTAATATCTTTGGACTGGCTTGTTCAAATTTGACAATTAAGGCATCTTTTTTGCTGTATTGTGCTGCATCTAATAAACCATTTATTATTATATTACACAGGTCAACAAAAAAAAATTTTACTGGTGTCCAAAATATTTTAGTGAATTTGGGGTATTTTTGGGGTGCTGATTCTGAATATGCTATCAGTTTTGCCAGATTGGCTCAAGTTTTTGAGATTTCTGGTATCTTATTTATAGCACTTGTTGGTAAATGCGACGCATCATCTCATTAATTTCTTGGGATTAGTACTTGAACTGAGCAGTTCTCAATATAGTTTTTTGTTAATTAGTGTTCTAAAAGTTTGTTCATAGCTTGATTTTTGCACTAACTTTATGTTGTTGTCTGTTTTCCAGTGAAAAGCATGAACTCATCAAGAAGAAGTTGTCTTAACGATCCAGACACATTCTGTTACATTTGTGGTGAATATACACTGCAAAAACATAGAAGAAACATAACAGACTTCATAAAAAAAGTGTATTTGGCCTATTTTAAATAAAATAAAATAAAATAAAGTTAATGCGCGTGTAGCAAATTACGTCTTTTTTTTTACACATTTCACGAAAAATCTCAAAAACTTGAGCCAATCTGGCAAAACTGATGACATATTCAGAATCAGCACCCCAAAGTTACCCTAAATTCGTTGAAATATCTTTGGCCCCAAAAATGCTGTTGACCTGTGTTATATTTAAAATGTGATTAAGTAAGTTGGGGCAGTCAAGGCCTGGTGGTAGGGAACTGGTCTTGTGACCGGAGGGTCGTGGGTTCGATTCCCAGACCTGAGGCCATGACTGAGGTGCCCTTGAGCAAGGCACCTAACCCCAACTGCTCCCCGGGCTAGGGCTGCCCACCGCTCTGGGCACGTGTGATCAACTGCCCCTAATAATCACAAATGTGTGTGTGTGTGTGTGTGCGTGTGTTCTAACTGCACAGATGGGTTAAACGCGGAGGATAAATTTTTATTGCTGTGTAAAAATCACAATTGACAAAATATGGCACACTTTTTTTTATGTTGAAAAAAATGTCCAACTGACTATTTAAAGTTCACATCTGCAGAACAAGACATTGAGGTGTTGTATAAAGACATTTTTGACGTTTTACAAAAGTAAAAGGTTTTAATACTGCTGTCGAGAGTTTTGATAGTTTTGCTGTTGAGCGCCTTCACGTTTGAGTGTCTGGTATTAGATGTCAATCAACGCAGCTATTAACTGTCAATCACCTTATCGCCACACCCCTTTAAGTAACACTTAATAACTTCTATAAAATCTGTTTATCGTAGAGAAAAACACTTGGAGAGATACTAATGCAATGGGGTGTTAACAAACTCCTCCATCTCCTCCTCCTAATCAAACTCCTCCATCTGGCCCTGTCCTGAGTGTCCTCCACTGGCACACCATCCACTCTCATATCCTCTACCACTGCATCCATAAACATCCTCTTAGGTCTACCTCTCCTCCTCTTGCCTGGAACTTCCATCCTCAAGACCCTCCTACCAATATACCTCTCCTCCCTCCTCTGTACATGTCCAAACCATCTCAATCTCACTTCTCTAACTTTATCTCCAAAACATGCTACATGTGCTGATCCTCTAATAAACTCATTTCTGATCCTATCCTTCCTCGTCACTCCAAATGAGAATCTCAACATCTTCATCTCAGACACCTCCATCTCCCTCACCTGTCTCTTTGTCAGTGCCACTGTCTCCAGTCCATACAACATAGCAGGTCTCACGACTGTTCAAGAGATCTTTCCTTTCATTCTAGCCGACACCCTTCTATCACAGATCACCCCAGACACTTTATGCCATCCACACCACCCTGCCTGCACTCTATTCTTTACCTCCCTTTCACTTTCCATTACTCTGTACCCTCGACCCTAAGTAGGTAAACTCGTCAACCTTCACTAAATCAATTCCTTGTAACTGGACCTGTCCGTCTGCCCTCTCATTCACACACATGTACTCTGTTTTACTCCTGCTCACTTTCATTCCCCTGCTCTCCAAAGCATATCTCCATCTTTCCAAGCTCACCTCCACCTGCTCCCTACTCTCACTACAGATCACAATGTCATCAGCAAACATCATAGTCCAAGGGGACTCCTGCCTAACCTCGTCCGTCAGTCTGTCCATGAGAATTGCGAATAGGAAGGGACTTACGGCTGATCCCTGATGTAGTCCTACCCCCACTTTAAACCCATCTGTCATTCCTACCGCACATATCACTGCTGTCAAACTGTTCTCATACATATCCTGCACCACCCTCACATACTTTTCTGCTACTCCTGACTTTCTCATACAATACAACAGCTCCTGTCTCAGTACTCTATCATAAGCATTCTCTAAGTCAACAAACACACAATGTAACTCCTTCTGTCCTTCCCTCTGTCCTCCCCGCAAACATAGCATCTGTGGTAAACTTAGCTGCATGAAACCATACTGCTGCTCACAGATCTCTACCTCTCCTCTAAGCCTAGCTTCCACTATTCTTTCCCAGATTTTCAGGCTGTGACTGATCAACTTTATTCCCCTGTAATTACTACAGCTCTGAACGTCGCCCTTATTCTTGAAAATCTGCACCATTATGCTTCGTCTCCACTCCTCAGGCATCTTCTCACCTTCCAAGATTCTGTTAAATAACCCAGTCAAAAACTCCACTGCTGTCTCTCTCAAACATTTCCATGCCTCCACTGGAATATCATCTGGTCCAACTGCCTTACCACACTTCATTCTCTGAATTGCAGCCCTTACTTCCTCCTTGCTCACCTGGGGCACTTACTGATTCACAACCTCTACCTCTTCTAACCTTCATCTAACAGAGAGGCTCTATATAATATATAATATATATAGCCCATCATCTTGAAAATTTGCTTGTATTGGCGAGCTCGGTGCTAATGGCAAATAAATATTACAATCTGTAAATAAGATGGTAAATTATTGTGTCTTCTTCAAATTCTTACGTCTGAGCGAACAGAAGAATCTAATTCAGTGATATAGGCCAATAGAGAGGAAAATCGTCTTCTATCAACTGACAGATTTCTGAGGCGAGTTCAAATTCAGCTGAAATGAGTGAAATGTTTTCAGTGGTGGCTGCTGGTCATTCAAAGAGGGGAAGCTCATTGTCAGCTTAAATAAAAAAAAATGTCAGTTTATTTATAAATAAATTCTGCCATCCATTAATTTTCAAGAAAATGTCCTGTGACTATCATACCAAGCAGGCATCTTTTCCAGGAACCTGACCAGTGTCCTTTCATTGGCAAGCAGAGGCTGCTTAGCCGGCCTTGGCCCAATGTGCTGAAGTTGTAAGACTTAAACTTTCTTAAACAGGAGAAGTTCCTTTCTACACCCACAGATGTAGCTCCAATTGTTGTCACTAACGTTAACAGTTTGTACTAGTTAGGCATTGCACTGTCCAACTCCATGTCAATTTGGAAAAACTGAGAAATCACATAGCTTTCCCCTGTTACCCTGCTAGTCCTGATCTAAATACTGGACTTGAACTTCAAACCTCAGTCTCCCTTAATCAAAGTATAGGCCAAAACTTTTCAGGACACTCTGGAATGCCTTCTCATGTCATCAAACTTCCCTGGATTGACAAATTCTTCTTTGAAACTTTCCAATTTGAGAAATCACAGAGGTATCAGCTACATGGAATAATCAAGGATGAGATTATGATGAGATTTAAACATTGAATTTTACCCACACTATCGATATTCCTTGCCATGCCCAACTTTCTGTCAATGTTCACTACATCAGTTGTTTCATGCACCTGCGATTCAAAAATGTGTGCAGCCTGAATTTCATCTCTACTCTCTTCAGAAACAGTGACTGCAAGAGCAGAGATCTAGTCATTTTAGACAGAATGAGACAATTCCAGACATCAGCAGTGTTTTCTGTGTGGCCAGGACAAAGTTCCTTTTAAGATGTTTCTGTGAACTCCCTGTAATTTCCCTTGTTCAATGATTCACTACTGTCATCATGATTGCTCTTGTTTGCCAATCAAGGAAGTTATATCAATAAGGTGATTTAAGAAGCCCCTGTTTTGTTTGACTTTCATTATGTTTTGCCACATGAATGCGGGCACCTTCATTAATTGCATGTTCAACCCTGACCCTGCCCATGCAACTTAACCTTGCACATGCACTCACCTGTGCTTTGCCCTTTTTCATGGCTTTTATATGCCTGGTCAAATTTAGACATATCCCAAAACCCAATGTTGACCAGACAAAACATGATCCCTGCTATGCATGACCAAGAGTTCATTTTCTTTATCACAGCAATTCCAGTCAGTCAGCTAACTCCATCATACATGGAGAGCTGAAAATATCCATTACTTTTCCCTACTTTTGCATCAAATCATAGATTAAAGTCTTGGGTGTTGATGTGCCATGCTGTTTAATTCTAAGTTTCTCTTTATAAGGAAAACTATCAAATGGCTTTGCCAAAAAAGCCCCTAGCTGGTTCACTTCGACCAAACCAACAGTATGAATGTTTGAATGAACAAAACGATAAACTCGAACAAGGAAATGAAATTATGTTCAACTGAAACAAGTAAATACTATGAGTGTGTATTACACAATGAACAAAGGAGATGGTCAAGTATTTTTTTGCCAAGCTAATACCATAAAAAGTGTTGCAGCTCGTCTTTTGACTTCTCTTACAAAATCTTCAATGGGATTGAGTTCCCAGTTGTTACATGGTGTATATCTCAAAATAGCCATCAATCAAAATGGAATTCAGAGATTAGTTTCAACAGTTCCCAGTGATCCGTGTACACAGGCTTCTGAATTGAAACCAGAATCTATCATTTCACAGTCTGCAGATATACAAGAAACACGAGTTCTCATGAGCTCCAAAGTAAAGCTACTCACATTGTGAGCAATATTCTAATCTAAAGCCTGTCTTCTTAGTGATACACATCTTTTACGGCGACGGCACAGCAGTAAAACGGCAAAAAGACCAAATTTTTCTTCATTTGTCAGACTATCTAATCCAGCCATTTTGTTTTGGTCTACCCTATCCTCAGTACCACGTGACACTGAAGTGTCATGTGACGCCAAGCGAGCTTCCACTTGGCTGGTGACGAAATGTTGCTGAGCCAAATTGCTCAGGCGAGCGCACATGGTGAGATTTCAGGCACGCGTGCCTGAAAATATCAAACACGTTAGATAAATGTCTCACAGGCACGAGAGGCAGAAAATGTTGTCTCAAGCGTGCGCACACAGTAAGCAATTAGCTGAGCAAACGGGCATGCGTGACCATTTCCTCAGCTTGTTGCTCACTGTGTGCGGGGGACTTAACCAACTGAGGGCGTACTCACACTAGGCTCTGTGATCCGGGCCCGGGCACGGTTGCCTGCCGAAGCACGGTTCGTTTGGCTAGTGTGAGCGCTCCAACCGTGCCCGGGCCCGGATCAGTTAACCGTGCTCGGGCCCGCTTTGAAGAGGTGGGCCAGGGCACGATTCATGTGGACTCGGGCACGGTTCGCTTCTAGTGTGAGCGCTATCCGTGCCCGGGCCCGCTTGGTGCCTCGTCTGATTGGTTCATTTCGCTGGAACTCAAACATGACATCAGTGATGCGACGCTCACGTTAAACAGTCATAGCGGCAAAGCGATTAGCAGACAATCGTTGTGTTAAATTATCGATAAATCTGTGCTTGCACCGTGTTTCTGCACTCCCAAAACGACTCCAAAAATACAATAAAAAGAGAATCGTGAACTCTATAGTGTTGTGCGAGCGCGCTTTTTTCCAAATAAAGCGGCGTTGTGATGACGTAAGCGTGCTCGGGCCGGGTTGCTGAAGCGAGTGTGAGTGCAGGCCAGCGGGGGAGTGGGGAGGGGGGATAACCGGGCCCCAGCACGGAACGAGCAAACCGTGCCTAGTGTGAGTACGCCCTGAGTCTGTAAAAGATTTCCTAAAAAAAACAACATGCATGCAGTGTTCCTGTCCTTCTCTTAGAACAATCAATTACAACAAACAATGGACAACAAACAATGACATAGACAAAACTATACAAATCTATAAGCCCGTACACATGGTACACATTGTACACATGAGCCCACCAAACCAGGCAGTGCTCTGTATGTACCTTTCATCCAGCTAGGGTTAGAGCAATATGATTTCTCTGTGTTTTCTTTATAGCTGTTTGTCACACATCCATGTTACCTTGACTGAGCATGGAAATATCACCTATCCAAGTGTTGCATCAGAAAAACACTCATGGTCACAACACTGTTTGGTGCAGCTCAGGACGTCATGGTGTGTGACAGTGTGGCCTGAGACGTTGAGAGCAAGCAAGAAGTTGAAGGAAAATGTCTCACAAAGACCAAGATTCACTCATTTGGAAAACAGTTTCACTGATGGTGGAGAGTCAGAATGACGCTGTGACTTTGATGCTTTCAGAAAGCCAAGATGATGATGTTCAAATAAACGGTAATAATGACAACTGATACTGAACAAGAGGAGAGTAAAGATGTGAAGAACTGCTTCAAACTGACTGGATTATAACCACACAGCCAATAATGGACTGTATGGATACAGGGATGTTAACAGTTTTTCAGTGGCCAGTGCATGTTTAAACAGGCTTTTACCTCAGCAAGCTCTCTATTGTAGATCAACTTACAGAAGTTTTTATAATAATAACATTTGTTTTATAGTGGAAGTTCCTTAAATGTGACCTTGACCTTAAAAAACCTTTACTTTTCTACTGATTATTGCATGGCATTGAGCTCTGCAGTTTACAGATATCACTTTATCAAGAACATTTATTTCTTATTACAGTGAAGGTGCCTTCTTTCAACCACAAATCTGACCATTTCATGTGCTGTATTTTCAGTATTTCAGAGACATGGTTAATAACTATTTGATAATTTTATGAATTAAACCACAGTAGACTTTCTGTCCCAGCAAGGACATGACAACTAATTTATATGCTGTGTGTATGTGTATATAGTGGTGCATGACGGATTGTGCACACTTTTGTTTTTTTTTTTGTTTGATCTGGTTCTCTTAATCTATTTTAGGACTTCTGTGACAATCTGATTAAGTTGTAGGTCAAATTTATGCATAAATATAGAAATTTCTAAATAGTTAATAAAGATTTCACTTTTCTGGGAGAATCCTCTGTTTAAGTGTTTCAGGTAATTTTACTGTCTGCATCAATAACTGTGATCAAATGTATTGGATTTATGAAAAGTTGCTCAGAAAGTAAAATCAAAGTTTATTTCTGACATACTGCACATAGTAGTATATGGTACAACCAGCAGTGGAATGTGTTGACCACTGCCCACTCACATGAAACACTAGCTCCACACTACAGTCATTCGAGCCCTACTGCAGACCAGCTCTCCCATCTGCATGTGTCTGACGTTCCCTGTTGGTGGGTCAGACTTCCTAACTGACAGAAATCGAGCATTTGAAACTTGGAAAACGTGTCTGACTCCCAGACCATCAGGGCTCACTCCATACAAAGCCCTGTCCTTTCTCCCCTACTCTTCTACACAAACTCCTGAGGTTTGCTGATACCACCCTCACTAGTCTAATCTCTGGTGGGGATGAGTCAGCCTACAGCAGGGAGATACAGACTAATACAGGTGCATCTCAGTAAATTACATCATCAAAAAGTTAATCAATTTCAGTAATTAAATGCAAAAAATTAAACGCATATATTATATAGATTCATCACAAATAGGGTGATCTATTTCAAGTGTTTATTTCTGTTAATGTTGATGATTACGGTTTACAGCCAACAAATATCTAAACTTCTCAGAAAATTAGAATATTAGACCAACTGAAAGTAATGATTAATTCAGAAATGCTGGCCTACTAAATGCAGCGTGGCATGGAGGCGATCAGCCTGGGTCACTGCTGGTGTTATGGAAGCACAGATTGCTTTGATGATATTCTAACTTACTGAGACGCACCTGTAGTCTGGAGGAAAATAATCTAGAGTTCAGCTAGCACGCCAATGTAGACAAACAATCCTACAACTACAAAAAGGCGAGTTCTAATCTATTTAAAAGTAATCACCATGGAGAATGGAGATTACCATAATTGGCAAGATAAAAGTGGCGCCAAATGGGAATTTCAAACAGTTTTGGTCGTCGTGCCAATTGGGATATGGAAACTCTTTTAGCGAAAGTGTGGGTGGCTCTTAAAAGAGCCGTTGGGTTTTTTAAAGCGACGTTATCGCGCTTTACTTGGAGCTGGTGTACTTGGTGACGGCCTTTGTGCCCTCAGACACGGCGTGTTTGGCCAGTTCACCAGGAAGCAGCAGGCGCACAGCGGTCTGGATCTCCCTGGAGGTGATGGTAGAGCGCTTGTTGTAGTGGGCGAGACGAGAAGCCTCACCAGCGATGCGCTCGAAGATGTCGTTCACGAAGGAATTCATGATTCCCATCGCCTTGGAAGAAATACCGGTATCAGGGTGGACCTGCTTCAGGACTTTGTACACGTAGATAGCGTAGCTCTCCTTCCTGGTCTTTCTGCGCTTCTTGCCTCCTTTAGCCGCCGTCTTGGTCACGGCTTTCTTGGATCCCTTCTTAGGCGCGGACTTCGCAGGCTCAGGCATTGTAGTTGTAGAAAAACGAACAACAGAATGAAAATTAACGCGAGAGCACTTCGTTTATTTAGACTCTGGTATGCTAATTAGAACACGGCTGCCCCACTGTGGGGATGGCAAATTATTATTGGCCAGAAACAACCCCCCCCTCACACGGACCTCCTATCGTTGCTCCGTCACTGTATTGCGACGGGGTAGCGTCTATTAATCCCGCCCCAACCATACAGTTCTTGGATTTTTCTTTTTAAAATTATGTTTTGTGATTAATCAATATTTGAGCATTGCAACATGCCATCAGCATGTTAAAAATATTAAATATTAAAAGTCTTGGATTTTCCGCGTCCCTTCTTGGAAAGAACGCACAGAAAGCTAGGCTATGCTAGCTACGTCACTGTTTCTCATTCGATTTGTCATATCGCACTTTTCTACTCATTTAAGGAAGCGTGGTTTAAAATGACAGTGAGGTAGTGACGTCAAACGCGGAATCGAACTGAATCATCCTGAAATCGAACTGAAGTCCATATCAAAGGGGAAAGTCACGTTACTGTTCCAAAAACGGGGTTCGTTACGTCACGCAGTTTCGATACGTTTCGAATCTTTTCGCACGTTTTAGTCCGCACTTAAGTTCAAGCAGCTGGTCTGAGATTTGTGATATTTGTCTGGGATTTGGACCCATAGTATTGTTAACCTTGTAAATCCTGTAAAGCGCTTTGTGACAACATGTGTTGTGAAAAGCGCTATACAAATATATTTGGATTAGACAAGCATGTCTCTACCTTGCCATGTAAAATTAATGTCAGCTATATCAATCCGCTGACTATCAGTTAAAAATACATCTTAATGACATAATTGAAACAACCCTGTTCTCTGCAAAATTATGTTATGACTATAAAATTATTTATTTAAGGACACAATATGCTATGGGGGAATATTTAATGTCATTTAAATAATTTAAAAACATTACTTCTCTTTCTGTTAAGAAAAAGTTGTGGATTTAGGCTCTGGTTGCCCAGTAGATGTCACTGTGGCGTGTGATTCAAACGTTTCGCTAGATCCAATCATTTTCCGAATCAATTGGTTCATTTGATTCCATCTCTCAAAAGCCCTACTTTTGCCATCACTACAGTGAGGTATTTAAACTGAGTTTAATAGCCCTTTGTCAGTATTTCATTCAACATTTGTAGGTACGAAGACACGGAACAACTCTTTAACAGATTATATGGGTGGCTCTGAAAAGAGCCGTTGTTTTTCGTCTTTAGTTCAGGGTTTAACCTCCGAAACCGTACAGAGTACGTCCCTGGCGTTTCAGAGCATAAACTACATCCATAGCGGTGACGGTCTTTCTCTTGGCATGCTCGGTGTAGGTAACCGCGTCTCTGATCACGTTCTCCAGGAACACTTTGAGAACACCACGGGTCTCCTCGTAAATCAGACCGGAGATACGCTTTACACCGCCACGACGAGCCAGACGGCGGATAGCAGGCTTAGTAATGCCCTGGATGTTATCACGGAGAACCTTGCGATGACGCTTAGCGCCTCCTTTCCCAAGTCCTTTACCACCCTTTCTTTTTTTTTTTTTTTTTTTTTTTTTTTTTTTTTTTTTACTTTTTTTTTTTTATTGAAGAAAAATATCAGATACAAAAACAATACACGATATACTCAACCATACATAACATTACAAAATTATTATATCACCACATATCACTTGTACAGCAAATTATTATTATTTTATAGCAACAGGGAATTCCACAGTGTAGGGTTTTTAAATATAATATTTAAAGATCTTGTCCTTTTTAATATAATATTTTTCAAAACTTGCTTACCTGGTACAAATTGCTGATCGATCGTCATGCGAGTTCTAGTTTTCCACAATTGATATTTAGTGACACAAACAATGAACCAATAAAATTCATGAAATGTAACGGGTACAGATTGATCAAAAAGTCTATATGCCACAGATTTTAAGTTAATATCAATTTTTAGACCAATGTCCTTCATCATGTCCCACACTTCACAAGATCGATGACATTCCATCAAAAAATGATCTAAAGTTTCTTCTTCATTACAGTTTAACATTGGACATTGTACAGTTTTAACAAAACAACTCCATCGAACTACAGCTCTAACAGGTAACCTTCTTACAGCAATTAACCAGGCATTATCTCTCATCTTTTCAGGTAAATTTTGATTAAAAAGGTTTTTAATACAAAACCTATTTTCATCACAAGAAAGAGTTTTAAAATTTATTTCATGTGCATAATCTTTTGCTATTATTAAATTATATATTTTATTATTTGAGTCATGTAACCAATCTATTTTATCATTTTCATAGCGGTTGACAAAATCACTAAAAATTAATTTATAATATGGAATCTTATCTCTTACTTTACCTTTAAATTTTTGTTTCCAGTTTGTGATGTTACCAATCCACATTACCTGTCTGTCAATTCCACTAGCTATGATTTTACACGTCGCTATTTTAATCTTTAAAGAAACGTCTAAAGCCCCCAAACCACCTAAAACCTTACTTTTATAAATATACTTACGTTTTGTAACTTCTCTATTTGTATTCCACAAAAATTTTACACAAAGTTTATTAACAATTTTACACCACTTTTCTGTGGGAGGAAAAACACATGAGAGAAAAATAATTTTTGCTAAAATGTATGTTTTAATAATATTAATCCTTGCTTTATAACTCAATTTGCTGTATGTCCATTTTTTTAACTCTTCTGAAATTAGTTCTTCTTTTTTCTCCCAATTTCTATTTATACAATCATTATTCCCAAAATACACACCTAAAATTTTTATTTCCTCTTTTTCCTGAACTTCAATGTTAAACTTCTCTCTGTGATCGCCTATCCAGACACATTCTGATTTCAATAAGTTCAATTCAGCACCAGACACTTTACCATATAATTTAAAATAATCCATGACTATTTCAAACTCTTGTTTTGTTTTTACTATAACAGTGATGTCATCTGCATATGCTGTAATTTTAACTATATTTCCATTTAAATTAACACCTTTAATTCTATTATCATTTTTTATTTTTTTTATTAGAGGACTCTTCCAGACATAGTTGAGCTTCTTTCACCACTTAATGAACAGTGACGCTCTAACGCCTAGCGCGCCGATATTATTCTGCTCTAAAGGACCTGCTTGAAGACAATAGAGCACTGGAGGAGGCGGAGCCAAATGCCAAGATCATCCAAATGCCTCCAGCGCCACATTTAGAACACAGAGAAAGAAAACAACAGTTTAAGCTCAACAAAACCCGGCCTATTACTACTGCTACTAATAACGTGCTGGACACTGCAATGTCGGTGCTGGAGGCCACGGAGAATGGTGAGTGTATTGTGATTTCACAGTTTTACTAGGCTCGTAAAAGACGTAATATGAACGCATCTGTTGCAAACCCAGGAATTTAGAGCTGTGCTTGTAGTTAATGTTACCACCACAGTCACTACTGTACAATAGCTAGCTCTTAGCCACAGCGTGGAGCCTTGCTAGTTAGCTGTAGCCATAAACAAAGCATGACCACGGATGACGTGCTACACATTTTGTGCAGTTACGCTATATCGTTGCTTTCACGGGAATGCTTGTGTTTAACATTTGTTATTTTTTACGTTCAAGATTCCCCTTCCACTGACGAGGCGAGCACCTCTTTGGAACCTCCCGCCTCCCCCGCATCATCTGTGTCATACACGGAACCAGCGGTCTCTACACCGGCTAGATCCCAAACGCCTGTCCGGCGGCCCTATACAGGTGAGGAACACAAAAACATGTGAAGCACCGGAGTAGCATGAGTACCGCATTTCAGTTTTACTAATCAACCCCCATTACCCTCTTTTTTTGTCAAGGCAAGCGAAAAAGGACCCAGACGTACCTGGATATCGGCACATATCTTCTGGAGATGCAGGCACAGGATGTGCGGATGCACGAGCAGCGTGAGGAGCACATCCAGCTGCTGCTCCGTGATTGTCGCGAGGCCCGGCAACAAGAAGCCGAACTGAGGAGAGCGGAGTTGGCGGAAACGATTTCCTTCAACCGGGCTTTCCTCGGGCTGCTTGGCGAACTTGTGAACACCATGCGAGACAGACGCCAGTAAAAGCACACAAAATGTGAAGTGCAGGACAACTAGATTAAAGACTTCTTTCTTTCCAACAGCTATCAGACTCTTAAATAGCTGACCTTTGCACATGATTGTTTACAGGTAAACATACAACTGCTTACACTTTGTTTTGCACATTTTGTTCATACCTGACCACCAACTGCACATTGTAAATAATTTTATTTCAGGGTGTTTTATATATATTTTTTTATTATTATTAGTAGTACTTGTTGAAACTTTGTACTTTTTGTACTTGTCAAGCGTATCTCTTTTTTTACAGTTTATCTACGCCTATTACACTTCTTTACACCATTACAAATCTTTTCTCTTTTTTATTATAATGGCTCAGTGTGAGCAGACTGTACTTAAACATTTCACTGCAAGTTGTACTTACTGTGTATTACTATGCATGTGATCAGTAAAAGTTTGATTTCATTTGATTGTATGACTGATGCCTTTTTATGCAGGGTGTGTTCAGCCTGTTTGAGTAATACCAAATTATATTACCAATAATTAGAGCAACCACATACAATAATGGTATGTGTTAAGGGGCATCATGTTGTTTTAATTGTCTTAACATCAGCAGCGGATAATGAGTTTGACAATCACAGCTTTATTGCTTTGTGTATGTGACACAGGCAATGGCAACAATTGAACTGTTATGACATATATTGCATCAGTCCATTGCGAGCATCTCTACCATCACACTCCTCCACACCCTGTGCCATCGCTGCCACTGGCTGGCACATCCCATGTAGTGTCATGTCTCTCCATAACTTTCACACAAATTATGCAGATTTACCCACATGCATGTAAGTTTCCTCGTCTGTGGGCATGTCCGAGTTGGTAGGCTGTCGCTCACCCTGGATGGTTACAATGTTGTGTAATACCATATGCCATTATTATGTGGCACACCCTCTCAGGGGTAACTCTGAGCCCCTTTCAGGCAATGGAACCTGGCCTCGAGGATTCCAAGGGTCATTTAAATTCTTGCCCTGCTTTTGCTGTGGGCCTAATTGTAGCGGGACTTTGGTCCAGGTGCAGGGTCTGAATAGGGAGTCATAAGGTAGGCTCTATAGGACAGGCAGGGATACCCTCTGTCTCCATGAAGGAGGCTGTCATAGTGTCCTATATCGCATCTAGGGTTTGCAATGATTTAACTATTACATTGCATGAACAACTAGCAAAACTACCACAGGCCTACTCTGTTCAGATTTGTTGTACAGTGTGGAATCATACACGGATCCTGGCCATCTGGCTTCAACATTTGTGATGAGGTGGGAAGCATCACATGATTTTGATGGGGAGAAAGGTCAGTTACAATAGCTATGTTATTTTTGTTACCATTAAAGATAAGTACATTATTCAATAAAGGATTATAAAGGTTAGTACCTGTACCATGGGTTAAAGTTCTCCGTCACTACGACGGATTTCCGTCATTTGATTTTTTTGGGGAAAAAATCCGTCAAATCATAATAAACAACACACGCGCGTGCTATCTGTTTTGTGGCCGAAATATGATTCTCACTGGCGCTCATCAGCGCTGGATGGATGACGGCGGTGTCATTTAATTGACTTGCGGTTCATTCCGCCTTCAGATTTGCGGATGTTACGTAGAAAAGTTTTTACCCCCCTCCTGCCTGGCGTGATCGTATAGCGCGCGACTCTGTACACCTGCGCGAACGGCGGAGGCTACTTGCTGCGTCACATTCTTTTTGCAGTGTAGTCCGAAGCAATATGTGGTAGTATAAAGAAACACCCCTCAAAACAGGGGAACGAACATTTACCTGACCAATTGTAATGTTGCATTAGTGCTGGAATTTAGGCTAAAGTACTTTAAAATGCTTGAAAATGTAACTACTTCGTTTCACAACAAATATCTGTCTGACTGAACAGTTATTACGTTAACAAATACGAGCCTCTTGTAATTCCAGGACGAAACATGAGAGAACGTGAAGACGTTAAGATTGGGCGTTTTGAAAATAAACCACCATTAAATAATGTGATAAAAAGCCAATTATTTCGAGTCATTTCGAGTATATGTATAAATATTTAACTTAAATTTAACGTTGAGAACGCGTTGAAATGGACCTTGAAAGTGACGTACAAGTGCTTTAATTCCACCTTATAAAGGTGTATGAACCCGGCAAACATGACTTGGTTCACTGCGCTGAAGCGCTGTGCGCGCGAAGTTACAAAACTGCGAGGCTCTCGCGCACGGGTGGAGCCACCGCGATTACGTCATTTTCGGCGTGCGGACCCTCGCGCTGCTCACGCCACTCGTGCTGCGTCAAGTATAAAGGCTTAAACCAGGCTTAACATGGATGGTGTTGTTCTGTTTGTATTTAAAAGCTCTATCCAGTGGTGTTAATTTTTTGTAACATACCTACTTAAAGCATGTAATCTTACGGCTTATGTTTTTGCGATGGTGAATCTGATAAAAACAAGAGAGCTTCATACCTCTCACCAGGATTCACTAAATTTGACTTGATCTTTAAATAATTTTCTGGAAGAGGACCCCCAGATAACTCCATTATATAAACATTTATGTACATTTATTGCTCAGGTGTTCATTCTCTCTTCTCTCCTTACACAGGCTGTTTAGATAAATATACTTTATAAATGTGTTTATTGTGTAGAATTAGGCAAAAGAGGCCGTGTCCCAACTACACTACATTTTCAGTAATTGCTGGCATTGTCTTTTGCCAGGAAAAATTTTTCAGTCAAATGAAAATTTCTTGCTTTAACCCATGACCTGTACATTAATGCTATGGATGGGTTTTTTGTTTATGTAATCGCCTTCATGTTCTAATGGTGCTGTAATTGGTAGCATATGTAGGCAAGGGAGTAGCAGTTAATTCTGGGCCCTGTACACTCTTAATGTCAGTGGGCCCCTATAAATGCCAGAAAATGAGGCACATGAGCAAAATGGGCCCCTCTCCCTACTCGGGCCCTGGGTAGCCAGGTCCACTTTTCCCCCCACTACCACGCCCATGTATGTAGGTTCCATCAATGCAGCCAATCACTCTAGGGAATCCTTAAAATGTAAATGGAATGAAGTTTGTTATATATTGCTTCTCCTTTGCTTAATTTCTTTATTGTCCGTGTGAATTAGAGACAAACCAACAATGCTGTGGAATTCCTCTTTGATGTCCATAGCTGGCTTATTCTCAGGAAACACCACAAAACTGGGCACTAGTCATTTTAATGCCAGAAATAATTTACAGACCGACATACAGTAGCTTTGCTGACAGATTCCGCATCTCCTCTAAAAAGAAAAGGTCCACTAGCAAAAAAACGAAGATGTATAACAATCTGGAGAGAATTTAGGGCTGATCCACGATGTGTAATATTTTAAATGTGACGCTTAATAATGTTACTAATGTAAGTAATGGATTGTGCTGAAAAACGATAACGGTCATTAAAAAATAATCCGAAAATGATAGTAGGCCTATGTCTATTCGGGGTTTTATAAGGTGTTCCCGACGAAGAACTCAGCGAATAAACTGAGCTTCAATATCCACATGATCTTCGAGGAAAGGACACGTCATGATGACGTTCAGGTCCAAGTTAACCTGTTAGCGAGCAGGTTAGCTTTAGAGCATAAGTTGCTATAGTAACTGACTCAGGTTCTCTCTAAGCTCGGTTTCTGGAACGGAAAACCTCGAGTTTCCGTGAACTCTGAGTTAACTTAAACGGTTTTCTCGCTTAGCCCGCTTCTTGGAATACCCCCCTGGTGCATTAAATCTTAAGCACATTCTCTACCTTACACTCATTTAGAAATTCTTAAACACACATTTGCAAAACATTAAACACAGTTCATAACTTAAGACACAATATTCAAAACTGAAAACCATGTGTTTAATTTGTAAAACACTGCCACACAACTGCTACACTCACCTACCAAAATCCATAACCAGTTCTCACTGGTTACAAGTTTATATAATTCTTAGATATCAAATCTTTAAATATCTTTAGGTATCAAAGCCTAATCCCCATAAAGAGGCCACATGTTGCAACTCTTGGTTTGCACATCAATGGAGTCCAATACGGCATAGAGATGATGATGAAGAGGATGAGAATGAGGAAGAGCAATATGGATGAGCAACCATAACGGATGAGATCAAAGTCACTTTGGTTGACCATGTGGTCAAACGTGCCTTGGGTTTTCTGGAGGTAAAGGATCCAGCCTAATATGTTCTGCTACACTGTCACCATCAGCAACATCCATTCAGTGACTCTTGGCCAGTGACATTGTGACACAACTGCGCTATGAATTTTGCGCAATTATGCTCTGCAATCCACTCACTGATTGTCCAGTGTCCTGTGCCACTGTGCCATTATACATATTTCATACTGTAGTTCAATACAGTAATGAACATCATAGGACACCGTGCCATTGTCATTCCCTGGCAGCATAGCAGCATCATCACAATGTGTGCAGCCATTTGCCAGAATGCTGGTGTTCATCATCATGCCACTGATGGTCCCTACAACACTGTGCACATCATAACCTTCCTCAACACAGAGCACAACATACTCATTGTCCATCATTAGGGGGATGAAGCAGAAAAGTTTGCTCCGGGCTGGTCAGGTACAAAATGGTTCACTGAACGACTTTCCACTGCTGTTGAGTTCTTTTTGGCATGGAGGTGATTACCAACCCCACTGATGCTAATTAATTCAGCAGGTTATGAAGGAAGCTTGAGGCAATTTTGTCTTTTTGTTTTTCCAGTTTTTGTCATTTTTGTGTTCCATGTGTTTACAATATATACAGCATGTTGCTGTAGAGTTCATGCAAAACCAAAAAAAAACCTTCCCCTTGTAAATGTTTTACTTCATCGTGTAAATGTAATGAATATGCAGAAATAACCTCTATATTTGTGAATATTCATGTATATGAGACCTCATACAGACCTTTATAGCAGACTACAAACTGAAGACTCAAACACATGGTAGTAATGTTTTCCATTTGTCACATCAGTGTGTGTTTGGATGCAATAATATGGTTTTGGCAAGAGTTGCAAGAGCTTTGGTCAATGTGTTTGCTTTTTCCAAAAGTGTGAGATGTTTTTTTCTGTTGTGTGTGTGGCATTGGCTGCTGTGTTTAAGTTTGGACAAAAAGAGGCATACGTTCAGAAATTTGCAGGTCTTAGCATCTGCAAAAAACTGTAATCCAGCAGAATATTTCATGACTGGTAGTGTTGGTGTCTGGCTCTTGTACTTCCGATTCAGCTGGCTTCCATTTTCAGGACTTGCCTCACTGTTTGTTATTCTGCTATGGCTGCTTTCTTGTGGCCTCCTCATGATTCCTATTTGAGTGTGGAATTAGAAGGTATTTGTAATTGCCAATCTATCACTTTCTATCCCCTTGGTTCTGGCTACCTTCCCTTAACTTGTCACCATTCATCCACACTTTCCCAGTTGGAATTATATTGTGATATAGCAGTACACCTTATTGAGATGGATCAGTGAGTTGAAATGTCATTCAGCTGTGGCATACAGCTTACTGTCATCCATGCAAAGGAGGTTGCTGATTGTTGCCCTGCAGCTGGTATCTTTAGCCATTCTTATTGATCATTTCACTGAGGGGGTTCAGGCCTATGCAGAACAGTAATAGAGACAGAACATTTCATATGTAAATGCCATGTGTATACATACACAGAGGCAGTGAGCGGGATATCAGCATACAGTCGGCCCCTTTCCCTTTCTCCTTGCCTGTTTCCTGTCAAATCATTGACCAAAAAATCTCTGTTTAGAATGATAAATTATTCAAAGTTCTGTAAAATCATATGCCAGGTAAGAAAACAATCCAGTGCACATCGCTTTGTAAATGATATGATCTGAACGGTGAATTCAAACTGACAATAATTTAGTTTTCTTGTACTTATTAAGTAACTTGGGGACAATAATCAAGCTAATGATATAATCTAAACCATGAGAATGGGGTGGCGAACGTAAATTCGAACATAAATTTCAACACAGTGTCGTAAAATGTTGCAAATAAAATGTTATTTATTTTTTCGGCGGTTTATCGAATATTTATTATTATTTATGGGGAGATGGGTCGGTACAAATTCATTAAAGGGTCGGTTCTGGCCTGCGGGCCGCCAGTTGAATAGCCCTGCTGTAGAGTGTATATAAAATACTACATGTAAATGATTGGCCAAAATTTTATCATTAGTACAGATGATTAAGAAAGAGTCTACATAGGAGAAGCATATTAACTTAAAAGTATACTTTAGCCATTATATAAATTATAAACATATATTTGTGTTGTTCTTTCTATAGATAACTCTTCATTTCAATAGACTTACATAATTCAGGATTCTCAGCTTTCAGCTCGCTGCATGTCGGCATTTCTGGTCGCACTTTATTTGATCTTTGTTGGATTTGTTCATGATTGCAGTGAAAATGCCCTTCAGTTTATTCCGCACCCCAATAAAAAGTTGTAAAGGAGTAAATAATCTGACATCATCTGAAAACGTTGCCTGACTCAGTAATGAAAACCTGTGAGGTGAGCTGAAGAGAAGAGTGCATAGGAGAAGACAGAAAACGATTTAGAAAGGTTGTGCAAAGAGGAATGGTCAAAGATCCCTCTTTCTGTATTCTGCCATGTGAAGAGTTATAGGAGAATATTAAGTGCTGTCTTGTTGGTAAAAGGAGGCTGTACAAAGTACTAACACCAGGGGTGCCAATAATTGTGGCACAAATGATTTGATACAAAATATTTATTTATAAGTGTGATTTTTTTTACCACCCAATATAGACTATTGAATTAAAGCTTACATTTAATTTATTAGAAGCCAAAGTTGCTCTTAACTGTTGCCCCTAAAGATAAAAAAATGTGAAAGTTCACAAAATTTTGCCACAAGATGGTAGCCAAGCTTAATCTAAATCTTCTCAACCAAGAGTCACTTGTCTTCCAGACATTTTCATTTGTATTGTTCATGAAGTTTTAGGTTTAAAAATACATACACTGGAACGGAAACATGGAACTCAAAACGTAAAATTGAAGGAATAGTCGAATATTTTGGCCAACATAATTTCTTATGTACAGTAATCTAATTTAGTAGGCTTTCTCTGTTGTTAAAACAATTCTTGATGGACATTTGAAGGAAACACCACCAAGATTAATAGATAACCGGTGAGAATGCCCTTAACCAGAATAATTCTCAGTGAACACCACATAACATTTATTTTATCTGAAGAACTCACACTGACAAACCTAAAAGGTTTGTATCTATTTAAAATGGAGCCTTGAATGCATTTTAACTACACTCTGGTTAATTTGAGCTAAGCTAACCTAGATGGCTAATCTAGGTTAAACCTTTTAAGCTAAAAATAAAAAATAAAAACTACAGGCAAAAAGGTACCCACTCCTTACCTTTATAGTAAATCCTCAACTATATAATTGAAACTAAAGGTAAAAGGTATTCATTGTACATTATTATGGAAGTTGAAAACTGCAAGTCATAACGACGCGTGACTGTTCCAAGTGATGTCAAGGCAATTGCTAGTTTTGTAGTGAAACAATTAGGTGGCTCTTAAAAGAGCCTTTGGGTATCTTAATCTGAGCGGTCAGTTTAAGCACGTTCTCCACGAATGCGGCGGGCCAGCTGGATGTCCTTGGGCATGATGGTGACTCTCTTGGCGTGGATGGCGCACAAGTTCGTGTCCTCGAACAGGCCAACCAGGTATGCCTCGCTAGCCTCCTGCAAGGCCATGACGGCGGAACTCTGGAATCGGAGATCGGTCTTGAAATCCTGAGCGATTTCTCTCACCAGGCGCTGGAAAGGCAACTTGCGGATCAGCAATTCTGTAGACTTTTGATAACGACGAATCTCCCTCAACGCGACAGTACCGGGCCTGTAACGATGAGGCTTCTTTACGCCGCCGGTGGCTGGGGCGCTCTTGCGGGCAGCCTTAGTGGCGAGTTGCTTCCTCGGGGCTTTGCCACCGGTGGATTTACGGGCGGTCTGCTTGGTTCTTGCCATAACGATAGAACTTTAGCCTTCAACGACAAGGAAAGAGAATAAGGCGAAGTGAAGACGGCGTCCTTTTAAGCCCTAAACGATGACCAGCGTTCATTGGGCGTCTTCAATACGAACGCCATCCATTGGGCAGTCGAGTGTGCGTCACTTAACGACAATTGGTCCATAATCTCGCACGCGCACGTTAAAAAGGCCAATACGCCTACTTTTCATGCGGGTTCACGGCAATACTTTTGCTTGGATTTTTTCTGGTCGCCTTTAGTAACCAGTAGCGCACGCATCTGATTGTAGTCCCTGTTAGCCCACAAATTAATTTATGTGTACATGTAACATCACGCTTTCATTCGAAGCTGCTGACCGTATAACATTTACATTTAGGACACTTGAGCTCTTATTCAGAGCGAGCGACTTACAAAGTGCTTTCCATCTCTTCTTCACATAAGACATCCTAGATAGGATAGGCCAGAACGCAAGATACCCTTGAACCAGACTACTTACCAGAAACAAAAGCCATTACTTAGTACTTCAATTAAACAGTATCGTGGCTGTGTGCGTATACTTAGACGTGAAATAAGTGTTTAACCCTTATATCGTGTTGGGGTCAATTTTGACCCGTTTTCAAAGTTCAGGTGTGTAAAAAGTACTGTTTGCTTTTTTGTATTGGAATAGGATTTCATGAGATCTTCAGAAACAGCTATTTTAACACAATAAAGGCATTTTTATAATTATAGAAAATTTTAAAATGTCTCAAATTCAAAAGTACCCTTCATGGTGTTACGGGTCACCACTGACCCGGCATAGAATACTTGCTGTTGCTCCCATCACATAAAAGGTGTGACTCACCGCACACACCCAAACACCCACCCACACAAACACACACCCATGCACACTCCCACACACACACACCCATCCACACTCCCACCCACACACACCCAAATACCAACCCACCCACACACACCCATCCACCCACTCACCCACCCACACACAACATTCCACACTCCCACACACATACACACACCCACCACACCACACACATATACCCACACACATACACCTACCACACACACACCCTACCCAAGCCCTCTCCATCTGGAATACAAACTTTCCCACAGAATATTGATACATACGTATACACACACACACAAACCCCCACACACACCCAACCAGCCACCCACCCACACACCAATCCACACTCCCACACACATACACCCACACCCACCACATACATATACCCACACACATACGTACCTACCACACACACACACACACACACACCAATCCACACTCCCATACACCCACACCCACCACACCACATACATATACCCACACACATACATCTACCACACACACACAGACACACCCTACCCTAGCCCTCTCCATATGGAACACAAACTTTTCTGCAGAATATTGATATATACGTACACACACACGTGCACACATACAAAATTTTGTTTTTCGATGTTTATAGCTTACACACACAAACAATTGTTCTGGGCATTGTTCTGGTCATTGTTCTGGTCATTGTTCTGGTCATTTTTCTGGGCATTGTTATGGGCATTGTTCTGGTAATTGTTATGGGCATTGTTATGGTCATTGTTCTGGTCATTGTTCTGGTAATTATTCTGGGCATTGTTCTGGTCATTGTTCTGGGCACTGTTCTGGGCATTGTTCTGGTAATTGTTCTGGTAATTGTTCTGGTAATTGTTCTGGGCATTGTTATGGTAATTTTATGGTCATTGTTCTTGTCATTGTTATGGTAATTGTTATGGTAATTGTTCTGGTAATTGTTCTAGGCATTGTTATGATCATTGTTCTGGGCATTGTTCTGGGCATTGTTATGGGCATTGTTCTGGGCATTGTTATGGTTTTACAGGGTTCAATCTATAGTTTAATTTCCAAATTTGCACTTGATAAGTCTGTGTAAAAAGTAGTGGATGAATGACAGGCTAGGGTTTGACACACGCAAACCCCCCCCCCCCCCCACCCCCGCCCCGCACCCCCCCGGCCCGGTCAACGATCGGCACACATGGAGCCAAAAAAATGAAACCCTGAAATTGAAAACTGTGGTTACATGGATTTAAACACATACTAAGTTAGCTATGAGGTGAGAAACAAGAATTTTCAGGCCAATTTAATTCGGGTCCGTGTTGACCCGAGACACCAAGAACTGTTTACCCCGTCTAACATAAGATAAGGGTTAATAGTCATACAATGGTCAAGATAGAGACACAAATCGGCATGATTTGAAAAGTTGCACTTCATAAGTTGATGTGGGTGGCTCTTAAAAGAGCCGTTGGATTGACGGTAGAGAAGGGAAATTTACTTGGCTTTGACCGTCTTCTCGGTTTTCTTAGGCAGCAAAACAGCCTGAATGTTGGGCAGTACGCCACCCTGAGCGATGGTCACTCCTCCCAACAATTTGTTCAACTCCTCGTCGTTACGCACGGCGAGTTGAAGATGACGAGGAATGATACGAGTCTTCTTGTTGTCACGGGCGGCGTTACCAGCCAACTCGAGAATCTCAGCAGTCAGATACTCCAGCACGGCAGCCAAGTAGACCGGAGCACCAGCACCGACACGCTCGGCATAGTTGCCTTTGCGCAGAAGCCTGTGTACACGGCCCACTGGAAACTGCAGTCCAGCGCGGGACGAGCGAGTCTTGGCCTTGGCCCTTGTCTTCCCACCGGTTTTCCCTCTGCCAGTCATAATTTTAACAACAGTGCTATATGAACAAAGCTGAAATAAAGAGAACGCGCTCAGCGCGCTTAAAATATAGAAAAATCAGCTACTCTCCTATTGGTTAAAGAAAGCATGACGAATATCCAATGGCGAAGCAGCCGATATCCAAAGCCAGCCTCCATTCCCTTCCCCTACAACACTCCCTCTTGCACATAATTTCCAGTTCCAATAAATTCGCCTTCATATATGCATTTCAATATTGAATAATATATTTTTCGAAATCTTCTAAGCTTTAGAATATGTATGACAAGGACAGGAGATATTGGCAAATTAAAGTATGCATATCATGTAATAGAATATTATCGTGTACATGTCTATATGAGATGTAAAATGTTTTACGCGCTTTTCTCTCCATCACTCCCTATCGTAATAATTTAGTTTCTTTATGTATGTACTTCAATTTAGAAGAAATGATTCGAAATGCACTCAAGCTACGTATATGTATGACAAGGACAGGAGAGAATGGCAAACTAAAATAGAATCTTGTGTATATTTCTGTGTGTATAACAAGATGTACAGCAACGGATGAATATGCACTTTAAAATTCACATGTATTCACACGAGTGCAAAAAAAGCGCCATTTAGAAAAGTTTGGTGGCTCTTAAAAGAGCCTTTTGGGGAGACCAAGACATGAAAATATGCACGTTTACTTCTTGGGGGCTGCTTTTTTCGCCTTTACTGCCTTTGGCTTGGTGGACTTGGGCTTGACAGTCTTTACCTTCTTGGGGCTCTTGGCTGCTTTTTTTGGAGCGGCCAGCTTCTTCGCTTTCTTGGGACTCTTGGTAGCTTTGGCGGCAGCGGGCTTCTTCACCTTCTTGGGCGACTTCTTTGCAGCGGCGGCGGGCTTCTTTGCCGCGACCTTCTTGGGCTTTTTAGCCGCGGCAGCTTTCTTAGCGGGCGACTTTTTCACCTTAGGTGCGGCTTTCTTGGCGGGCTTCTTAGTTTCCGCTTGCTTGTTGATCTTAAATGAGCCAGACGCACCGGTTCCTTTGGTCTGCACCAAAGTCCCTTTCGTCACCAGGCTCTTGATGGCGAGCTTGACGCGAGAGTTGTTCTTCTCCACGTCGTAACCGCCAGCAGCCAAAGATTTTTTCAGAGCGGCGAGAGACACACCGCTCCGTTCTTTGGAAGCCGAAACAGCTTTAACGATGAGCTCACCGACGCTGGGTCCCGCTTTCTTGGGTCTAGCGGCTGCTTTCTTCTTGGGTGCTTTAGCCGGCGCCGCTGCGGTCGGGGCTGGAGCCACTTCTGCCATCTTTCAATTATGTAAGAGAAATAAACACGCGACACTGAACGAGCTGCTCTGTGACGTTGAACCTTCCCTCTTCGCGAGGGGCAGTGGCCTTAAAAGACACATGAGGACGGTGTAGACTCAACTCGCCCCGCACTCCGTGCCTGTGCTTCCTTGAGCAGCTAGCACTTGTGTTTTCTCATTACAAATCTCGGCTTAAATATGTACTCAAAAACTATTTGCAAGGCATCAAACAACGCGTATAGCAAGAAAAGGCTTTCTCGTTTATTTGCGTGCTAAGAAAGCCCATGCAGTCCCAGGTCGTTTTGCACAAATGCCACAAAAAGGCATTCTGCAACTGCCATCCACTGAGGGCATGCTGTATTTCGTGCGATGTGTGGGGTGAAATTGAGAGAAATGAAGGAGTACGTCTAGCAAGTCATAGTGTGCGCTTTGAAGGAGAGCCTGAGCAAAGCCATGGAGGCGTTTGGAATTTGACACTGGTGCGTGCATTAGTGGAAATAGGCCTCGTGTTATTGTGTGTAAAACACAGGAGCAAGCGCTCACGGTCATACGAGGGAGCTTGTCAGAGTGACTCCCTCGGCTTAGAATCTTAGACGAGGAAGTGGGGATCAAGGCTCCAAGATCACACTAAACCTAATGAGAAACCGTAACTCTAATTCTAAGTTAGGATGACGACGGCAGTGGTGAGGGAGAGATGCCTGTGAGCGGAGTGCTGGGGGTAAAGATGGAGGAGCCCCTAGCGGGAGGCAGGGGGGAGAGAGGGATGAGGGTGGTGCAGAAGAGACAGAACACACATCTGGGCCCCCAGGGGACTGACAGAGGCCGGAGCCCCAGCAGCCATGTGGATACAAGCCGTCCCACCTTCCATGGTTGTTTGGTGCTGTGCTGTGAGCTACAACATGTCAGGGCTGACCAATTTGAAGAAAGAGCTGTGCAAACCTTTCACTAATGCATAAAACCAGTTTATGGGTGGCAAGCTTTGTTTTGGGTTTTGCCAAACTGGCTTGTGGATACAAGTAACCAATGAGATCTCCAGTCAAACTGTGTATCTACTGAAGTGGTTCAGGACTCAGGAACATGTCTGGAACACTACAGCTACCACATGATAAAAATAAAGCAGTACAAAGAGATTTCTGCCACTTTGGTGGTTCGAGTTTGAATTATTCATGAAATTTGTTTAATATTAAAACAGTACATTTTGTTCTTAACTATCTTGATCAAGGAGAACATTGACATTGGCAGCTGCTGGATCCATTTAAAAATGTGGTTTAAAGCATCATTGAGTTGAGTTGCTGTTGTCTTGTGACCTGTGCTGCTCAATAAAGACATGTACTTTTGAACTCTAAAGAAGATATTAGCGCTGAGCTATTGTTGTTTTTTTCAAGCAACGAATGGTCTGGTTCCCTTGCTGTGATACACAGACACAATTACACATAAGCATAAAAAATGGCAGCCTTCATGCAAGCAGTAGGCCCTTCACTCTTGTGATAAATAAAACATAGAACAATTTAAGAAAAAATGCATTTTAGATTATGAGTGCCTTTTTTATGTATTTAATTGTTATTTTCCAGTGTTAAAATTCAAATTTGCATTAAAAAAGCAATGATTCAAATTCACCTAGAACTGCAACTGTTGCAAAGCACCTAACTTCACATCATAGATATACATGTTTATATGGTGAAGTTCCGTACTTTTCCTGTTCAGTTACTGGGTCAAAATGTTGCCGGCCAGTAGATGGCGATATTTGCTAATGAGTTATCGCAAACCTGTTATATTAGACCTTTAATTACGTGAGCCAGTTAGCCAATGTCAGTTTTTTCTGGGTATACATTTAGTATAATTTGATAATCATACATCTGACTATAATCCTACAAACTACATGATTTTGTGCAAGTGAACCTAGAAGAACTGATTCTGTTCTAAAGGCCAAGCATCATCAAGCATATTGATCGTCATCACGGTCAACTGTTGCTTGTTTGGTTTTTAAGCAAAACATTTGGGCTTTTATTTATATTTATATAGAAATAAGTTAAACTTGACAAAACTAGATATCTGAATTTTATGATTCATGTCATGATGATTGATGTAATGTTTAGTACAATGGTATTGCATGTGAGAAAAAAGTTCTGTACCAATCCATGGTTCTGTGTCACTGTAAATGTGTAATTTTGAAGGTGTGGTATAAATTAACTCATTGCAGATTGATGATTGCTTTTGGGACATTGAGGACGCTCCTCAACCTTTTAGCTGAAGCGTTCCTGACGTTCTAAAGAGCACCGAAGATGTAGACACCCCCATTTTAACAGAACCCTGGTGTCATGCAGACCCACACACCCACTGGCAGTCAGGCTGCTGTGAGATTACTGCACCCTTACTCAAACAAAGGGCTGTCCACCATGGTTGAGACTTTCCATGGAGGAATTTTGATGTGGTACAGAGGAAGCTTGCCAACCACATACATCTCAGTGCACTCACTGACATGGATGGTCAGTGCATCAGTGCAGGGTAAACAAAACTAGGGTTAAACAAACTAGGGTTCAGTGAAATCCATTATCAGACCATGGCCAAATTAATGAATATCTCAAACACTCCAATCTACCCAAAGACACTCCACATGGAGCCAGTAAGTTCAGTATCGTCCACAGCATGTACAGGTTTTCACATAGCTCTGAAAAATTCAGTAATGCTCTAAACTCAGCTGATCTTACTATTAAAATCACCAACTTTTTTAACACCAATTTAAAACATGACAAAACCAGTTAAAACCTTGCTATTGACAAACAGCATATGCCACCAAACAGCTAATTTATCTGATATTTAAAAACATTAAAATGAAAAATGGTTTGAGATCAACTGTAAACCAGCATGAATATAATTCAGTTTTTAATAGTTTTTTAAAGATGATAATTACCTCAAATTATATAAAAACCTCAAATTATGTTTAAAAAAAATATTAAATTCAAACAACGAAACAAAATACTGATGAAATTCAAACATTGGGAAACATTGAATAATTATCCCTTAAAACAAACTTCATATGATTTTACCATGAAAGTGTTAACAGACCGTTCTGCTTGGTATAAACTGTGTTGTGTGCTAGTTATGCGTCTACAGAGCTAAATAACTACATTCCACCTTGCAGAGACTAATAGGAGATTAAAGCCAATGAAAGAAAAACAGCAAACGCAACACATTATTTTATCCTTTTCTAACAACATAGACAACGTTCCTGTTTAAGCCTGTAGTGTATAAAAGCTCCATTTTACATGTGCTCTACTGCAGGGTTTCTCAACCGGTGGGCCGCAGACCACCAGGGGGCCGCAAAGCACCTTCTAGGGGTCCGCAGGGTCATCCTCTGAGAGAGCTATACTAGTCTGTAGTGAGCACTTTAAATCATAAAAGTACACCTTAAAAATTTTTAAATTTAGAACGATTGATAGATTAATAATGTTCAAATTATAATCATTAATATAAAACTACACTAAGAAAAAAGCCCCGAAGTAATTACAATTAAACGTCATTGGTTCAAGGCCACTGCACCCTTTTTTCCAGACAGTTAACTAGCTAGCTAACGACATGGAGAAGTTTATGAAACGACACAAGAAAAGTGAACCTGTTCTTCAGAAAAAGTAAAAAAATCCGCAAGTACGACCCAAACTACATCAAATATGGATTTGCGCAGGGGTAAGGAGGTGATGTTAACAAACTGCAGCTCCAAAAGAAAACAATTGTTTTCTTCACATTGCTGTCCAAATGTGCCCTGAAACCTAGCTACCTCGTAGCCAGACATGTTGCACGGAGTAAAAAAGCTTTTACGATCGCTGAGGAATTGGTGCTGCCGGCTGCTGTGGATATGTGCCTTCGAGATGGCCACGGCAAATAAAAAACTACCAAAGGTACCGCTTTCAAATGATAGTATAATTAGATGGATTGTTGACATGGGGGCTGATATACAGAATTAAAGAAAGTCCACGTTATGTTGTGCAGCTAGACGAGTCAACGGATGTTAGCAATGCATCTTTACTGCTCGTTTTTGTGATAACCCAAATCTCAAGTTTTCAGTGTCAGTACTTATTAATAAAAGCTAAAAACAGTTTTACACAAAATAAATTTTTTTTCCTGGGGGCCTTGACACTTTCTAGTTGTAAACAGGTGGGCCGTAAGGTAGAAAAGGTTGAGAACCCCTGCTCTACTGCATACAGCCACACAACCCTGAGAACGCTAAGCAGGATTGGGCCTGGTATGATGGGAGACCACCTGGGAATACCAGGTGCTGTAAGCTTTTTCTCTTCTTAGCAATATGTTCTGCATTATTTTAAGCTGAAGTTCATTATGCAAAAAACCAAAGAAAGTTTTGCCCATTAACACAAAAAGAGAAAGAAAAGAAATGAAAATTAATTTGTCAGGATAGTTTTACTGGTTGTTGTCCTAGTTTGTTTTCTGATTTGTCTGTATAATGTATGCACTAACTCACTAATGTCTGTCATGCCTCAAGCTATTGAACCCCTTGCAGTACCAGTCGCACCTGGCTACGCAGCTGAAGTAGCAAGACGTATTCAAGTGAAGTAAGATATATAGGAAACTTTAGCTGGTGCTTTTTTCTATTAATGAGAAATAGAACTGTTTGGAAGAACTTGTTTAATTTATTCAAGAAGTAGCTTATTGCTGTAAATCCTAAAGCTGATCTTATGATGGTGGTCGTGTCAATTGACCAGCAGGATGTGGTGGTGTTTTTCTTTACAGCTGATTGTGTGAAGACGGCGATCATGCCGTCTCAGGAAAAAAGTATGGTTTAATAGAAAAAGTGTGCAAACCAAAACCCATGACTTGATCCAAATGAAGGATATAATAACCAGCAGTCAACTGGTAAAGACAAGACATATATAGACAAACAAACGACCCTCAGGTGAGACGGATCGCGGGCTCCGCCCACCTGAGGAACGAACACAACACAACAATGACAACTGCCGCTGTAGACGGAGGCGACTGGTAGGGGGCCCACCGTACCGTGACAGATTAGATGAGGACTTTCTTTTTTCTCAAACATTGTCCATTTTTATCTATACATTTCAAAGAGAAGACAACAGATGTTATAAGTACTATTATTTTCTGTATATGAAAATGATAAGACTTAGACTCTGTACGGTTATTGATTATCTTGTTCTTTACCTGCCCTTCATGATGATATCTTTAACAGACCATCGATCTTTTGGGGACACAATTTTTTCCACCATCTTGATAAAGTCCTTATCGGTGGCCAAAAAATATATGCAATTACGGACATGGAACCTGAGGACATGTTTTTAAATTACTCTCATGGCTGAGAGATCAATTCTACGTGTTGATGTACACAGTGCTGACTCCAGGGCCATAGAGAGCAATGGAGCTGTCTACCTCACTTCCTGTGCAGCGTCCAGAGCCAATCAGCTGATGGCGGACAGGAAGCGCTCCGTGAGGTCCTTGCCCGTGAGCAGTTTAGAAGCCCCCTGCAGCTGAGCGAGGCTTTCCATATGAAACGCTGTAGTCTTCCTAACAGTGGCGTTTCTGTGGCTGGAGGATTAAAGAGAAACACATAGTGAGAAATACATCTGGAGTTTGCAAGCACATGAACTCTGCTTCATTCTTACAAAAAAGACTAATGAATGTGTTGTCCTGCAAATAAATTGTTACTGCAAATCACTCCAGACTGCCCACAAAACTGTCCCATCATTGATGCTACTGCTTGATAACAACAGTGCTCTGCTGTACTATAAATGTACTTCTGTCTTCTACTAAAAGCCTCTTTTGACAATGCTGTTTATTTTGGTGGAAATACTGCATGATTGTGTTGGTGAGGTGATCCTACCTTAGTCCCCCAGACAGCAGGGCATGTATGGCCCTCCTAGCTGAGCAGCTGTGCACCATGGCACTGAGTGTCAGGTCCACATCCTCCCTGATGAAGACGCTGTTCTCACACGCCTTGTGCAGCAGGACGCGGCCGGCTTCTGCTGCCTCGGGGTCCATGGCCCTCCGCAGGTAGGTGAACATGTGTGCCAGAGTGGTCATGGCAGCACATGAAACCTTGGAGCACATGTTCTTCACCTGAGACAGTGGACACAGAAAAGAAAGACAGAGAGACAGGCAACAGTAAGCCTCAAGTTCCAGGCCAGGCCTCCACACCAATCTTATGACAAGAAATTCCTCTCTAAAACATTCAAAATTGACTCTTCCACAGGTCAGAACATCCAAATACATAAAATGGAGCATGTCCAGTAGAGGTAGCAAATGGTGAAGCTCATTCTCAAGCGCCTTGGCTTTGATTACAGAATATTTAGTTCATAAGCAGGTTCCTCACCTCCTCGAGCATGGCTAGGCACACGTTGTAGAGATTGGCCAGACGGATTTTGGCATGGAGTTGCACCAGCGAACGCACCAGTTTGAGGCCATTGATCTTCTTCTCCTTGTTCCAAAACACAGTGTTAGAACACGGTGTACATATCTGGTGTTATCACATCAGTAAAGCTAAACAAGTTTCATCAATAAAAATCAACACATAACAAGCTATAGGCTATGTATTCCCTGTGAGAGTGCCCATCACTAATTATTTATGTTTATATTGCCAAAGCATGATATTTCTGTATTCTCAGGCATTATAGCTCTGTTCTGGCTGGAATAGCTTTGTGTAAACTTTGTTTGCTCGATGTGAGGCAGATTGTCGGCTGGAGCTTGGTAAAAGCCTACCAGTCCTCGTTCTCCAGGAGCTGAAACGCCTGGCTGAGGGCCAGCTCAGGTCTGGCCAGAGGCTGCTCCCTAACCAGGCTAGGAGTCTCTGCCACCACCCCTTTGCCCTGGCTAATTTCTGCAGCTCTAGCGGTGTCCCTTTTCGCAGCAGGCTTGTAGGATGTCGCCAACCCCTGGCTGAACCGAGCCGCCTTCAGGCCGGCCTTGCCGCTGGCTGGTTTGCTGGGGGGTTCTGGCTGCTGCTCCTGGCTGGATCCTGCTGCATTTGGAGCGGCCCGGTTGCCTATAGCCTCACAATACGCCACTGTTATTTAACTTTCATTAACTGTTCTGTTTCTGAAGCTCTACTTGCAGGTTTCTTGTAAATATACAGTATTATAATTCATTACAGAAAACATCTATATTTGAGATACATGGGTAGCTGAGCATGGCCCCTGTGTTGAGCTTTGCTACTCCAGCTGATGATTTCCAGGAAAAGAACTCACATGGCACGTCACAGGCCTTCTCCACAGGCTTGGCCCGCTTGTACAGAGTCAGCGGTCTGGGGTGCCTGCTGGGCTTGGCCACCGCTGGTGGGGGCACGGGTGTCCGAATAGAAGAGATTGCCCGGAGCTCAACGGACGTGCACGTGTCCTCCGGCCTGAAGGGAGACAGCTCCTCTCTGACAGCAGCCTGTGAACCATGGATTCTGCACACTCTCTGTGGCTTATCCAGTGGTGCGCAATGGCTCACAGAGGATGCAGCAGCAGAGTGGAAAGAGCCATTCTGACCGTTCCTCAGGGGCTCCAGTCGGATGTTGTGGTTGATCCTGGTCGACTGGTGGAATGATTTGCCACAAACTCGTTTAAGATTTGCCTCCTGTCTTTCTTCTTGCAGTAAACTCATTTCCATCACCTTCTGAACACGGCCCACCTGCAACTGCCGCTGCTCTCGCTCAATCATCTCCAGCTGCTTGGAGGATGAGATCATGGGGTTTTGCAATGGGCAGTCCCGCATGTAATCCTGAAGTATGGGACAAAACACAGAAACCACATGTAAATCATTTTATTTACATTATTTTATTTTAGGGAACTGGTCTTGTGACCGAAGGGTCCCGGGTTCGATTCCCAGACCTGAGGCCATGACTGAGGTGCCCCTGAGCAATTAAGGCCCTTAACCCTCAGTTGCTCACTTGTATAAAAAATGAGATAAAAATGTAAGTCGCTCTGGATAAGGGCGTCTGCCAAATGCCATAAATGTAATGTAAATTTTAAATACATCCCTGATTACATTTACATATTGCACACTCTATAAATTGTTATATGATTTCCTAACACACATATCACTTTGCTTCGTTGTTCCTTATGCCTGCCTAAACTATCTCTAATATACAGTAGGTACATACTTTTTGTGACTTAGTGTGGAGCCTTTATTCCAGTTCGTCTAAACGTGGAGGCATTTGGATGACCTTGGCATTTAGCTCCGCCTCCTCCAGTGCTCTAGTGTCTTCAAGCAGGTCCTTTAGAGCAGAATAATATCGGCGAGCTAGGCGTTGGTGCTTCATTGGTTCACTGTTCTTTAAGTGGGGAAAGAAGCTCAACTATGTCTGGAAGAGGAAAGGGTGGTAAAGGTCTTGGAAAAGGAGGCGCTAAGCGTCATCGCAAGGTTCTCCGTGATAACATCCAGGGCATTACTAAGCCTGCTATCCGCCGTCTGGCTCGTCGTGGCGGTGTAAAGCGTATCTCCGGTCTGATTTACGAGGAGACCCGTGGTGTTCTCAAAGTGTTCCTGGAGAACGTGATCAGAGACGCGGTTACCTACACCGAGCATGCCAAGAGAAAGACCGTCACCGCTATGGATGTGGTTTATGCTCTGAAACGCCAGGGACGTACTCTGTACGGTTTCGGAGGTTAAAATCCTGAACTAAAGACTAAAAACAACGGCTCTTTTAAGAGCCACCCATATAATCTGTTAAAAAAAGAGTTGTTCCGTGTCTTCGTACCTACAAATGTTGACTGAAATACTGACAAAGGGCTATTAAACTCAGTTTAAATACCTCACTGTAGTGATTGCAAAAGTGGGGCTTTTGAGAGATGGAATCAAATGAACCAATTGATTCGGAAAATGATTCGATCTAGCGAAACGTTTGAATCACACGCTACAGTGACATCTACTGGGCAACCAGAGCCTAAATCCACAACTTTTCCACAAAACTTAGAGAAGTAATGTTTTTTTTAATGACATTAAATATTCCCCCATAGCATATTGTGTCGGTAAATAATTTTATAGTCATAAAAACAATTTTGCAGAGAACAGGGTTGTTTCAATTATGTCATTAAGATGTATTTTTCACTATGGTACACTGTTAGTTAGTGGATTGATATAGCTGACATTATTCATTTTACATGGCAAGGTAGAGAAATGCTTGCGTAATCCTTTATTTATTAAACATTACAAGTAATCAGTAAACATTCTGATCTCAGACCAGCAGCTTGAACTTAAGTGTGGACTAAAACGTGCGAAAAGATTCGAAACGTATCGAAACTGCGTGACGTAACGAACCCCGGTTTTGGAACAGTCACGTGACTTTCCCCTTTTGATATGGACTTCAGTTTGATTTCAGGATGATTCAGTTCGATTCCTGTTTAATACAGGATGATTCAGTTCGAGAGTAAAACACTCTTCCTTAAATGAGTAGAAAAGTGCGATATGACAAATCGAATGAGAAACAGTGCCGTAGCTAGCATAGCCTAGCGTTCTGTGCGTTCTTTCCAATAAGGGACGCGGAAAATCCAAGACTTTTAATATTTTTAACATGCTGATGGGATGTTGCAATGCTCAAATATTGATTAATCACAAAACATAATTTTAAAAAGAAAAATCCAAGAACTCTATGGCTGGGGCGGAATTAATAGACGCTACCCCGTCGCGATACAGTGACGGAGCAACGATAGGAGGACCGTGCGAGAGGAGGGGTTGTTTCTGGCCAATAATAATTTGCCATCCCCACAGAGGGGCAGCCGTGTTCTTATTAGCATACCAGAGTCAAAATAAATGATGTGCTCTCGCGCCATTTTTCATTCTGTTGTTCGTTTTTCTACAACTACAATGCCTGAGCCTGCGAAGTCTGCTCCTAAGAAGGGATCCAAGAAAGCCGTGACCAAGACGGCGGCTAAAGGAGGCAAGAAGCGCAGAAAGACCAGGAAGGAGAGCTACGCTATCTACGTGTACAAAGTCCTGAAGCAGGTCCACCCTGATACCGGTATTTCTTCCAAGGCGATGGGAATCATGAATTCTTTCGTGAACGACATCTTCGAGCGCATCGCTGGTGAGGCTTCTCGTCTCGCCCACTACAACAAGCGCTCTACCATCACCTCCAGGGAGATCCAGACCGCTGTGCGCCTGCTGCTTCCTGGTGAACTGGCCAAACACGCCGTGTCTGAGGGCACAAAGGCTGTCACCAAGTACACCAGCTCCAAGTAAAGCGCGACAGTGCCACTTAAAACCAACGGCTCTTTTAAGAGCCACCCATATTATCACCTAAAGAGTCTTTGTTTTATAATCGTGTCCTTGCGGTAAGAACCAAGTGTTCCTGAAGTTGAGATTGCCCTTCTCATTTGGCACCGTTTTCCTTTCCCGCGAGTTACATTTTCTTATAGGATTATCTAGTTTTGCTTGTTTTACGTTTTGACACAATTTTAAACCCGCCCCTGTCGCTGTTCAAAATCGCCCACTTGGGATGTTAAAGTATGTAGTTGTATATTTGCTATGCTTATATGAATTACAAATCACCTTGCCAACTATTGTGTTGTATAATATTTATTGCCCGTGGTGACTACTTTTAAGTTGAAAACTAGTTTGTTGCCGTTTTGTAGTTGTAGGATTGTTTTTGTACATTGGTGTGCTCAGGGGTGTAACAGCAAATTCTGGGCCCTGTACACAGTGGTCAACTCCTTTCACTGCTGGTTGTTCTATGTATAACACAAACTTTGATTTAAGTATAAGTACTTTGATTTGAGTATAAAGTACCCTGTATAAAATAACTTTATTTAAAACAATTTGTTCAGAAAGTTATTTAAGTAAATATAGTGTTACTACATCTCTGGGCTGGTGTGTGATTCAGTTTTGCAATTTGCTTGATTGTGGTTAGTGTTTTAATGGTCGTAATGTGAGGTACGCGAGGGAGGGAACGCTGAGAGAGTGACATTCATGTCATTCATTCAGGCCCGTAGCCAGGGGGGATCGAATGGTTCGTTCGATCCCCCCCCCTCCCCCGCACCCTCCCTCCGTACACACATGCCCCTCAAGATAGGTAGGCTATTCAATGAATGAATTGTTAATCTCCGGTGAATATACAGACGAACAAATAAGGACAGCAACAACAGACTCACAACAAACCTATAACAGTGTTGCCAACTCTCACGCAATGAGCGTGAGACACACGCGTTTGACCGTTTTCACAAGCTCAAACGCCATACATCCGATTTCTCACGCTGAAAAAAAATCATGTTTATTTATTTCCGATCTACATCTATGATTCAATGAGTTACTAGTTCGCTCTAGCGCCAACCACCGGCGATCGATCGAGGAAACGTATAAGACATAACCCCCCCGTCACCGTTTGACACACACACCACCCACTTCCCCCCCGCCCCCAAATCAAATCTCAGTCCTAGTGATTTTGAAAAGTTGGCAACCTTGCTTATAATGAAAAAAATATGTGTAAATTAAAAAGTTTGAAGTGTGCTCGCGTATTTAGGGGGCATTGGAGTAGAGAGCCAAATAAAGTCCACTTTTGGGGGGAAAAGATCCCCCCCATCACAATGCTGGCTACGGGCCTGCATGTAGACGTTTACTGTGACAGACAGCACACGCATGAATACATACAAAGAGGAGGGGAAAAGCAGGCATGACATGAACAAGGGATTAACGAGTGACAAACAGACTGACACTGGCAGGCTAATAAGGGTGTGTGATGACACAGGTAGTGATGGCAAAAGTGGGGCTTTTGGGAGATGGAATCAAATGAACCAATTGATTCGGAAAAGATTCGATCTTGTGAAACGTTCGAATCATCACACGCCACATTGACATCTAGTGGGTAACCAGGGGGGTATTCCAAGAAGCGGGTTTAACAAACTCTAAACTTAACCCTGAACTCGGAGTTGTCTTACCCCGATCTGACATACTCAGAGTTTTCGGTTCCAAACGGCGGATCTGAGTTAAAGTAATCAGGGTCGCTCAACTCTGAGGTTGAACCAGACAGAAGCGCGTTCACGTATTCTTAATGGAACGCAGATAAATAGGATTTATCATGGACTTAAACGCGAAAATCAGCCGAACATCGTATTTCACACCACTGTAGCTTGAAGTATTAATGACTGCGTATGCAGAATATTTAGATATTATTAAACGTAAATGTAATACTGCGGTAGCTGCTAGAGAAAGGCAGTCAGCATGTCAAAAAATTGCCAACAGAGTTAATGCGTGAGTGAAAATGATATTTTTATATTTAGCAGAAGGGTGCGATTATATTATTATTTTCTCCACCTTTATAATACTGTATTGAGTTTTTAAATATTTTTTTATTGAACACTTACTAATTCCAGGTCTAATCTGAGTGGTGTGAAACACACATGGCATCAGATAAAAATGAAGTATAAGAATATTGTACAAAGTGGTATGGCTGTACATAACTATATCTTATTCTTAAAATATAAAATATATTTATATACAGGAAAAATGAAATAATGAAACATAACAGTGAATTTGACTGTAATGTATATTAAAAGGTTACAGGGTGGATGGTGGGGTGGGTGGTGGTGCATGATTTAATGTGAAAAGCAGTGATTTTTTTTTTTTGTCTCTGACAACTCCATCATCTCTGTTGTCACCCACATGCATGTAAGGTTCCTCGTCTGTGGGCATGTCAGAGATGGTAGGCTGTTGCTCTTCCTGGATGGTTGCAATGTTGTGTAATACCACATATGCCATTATTATGTGGCACGCCCTATCAGGGGTTACTCTGAGCCCCTTCAGGCACTGGAACCTGGCCTCGAGGATTCCTAGGGTCATTTAAATTCTTGCCCTGGTTTTGCTGTGGGCTTGATTGTAGCGGGACTGTGGTCCAGGTGCAGGATCTGAATAGGGAGTCATAAGGTAGGCCTATAGGACAGGCAGGGATACCCTCTGTCTCCATGAAGGAGGCCGTCATGTTCTATAATCACACTAGGGTTTGCAATGATTTAACTATTACACTGCATGTGAACAACTAGCAAAACTACCGCAGGCCTACTCTGTTCAGATTTGTTGTACAGTGTGGAATCATACATGGATCCTGGCCATCTGGCTTCAACATTTGTGATGAGGTGGGAAGCATCACATATGATCTTGATGGGAAGAACGGTCAGTTACAATAGCTACGTTATTTTTGTTACCATTAAAGATAAGTACATTATTCATTAAGGATGATAAAGGTTAGTACCTGTAAATTAATGCTGGATGAATTTTCATGTTCTAATGGTGCTGGAATAGGTAGCATATGTAGGTTCCATCAATACAGCCAATCACTCTAGGAAATCCTTAAAATGTAAATGGAATGAAGTTCATTATATATTGCTTCTCCTTTGCTTAATTTCTTTATTGTCCGTGTGAAATAAAGACAAACCAATGATGCTGTGGAATTCCTCTTTGATGTCCATAACTGGCTTAAGCCCAGGAAACACCACAAAACCGGGCACTAGTCATTTTAATGCCGGACATAGTTTTCGGACAGACCGACATACAGTAGCTTTGCTGACAGATTCCGCATCTCCTACAATATAAAGAAAACTTCCACTAACAAAAAACGAAGACCGATATATAACAATCTGGAGAGAATTTAGGGCTGATCCGCGATGTGTAATATTTGAAATGTTATTATAATAATAAAGTTATTGATGTAAGTAATGGATTGTGCTGATAACGATAACGTTCATTAAAAAAATTATCCGAAAGTTGCTATAGTAACTGACTCCGGTTCTCTCTAAGCTTGGTTTCTGGAACGGAAAACCTTGAGTTTCCGTGAACTCTGAGTTAACTTACCCGGGTTTTCTCGCTTAACCCGCTTCTTGGAACACCCCCCTGGTTCCCCTCTAAGACCGAGCCATTTTTTCTTAGACTTGTCATTCAACAAATCAGAGAACAACAACAACAAGCAGAGGAACCAATCATCGAAGGGTTATACCACCAAGCAAGGAGGGGTGGGATGGATGGGGTGTGCACAGTGCTAGTACATGGTCAAGGTGATGGCAGGGCGACTGTGTATTGTAGCGACATTAGTACCCTCTGAAGAAACCTTTCCAAAATTGCACAGATAATAACAAAGAGAAGAAACCGGATCAACCCCTCCAAGCCGAGGCACTTGGTCTTTCTAAATGCCAATCTGCCTTCCAAAAATAGTTGAAAAGGTTAAATCAGTTACATATTTGTTGTAAATTGTGGTTATTTTAATCACTATTGTTGAATGCTGCTGTTTTCCAGAGTATTTGTTTATTACCCAGAAATGGATGATTATTTAATTTAGTATTTTGTAACACCTACCTTTTGGCGTCCATTGGCCATATTTCAGAGTTCACTAGTGATGCTTTAATAAAATGTTTAAATAAAAAATAATTTATTGATATACACACCCTAACCCTAACCTTAGTTATTACAAGGCAAGCATGAAAACAATTGGCCACAGCAGCACTATTTTTGAGCTTTTTTTTAATGTTTTGTACATATAGTCATGTAAAATGTAGGTAACATTGTTCTTTACCACTGGAATATAAGAGCCATTTGGGAGCCATTTGGGAGCCAAAAGAGCCGACTCTTTATGAAGAGCTGAGCCAAAAGATCCAGCTCCCTAAAAAGAGCTAAAATTCCCATCACTAATTTGAAACATATCGAAACAGCGTGACGTAACAAAACCAATTTTTGGAACAATCACATGACTTCCCGTTTTTATATAGTTTGAGATGATTCACGCTTTATGACATGGCACGTTATCCTGCTGGAAGTAGCCAAAGTTATAATCGTTAACGAAAACGAACGAAAAAATGAAAACTGATATTGAAAAAACATTTCCGTTAATTGAAATAAATATTAACAGTAATTAAAAGAAAAAAACGATAACTAATTATATTACATATTTAGAAAACTAACTAAAACAAAATTATATATAGGATACACTTCGTTTTCGTGCTTGTCGATTTATTTATAAGTCTTGTGGACTAATATGAAATGAATTTTTTTCACTAGAAGTTTTATATTAGCTGGCAGAAACGTACGGCAAATCATGGTTCATCACGTCTCTTGTTTAGAGCTCCTGCTCGCCAGGAAAATTTCCATTGCAACACCACCACCAGCCTGAACCCTTGATACAAGGTAGGATGGATCCATGGTTTCATGTTGTTGAAGCCAAAAATTCGGACCTTACCATCCGAATGTCACAGCAGAAATCTAGACTCATCAGACCAGGCAACATTTTTCCAATCTCAATTTTGGTGAGCCTGTGTGAATTGTAGCCTCAGTTTCCTCTTCTTAGCTGACAGGAGTGGCACCTGATGTGGGCTTCTGCTGCTGTAGTCCAATCACCTCAAGGTTTGACATGTTGTGCATTCAGAGTTGCTCTTCTGCATGCCTCGGTTGTAACGACTGGCTATTTGAGTTACTGTTGCCGTTCCATCAGCTTGAACCAGTCTGGCCATTCTCCTCTGACCTCTGGCATCTACAAGGCATTTGCGCCCACAGAACTGCCACTCACTTGATATTTTCTTTTTTGGACCATTCTCTGTAAACCCTAGAGATGGTTGTGCAAGAAAATCCCAGTAGATCAGTAGTTTCTGAAATACTCAGACCAGCCCTTCTGGTACCAACAACCATCCCACGTTCAGTAACTTAAGTCACCTTTCTTTCCCATTCTGATGCTCGGTTTGAACTGCAGCAGTTCGCCTTGTCCATGTCTACATGCCTAAATGCACTGATTTGCAGCTGATTCGACATTTGCGTTAATGAGCAGTTGGTCAGGTACCTAAAGAAGTGGTCGGTGAGTGTATGTCATTTGGCAATTTATTAGTGTTAAGTGTTAATATTGCTACACTAGTCAAAGAAATGTTTCTCCAAGGCTATATTAATATTTATAGCTGTTATTAGCGTGCAGTTTTTGCAGCTGCAGTACTGACCCAAAAAACAAGATGCCAAATCATTCAGCTGCATCTTCACTTAGTATCAATGCCTGTGTAGCAGACAACAACATGTTGGGCAGCTCAAGAGAGCTTCATCATTTATTCATACCTGAACATGACATGGAGAGCATGACATGGAGTGTAGGGTGACCATATTGTCATTTGGGAAAACCAGAACACCTTGGAGTGGGGGGAGGAGGGGGGGGGGGGGTGTTGCATGTTGCTTGTGTACTGACAGTCACGCTGTCTACATTCTGATTAAGAACAAGGCTGCCCTCACTGACTCAGTGATGTAAATGTAAATGTTTAATGGTCCAATGAAGGTTATTAAAAAACCAGGACATTTCCTCACTTAAAAAAAAAAACCTGGGACGCCTGGGACAGCATGTGAAATACGGACATGTCTCTGGAAATACGGACGTTTGGTCACCCTAATGGAGAGCAACCCATACACATACACATGTGTACACACATTACACATACATATAAGCAGGCATACTCTCTCTCTCTCTCTCTTCCCTGCATGAGGCAGAAAAAAAAGTACAAGTTGTTTAAAAAGCCACCACACCTACAACTTTTTGCCATGTTAAATGTATATTTGCTAATAACATGCTACATGTCTGTATTTTATATTTACCATGTATACTGAAATAAATGTACTTTAAAACAATTTTGGTATATAGGCACAACATTCTGAAATATGTCTTAGTATGTGTAAAACATGAGAAATAAATGTGGAACGTACTTCGTTAATGTTGACTGAAACTCAGGACTGCTGAGTGCAGTCATTCAGTGTACATCTACAATGCAAAATGAAGATGTCCTCGTAGAAAATGTTGCTTGGTAGTTTGCCTGTTTAAAGTATTCCAATGGCTAAAGCCCCTAACGATGGTCACTATTGCTAGGTCTAACAAATAGCTGCATAAATAAAAATAATAAATATAAAGCAGCGTTTTGGAGGGACCATAAAAATGTAGTTGTAAGCTAAGGTCCAAAACACCGAATTGCTCAGAGTAAAATTTAAACGCAGTCAAATTAAACGATTATTTGTAGCAATTGTTGACTACGTTGGCTTTCCATACTCGCAGTTTCACTTTTGTCATAATCGGCACTTCCGGTAAAAATGCTATTCTCGGTGGACCGTGATAGTAAAGGCAAAGAGCATACAATCAATTTGGTAAGCATAAGAACATAAAGAAACCTCTGAATACAATTTCCTTCTTCGTAGCACGCGATCAACGAGGTATTTGTTAGGCTTGTCATTATTTTACTTTGGTAAAATGTTTTTGGTCCTATTGTAGTTGGTGGGAAGGAGATAACGAAGGCAGTAGGCAGATGTGGAACAGTTTGGTTTTTCAACGCATCAGGGCTCCAGACTGTGCTATAAATATTAATTTGCGAGTAATATAATTATTTCATTCGCAAGTGGCGACAGGTTTATTTTTTATGGTTGAGGATTTTTTGTAATTGGAAAAATAGCCTACCCACAATTTTCTTTTGAGTTTGCATTTTAGAAGTTATACGATAGTCTACTTTACTTTAGCTCCCACTCACACGTTCGTCTCTGCAACAAACTAAATCAGCAAATGCGGGAATTCGATCACCAGCGTGACTAGTAAAGCAGCGGATCCGAGCTGAAACTTTAGCACTAAGCGTTAGCTTGTGTTGAAGTGCTCGCGAGTTCGTTGATATGTGAAGAGAAAACCAATCGGAGTCGTTCAAACAATTCAACCAGTTTTACGCCAGTTTTAGATTAGTCTAAATTTACAATATCTTATTTCAAAAGTTTGGTTTGATATAAGTGATACAAGTGATCTGTAATACATAATGGTCAAATTTAAATAATTTAATTTGTGACACTGGGACAGAAGCAGCAGGAGGCAGAGGCTGGGTATGACTGGTTTTATTATTCTTTAAGCTTAACAGAAAAACTCAGGCCACAAGGCAGAACTGACACGAACAGAAACGTAAACGAAGAGAATTGTAACGGACAGAGAATAATAACGGAGCTTTTAACTAGCTGGTTCACGGAGCTGGAACTCTCCTACGGTGCGAGGCGAGGTAGCAGGCTGAATGCGAAGCACTAGACAGCGCGACTTGTGGGAATAAATACACCACCCCCTGATTATGTGACAGGTGGGTTGGTAGGAGTGACCGAGACTGAGAGGGTGTGCTCCGTGTGGTTGTGGGCGTGCGTGTGACAAAGGGTGTGTGTGTACGCGCCCTCTGGTGGGGTCCAGGCTGACCTACCGTGAATTAAGATAAATGTAACAATTTTGTTCTCAGTGGAAAACAACAAAAACAAACAAATAATAATAACAAAAATGAGAGGTCACAGAGGGCACCTGCTATCTAGTGGCTTTTTTTTGGTAGCAGCAATGTGCAACATAACAAAATAAATAATCCACAGAAATGACTTTCTGTATAGCTCAATCTCCTCCTTGACAACACCAGGCCATATTTTTGGTGTTGTTGGTGTAGTGGGGGCTGTACTATAAACGTCACCAAACAGTTCACTGAGTGTGGTTCTCTTTGCTGGGGGCTGCCTTCATTGGATACTGCAGGGTTTTGGCTGGTCAGTTGTCCTGGGGCCTGAGTTTAAAAAAGAATATACATTTATAAATATATCAGTATTTCAACTATAAGATAAATTTGCATCACTATTAATAGTGGGTATTTCATCATATGAATTTCAATTGGTCACATACCTGTGTGGGATGCTTTTGTAGGATTTTCTCAGCCAGACTGTTGAATATCTCTTTTTTATTACTATTATTTAAAAGTATACACTACATTACTGGATTCATTGCCTTTCAGGAAGTGGACGTGAAGGCTGTTTGTCATTCCATGGTGGCAGTAGATATGTGAAGATCCCACTGAAAACACTGAACAGAATGCATCAACAGCAGAGTAAGAAGTTCAGATGTGGTAATGCAGCAGAAATTATTTCGATCTTTAGATGTGAATTAAAGCAGAGGGACTCATCCCAGTCCTCTGGTAGCCCGAGCCAGTCCACATTTTTTGTTGTGATCCAGTCCATACCTCACCTAAGATGGCATAAGCTGTTCAACTTGTTTCTTGGGCTGAAGTGTGACTGTAGCTGGAAGCTGTGACTGCAGGTGCTGAACAACTGGGCTTACTTCAGTTACTGATTACCTAAGCATGTCATCCAACAAGTTATGCATATTTGTACAGTTACTGTTCTATCTGATTCAACCTATATCTTCTGTATTGTTCAGAAAGTGAATGTGTAGCCTGAATTACTAATTTTATTTGTTAACATCAAATCCATTTTCCTCCCTATTGTAACAATATAATTTAATTTTCCTAATCTCTAATTAATTGTTTTCAGAGAGAGGCAGAGGTACAGGTGTGCTTGTACCTGACAGAGACCCATCATCCCCGCCCACCACAGCTGAGAGCAGCAAGGTCCAGGCCAGCATCACAGCTCATGATCATGCGCAAGTGACCGCTCCAGTGCTAAATGGGAATGTGATTCATGGCAACGTCACAATTAACTGTGCTACTGACCCCCAGCATGTCGGTAACTGGCTCAGTCTTCTAGCATTTTTGTTTTCAGCTAATTGTTTGTTGAGCAGTGTTGTAAACTACTGATTATTACTTTGCGTAATGGAAAAAAAAAGTGCCACAACCACATATTTGTTGGATTGTTCAAAAAAATATTTAAAATGTTACAATGTATCAATGGACAAGAGGCACCAGAACCAGAGTTATAAGTATAATTTTTTATATGGCCTCTCTTGTTCTTTGAGCAAAATTTTCTGATTGGCTGATTCCTACTTTTTCTTCCAGTTAGGAGAGCTTCGAGATCCAGCACAGCTAAGACTACAGGTAAATGTGTGTGTTTTACCTGCTCTGACTTAAGTGGTTGTTATGTATTTTGTGAATAATTCCTGGAAATGTTCATTGCATATATTGAAAAGTTATGCAACTTAAATAGCATAACAGTAAATGAATAAATATGCAGTAGTAGATGAAATAGTTTGACTGTCCTACAAATGCTTTCCGATACTAGTATAAGATGTCCCAAAAAGTCCTGTAGTCCTTCATAACTTTCATAATTGATGCCATCCTAAATGTTTTTAATTTCTTTTCTAATCAGATGTGCTGAAGAGTGCTTTGATGGACTATAAAAGCTTTCTTAAGGATAGATGTGAAAATATCTTTGAAGATATGAGTACCATGAGAAAAACCTTTCTGGAAGATGTTTACACTGAGCTGTATATCATTGAGGGAAGACTGACACTGATGAATGAGGAACATGAGATTTGGCAAACAGAGAAGTTTAGAACACAAATCCAACACAACAGACCTATCAGCTACAACAACATATTCACACCCCCATGTGAATCAAACAGAGAAGGAAAAGCAACAAAAATCAGGACTGTGTTGACCATTGGCATTGCTGGCATTGGGAAAACAGTCACTGTGCAGAAGTTTGTTCTCGACTGGGCCAAAGGACAGACTAATCTTGATGTTGATTTGATGTTCTTGCTTCCATTCCGAGAGCTGAACTTGGTTAAAGGGAACCAGTATAGTCTTCATAGTCTTCTAGTCAAATTGCACCCTGAGCTTGAGTCAGTTATGGTAACTCTTTTGAAAGAGCTTAAAATCATGTTTATCCTTGACGGTCTGGATGAGAACAGACTGGACTTGGATTTTGCAGAGTACAAGAACTTATCTGATCCAGTCAAAGAATCATCAGTGGATGTGGTGTTGGTGAACATCATCAAAGGGAAACTGCTTCCAAAAGCTTATGTGTGGATAACCTCACGCCCAGCAGCAGTGAGTCAGATTCCATTTGAATATATTGACCATGTGACCGAAATTCAGGGATTTAATGACCTACAGAAGGAGAAATACTTCAGAAAGTCAATCATTCAAGAGGATCAAGCCAACAGGATTATCTCACACATCAAACAATCAATCCTCTACAGTATGTGCTACATACCAGTCTTCTGTTGGATCGTGGCTACAGTCCTTCAGCAGATGTTTCTCCAAAACAATAAGGAAATCCCCACAACTCTGACTGGGATGTACATACACTTTCTACTCATGCAGACAAACATGAAAAACAAGAAATATAACACAAATGATGAACGAGACACAAGGAAACTGTTGATATTCAACAAACAACCAATTCTAAAACTGGCTGAGCTGGCTTTCAAACAGCTGGTGAAGGGCAATGTGCTGTTTTATGAAGAGGACCTGAGAGAGTGCAACATTGATGTCAACGAGACCTCTGCATATTCTGGCATTTGTACTGAGATCTTTAAGGTGGAGTCAGTGCTTTACCAGTATAAAGTCTACTGCTTTGTGCATCTGAGCTTCCAGGAGTTTCTGGCTGCATTTTATGTGTTTCACTGCTATGTGAGCAAGAACATTGTGGCACTGAGATTTTTCCTACGTGATGTCAGCGCTCAGTCTACGAATGTGCAGCTGGATGATTTACTGAAGAGAGCAGTTGACAAGTCTTTAATAATTGAAAATGGACGCTTGGATCTCTTCCTCCGTTTCCTGCTGGGCATCTCACTTGAGTCCAATCAAAGACTTCTGCTGGGTGTTCTGACACACACAGAGAAATCCTCAGAAATCATCAAGACAGTAGCAGACCATATAAAAACAAAAATGGACTTGTCTGATGAAAATATTTTAAATGATAGACGTATCAATCTGTTCCACTGTCTGTCTGAAATGAATGACAAATCTGTTCGCAAAGAGGTCCTGGAGGTCATAAACTCAGATACATTCTCAAAAAAATACCTCACACCTGCATATTGCTCAATAATTGCTTACATGCTTCAGGTTTCTGAGCAGGTTCAAGATGAGTTTAACCTGCAAAAATATAATACTTCATCAGACGGGTTGAGCAGACTGATCCCAGCTGTCTATACCTGCAGAAAGGCCATGTAAGTGTTTAAGATAAAAAGATTTGTGTGAATCAGCCAACATTTTTTATTGTATTTCTGTCATTGTTTTTCTGTTTATTTATTTGTTTGTTTGTGTACTTCCCCTAGGTTAGCTGATTTCAGTCTTACAGAGCAGTCCTTTGAAATTGTGAGTTTAGCTCTACAATCTCCATCCTCACACCTGAAACAGCTGGATTTTGGAAACAGCTTTATACAAGATTCCGGAGTGGAGCTGCTCTCTACTGGATTGAAAGATCCTCACTGTAAACTGGAGATTCTGAGGTCTTTCAACCTGTTGTTCTTGTTTTCCTCTACTGTAACTCTAATCAGTATTTATGGAAGTAATTCTAACAAAACAGTTTAGATTACTTTGTTGTTTCTGTGGAAGTAAACACCATATTAGTACATTAGGGTAGAGTCTAAGGATACTATTAAGCAAGATTACACAGTAGTCACAGTAGGGGCAGTCATGGTCCTGTGGTTGTGTCGTGGGTTTGATTCCCAGGCCTCAGGCCATGACTGAGCATGACTGCTCCCCGGGTGCCGAGCTAGGGCAGCCCACCACTCTGTGTATGTGTGCACCACAGCCCCCTAGTAATCACTAGTGCGTGTTTGTGTGTGTGTTCTAATTGCATAGATGGGTATGCGGAAGACAAATTTCGATTGCAGTAAAAAATCACAATTGACAAAATATGGCACATTTCACATTCATTTCATAGTAATAGCATACTAATTTTAAATGTCTGTGTCTTTGTGCACATTTGTAAGGACTGAAATACTCATTAATCAATTTATGAGAATTTTTAAAAAAGTGTTATATTTTCATATTGCAGACTTCCTATCTGTGGTCTCACTGAGAAGTCTATTGAAATCATGGCTGCAGTGTTAAGCTCAACAAACCTGCGGGAACTGGACCTCAGTAACAATGACTTATGTGATTCAGGGGTGATGCGAATTTCGGCTGGACTGAGTTATCCAAACTGCAAATTGGAGATACTCAGGTATGAAGTTTTTGTCCTTTTTTGGGTTAATTAAAATAATAATAATAATAATAATAATAATACATTTTATTTGTAATGCACTTTACATTTGAAAACAAACCCCAAAGTGCCACATGGTAAAATACATAATAAAAGTACATGATAAAATATAGTAAAATATATGATCATAAATAATAAAAACTGTAAAAAAAAAAGTAAAAGTCCACCTCTTGTTAAAAAAGGACTGTGACGTGCAGGGGTGAGCAATGAAAAGGAAGCGATCACGCCAAGTCTCAGGGAAAAATGATGGTTTAATAGAAAGTGTGCAAACCTAAAACCCGTGCACCATCTCCAAATTAAGGATATAATGACCAGCGGTCAACTGGTACAAAGACAAGACATATATAGGCAAACAAACGACCCTCAGGTGAGGCGGATCACGGGCTCCGCCCACCTGAGGGACGCACATGACGTCACCAAACAACAACAACAACAGCCGCTGTGGACAGAGGCGGCCGGTAGGGGGCCGCCTCACCGTGACAGACCCCCCCACCAAGCCGCACTCCCCTCCACTGGGTGTGTGGCACACAGCGGCTGCACACAAAACACGAAGGGGCAGGAAGGCAGGGACAGGCATGGACACCTCCTGAGTCCAGGAGCTGAAACACAAAAACTCACATTACACAGCTCACCTCCCCGGGCGGGACCCTGGACTGACCGGGCCGTTAACAACACAAAACCACGCCCCAGTCGGTCACAGGGCCCTCACGCCCTAACCGGCATTCAGCCGGTAAGCCCCACGGGTGTGAGGACGAGGGGCTACGGCTCCTCTCTCGTCCCTCAAGTGTGTGTGGGTGTGCAGGCTACCTCTCCAAGGCATAGCTACTTCACCTCCTGGACCTACCTCCTCCCAGAGCTGACCCCTGCCTTCTGCTAGGGGTCACCCCAGCCTCCTGGGGAGCCAACCCCTCCCGGGGCCTCATCTCAAGGTGGACTCCTCCACCCAACCCAGGAGCGCCAGAGACCGAGGCCCAGAGCACCCCCGACGCGGGCTAGGGAGCAGCCCCAAGGGCCTCCTGGTCACCCCGGGCAGGAGGGAGGATCTCCATCCCCAGCAGGAGCTTTTCAGACCGGAGCCCCATGGTCCCCAAACATCCGGGGGCCCCAGCCCTCTAGGAAGGGGCTCTTCACGACCGGGCTCCGGTCACCCCACAACACAAGGGAGCTCCTGCCAGGTGGAGACCCCCACAAGGTCCAGGAACACTGCCAAGGAGAAGCACCTGCACAAAGAACACACCCTCTCACACACACACACACACACACACACACACACACACACACACACACACACACACACACACACACACATACATACAAACACAAACGCGCCTTACCCTATTCAGGGCCTCCCTTGGGAGAGACGTCCTCCGTGCCACACCCCATGGCACGGGACCACAGCCGGTCCCCCCCCCCCCCAAACACACATTTAAGGGGAGGAGCATGCGTGGAATTACATGTAACAGTTGACAACACGCTAGGACAAAACACACACGCAAATACTAGACAAACAAAAAACGGTGTACAAACAGTAAACGAACGGGTTCAAAACGTGCGTGCTCTACATAAAGACAATAGTGACGCGCCGCTCAGAGTCGCAGTCGCTCCCCACATTAAACACAAGACACACGGGGAGCGAGGCGACCGTGACGAGCGGCGACCGCGTCACACACATTAAACACTAAACACATAACGACGCGCACGCACACTGATCCTCCGGTCCGTTACCCGTACACACTTATCACACACACACACACACGAGAGTTTTCCCAGGCAGACACCCTGGTCCTCACCGGCCACACACAAACAAACGTACGGCGGAACTCTCTCAACACACAACGGACACGAAGGGCTTTCCCAGGGCAGACTGCCCTGGTCCTCGCCGTGCTACACACATACACACACACACACACACAAAAGCACGGCGGAGCTCTTCAAACAAAACACCACGTAGACAAACACTTACCACGAGACATGACCACGAACGAAGGAGAAAGAAAAAGAGACTCGGCGGCTTCCGAAGGGTGGCTGGTCATTCTGTGACGTGCAGGGGTGAGCAACGAAAAGGAAGCGATCACGGCAAGTCTCAGGGAAAAATGATGGTTTAATAGAAAGTGTGCAAACCTAAAACCCGTGCACTATCTCCAAATTAAGGATATAATGACCAGCGGTCAACTGGTACAAAGACAAGACATATATAGGCAAACAAACGACCCTCAGGTGAGGCGGATCACGGGCTCCGCCCACCTGAAGGACGCACATGACGTCACCAAACAACAACAACAACAGCCGCTGTGGACAGAGGCGGCCGGTAGGGGGCCGCCTCACCGTGACAAGGACCTTATAAAAGTCCATAAGATTCTGCATTTAAAAGCTTGGGATATAAAAAGCTAATTATATATAAATAAAATTTCCTAAAAAGAAAAGTTTTATGTCCTTTTTTAAAACTTTCTTTCGACTGAGGTGTCCTCAAATGGTTGACGAGGGCATTCCACAGCCGAGGGGCAGCAGAACAAAAAGCCCGATCACCCATTGTGCTGAGCTTTGTTCTCGGTTGCAGAAGATGGTGTGTATTGTCAGAGCGGAGGGATCGTGATGAGGTTAGAGGTCTGAGGAGATCTTTTAGGTAGGTGGGAGCATTGCCGTAGATGCACTGGTGGGTAAGATGGGATACCTTATACTCTATCTTGGCAGAGATGGGAAACCAATGAAGAGAACAGATGTGTTCATGTTTTTGCACTCTCATCAGGACCCTAGTAGCACTATTCTGGATGGACTGTAGCCTCTCAAGGCTCTTGTTTGGGATCCCAATGAGAAGTGCATTGCAGTAGTCCAGTCTGGAGGAGATGAAGTCATGAATCAGTGTTTCTACATCTGATACATTTAGAATCGGGCGAAGTTTAGCAATATTTCTGAGGTGGTGGAAGGAGACCTTGCAGAGGTGATTTATATGGCTTTCAAAGGTGAGTTGTGGATCAAGAAGGACACCAAGGTTAGTGACTGAAGAGGCGAGTTGGATGTTCTGACCAGAGAAGGTGAAACCGGTTATGGATGTTGACTTTGTCTGATGTGAGGTGCCAATCAGGATTGCTTTGGTCTTGGCACTGTTCAGCTGGATAAAATTTTGCTTCATCCACTCCTCAATCTCCTCCAGGCAGGCAGACAGTCCTGAAGGAGGGGTAGTTGATGATGAGAAGGCGTTCATTTTTAGGTATAATTGTATGTCATCAGCATAGCACTGAAATGAAATGCCATAGCGACTAATGACATGGCCAAGGGGGAGCATGTACAGAATGAAAAGGATGGGGCCAAGAACTGAACCCCGGGTGTCTCCACAAGTCACAGTATGTATCTGTGATCTTGTATTGTTAATTGAAATATATTCTGATCCGTAAGCAAGGTAGGACTGGAACCAGTTTAGGGCAGTGTCTCTAAGACCAACTGCGGTATGCAGGCAGTGGAGGAGAATGTGGTGGTCAACAGTGTCAAATGCAGCAGACAAAACCAGGAGAATGAGGAGTGAAGGTGAGTCATTGTCAGCTGCCATTAGAAGATCATTGGTGAACCTTACCAGAGCTGTTTCGGTGCTGTGAGCAGAACGGAAGCCAGATTGAAACTTTTCAAAAAGGTTGTTGTGTTTTGAGATGGTCTTGAAGATAGCCTGCTACAACCCTTTCCAGGACTTTGGAGAGGAAAGGAAGGTTGGAGATAGGCCTATAATTTGCAAAAAATTCAGGGCTGAGTGTAGATTTTTTGAGGAGTGGTCTGATTATGGAAGTCTTTAGAGGAGATGGAACATACCCAGCCTGAAGAGAAAGGTTTATTACAGTGGTGATCAGAGGACTTATGGTGGAGATATTTGATTTTACAAGGGCTGTTGGGAAGGAATACAGGGCACAGGTGGAGGGTTTCATCCTTCTGACGATGCCTTCAACGTCTTGTTGTGAGACCTCTGGGAAACAGTTTAGGGGCTGTGAGACCTCCATCTCTGTATTTAAAGAGGGGAGGGGTTCGAGAGACCAGAACGGATTGTTTAAATTTTTGTTTTAATAAAGTCTATGAGATTGTTGCAGTGCTCTTCTGTGGTTTCAGTGAATGAGGGGATTTGCGGTTTAAGAAGATGATTTATGGTTGAGAACAACTGCTTAGAGTTGCCTGTATTGTTTTTAATGATGCCCCCATAAATATGTGAGCGCACCTCTCTAAGGGACTTGGAGTAGGCTTTTTGGTGTTCTTGGTAAACGAGCTTATGAACAGTGATTGCTGTGGTGAGTCATGTCTTATGCTGCTCAGAATCTTCTATGAGAATTATGGACTCGTAGATACCCACAAATATATGTGTAGCGCCCCTATCCCTTTTGAATTTATTTATTAAATTCACCTCAGGTAAAATAGATGGGGAACGGGGTTCATCAACTATATCATAAAAACATTCAGACATTCACAAGTGTCTTTTTAGTTGAATAGGTGTACCTGTTCAATCACAATCTCTTATTTCTCTTAAAGCATAGACTAACATGAAATTAATACCAGAATTGTGTATCATTGCCCTTTTATTACACACTCTTTAGGACATGTATGCAAGTCATAGTAAAAATCAACCACGATTCCAACCCAAAGGACATTCAAAGAATAACTTTTAGTGACTTCCCACCTGTGACGCCTGCGGCAGCTGACGGACGAGACACAAGTCCACTGGTTTTCGTCACAGACGTCACTTTTATTTAACAGATATAGCGCAGACGGCGCACGTAGAACAATCAGGTTCACACAGAACATGTATGACTCTGTAACGTTTGCGACAGGCAGGCATGACGCAGATGCAGAGTTTGAGGGGTTTTAATGGAAAAGAGATATACAAACACGATGAAGACACAGAAGGCAGAGGAACCTACACTAACTTAGAGGACATGAACTAAACGGGAACATTAAACAACCGGGAACATGAGAACACACAAACTACCAAACCGAAACTTATGAGCAACAATGAATACAAGAACACTAAACACAACAGTAACTAAACTAAACAGACGGCTAGAACAAATCATGCATGAAACACTCACGATGGGGAACATATGCACAGAATACGAGCGATAGACACCAGAGGAATACACATACAGAAATACGAGTCGCAGGGAGAACAGGTCTAACGGAGAAATGACACAGAGAAGAAGCGAGGAGACACCGTGCAGGGAATGACCGACAAGGGAGAACAACACTAGGGGGGTTTTTATACACTGAGACAAGACGATGAAACAAGACTCAGGTGTGTGAGACTAACGACGAGAGCGTGACAGACAGACGGAGGGACGAATGGGAGCGGGAGCTAGGCGGGAGGAGGGAGAGGCTGGACGTGACAGACTCAGACAACGACGAGCACAGGACACTGTGCAAACGCACATTAAGTAGACAAACCACATAAGTCCCATGTGATTACGAGACGAGCCACAGGTGAGACGGATGATCACAAGACATAACCGCACCCACGGAGATCCACAGCCGCAGACTAGGAGACGTAGACGACGTAAACACACGCTCAAAAGGGAGGGGCCAGGGTCCTCAACGTGACACCACCCCATTACAGGCCTGTTTCGTTGCTCGGGTTCGGTGAGGCCATAAGACAATAAAGAACACCGGCCGCTTCACTCCATGGAGAAAAGAGAAAAAATTTAATTAAATAAAATGTTGTGCTACAGTACCTCTTTTAAATGAGAGTCTCGAGTCATCTATGGCTCCCTTTCTGTCTGCTAGCTCGCCCTCTCACTCGCTCCCTGCAACTTTAGCTTCTCACGCTATGGAGTTGATGGTTCTTCCTCTCACCAAAGCAAAGTTGAGCTGTCCTTTTCAGTCTCTCCGACTAAAAAACTCTCCTGACGTACCGCAACAGTCTCTCACTGGGGCTGAGGATAACTGGGTAATTGCTCGTCTGGCTTCGCTAACCAAACTACCGCGCTAAATAATACAGGTTCTGTGTATTTAAAGCTCACCCAACTCTCCCTCCGTTAGAGAATTAAACTCAGAAACTCTCGAAACGTTACTATACTGAATTAAAAGGGTCTAGCCGACACCTATGTCAGTAATAATAGTGTACTCTAAATTTCTTAGAATAAAACAGAATGTTAGCTGTACTCGTATCCTCTTTCTCTGTGTTCGTTTTTCTCTTCTCCCACTGCTGCTTCACCCTCTCATCTCTTCCCGCCCCCTCTCTCTGGAACCAATAGTAAAACTCAAGGCGCGTCAATTGGCTAAAATATCCAATCACTAACACTAAAATAAAACTGACAGATTCACCTAAAGTTAGAGTGTATTGAGCACATGTTTGTCCTGTCCATTTCAAGCAAACTCGGTAGCTTTTAACCCTTTCAGTAACACATATATAACAATATGGTTGTATTTTCCATATTCTAACACGGTTTTACATAACAACATACAGTGACCCAGAACAATCTCCAAATGCAGAAAAAACAAACATATTACAAAGAACAAGGAAGAACATTATCAATACTCCTTTTTAAAGGGCTACATGTGTTTACAACAGTATTTGACATTTACCCTTCTTTACTGTATCCAGATTGACTGGTTGTTTGGTCACAAAAGAAAGCTGTTCTTGTCTGGCGTCAGCTCTGATTTCAAACCCCTCTCACTTGAAAGAATTGGATCTGACTTATAACCACCTAGGAGCCTCAGACGTTAAACTTCTCTCTGCTAGACGAGAGGATCCAAACTGCAAACTGACCACTCTCAGGTATGTGTAGCATACTGTGTTGGTACAACTGCAAAGATGAAAGATGAAAATCTGTTATGGGCGTGGCCTCTACTAAGGACGCCACAGCCCTTCTCTTCTCTGGGCATCACATTCTTTGACATGTTTCACACAGAGTGAGACGCGAAAATAAAAGGAAAACTTTGATAAACAGTTCAACAATAGAAAAAAGAAAAAAAACAGCCAAAAAGGAGGTGTAGGGGAAGCAGTTAAACAGGCTTGTCTACCAGTTGGGAGGCTTGAATATGAAGCACTGGAGGTGTGAAAGTATGGACAGATGCAAGAGATTACTAACAAACTGGTGATTGCATGAGTGATGATTCGGTCTCCCATGGGGTTGTGGTTTTTGGTTGAAAATGTGCTTTGCACAATTAGCTGACACTTCTCACCAGTGTGTGACTAGATGTAAAAGCTCAGATGTTAATAAACCTAGCACACCTTATTTTTATTGCAGGAGAAGTTTAAAATTGAAAATGTTTAAATGGTTCATTGTATATATTGAACGATGTGTAAAGCAACAGACTCTACTTGCAGAGGGGAATAGGCAAGTCAGAGCAGTCATTAAAAATGAGCAGGTCAGAATCCAGAGATTACAAAGATCAGTCCAGAGCATACAAATATCAGTACAGCACATACAAAGCCAGACAGCAGTGCCAGAAAGTGAACAAACTAGAAAGGGATCAGGCAGAGGTGAAAAACAGTCAAAACAGGTCAGTAATCAGGGAGACAAACACAGGATACAGGCAGACACAAATAGGGAACAGATGGGAACATAAAAAAATTAGGGGAGGTGGTTCTAGGGGGCTGACTGATTGGTGGTGGTGGTTCGAGGGGGCTGACTGATTGGTGGAGGGGGTTCAAGGGGGATGACTGACTGGTGGAACTGAAAGGAGTGTCACATGGACTGCTGGCAGACAGTTGATTGGGAGCATAATCAGAGTCAGGGAGTATAACGCATTGATTTTATATTATACCATTATACTTCACTGGCAAATAACAACAGATCAGCATGGAGAGCTATGCAGTTTTTATTCAATATATTTAACATTGTTCTCCCAGAGAAGCTCATTCTGAGATATTTCAGTTTTGTCACCTGGTTTCATCTAATGTGAATTAAAAAATCTGTGTGTGCATTCTAGTGTGAATCATCCTGAACCAGGAAACATGTGGATGAGACGAGGACTAAGAAAATGTATGTTTTCCCCCTCAAAATATGTCATACATGCTATTTTGTGCAGTGAATGGTTGTTATATTTCTGTAAAAAACTTTTTGTGATTAGATGCCCGTAAGCTCACACTGGACCCAAACACAGCAAACAAATACCATCACCTCTCCAAGGGAAACACAGCAGTGGCCGGTGTGTGGCCCGACGATCAGTTGTACCCTGATCATCCAGAGCGATTCATGTCCCGCGGACAGGTGCTGTGCAGAGAGAGCATGTCAGGACGCTGCTATTGGGAGTTTGAGTTCCTTGGAGAATGGGGGGAGTTAGCAGTGGCATATAAAGGAATCAGTAGGAAAGGAGAAAACTCCCATTTTGGCCACAATGAAAAGTCCTGGTGTGTGTATTTTTCTGGTGACATGTGGGCTTCATATAGTGCTTTTCACAATGGCCAGCAGTGGCGTACAAATAGCCCCTTAGTCTCCAACCGCTATGGAGTGTATCTGGACTGGCAGGCAGGTACACTCTCTGTCTACAACATCGGAAATACACCACACAGATTACATCCAGTGTGCACAATTTGTTCTAAATTCACAGAGCCCCTCTATGCGGGGTTTACAGTTCATGGGGGTGGTTGCTCATTGACCCTGTGCCCTCTTTAATACAGGCAACATCCAATGGTAGATAAAAGATGTGCATTACTATGAGTAGGATTACATGCACATTAATCCAGAATAATTGATATTATTAAAATCATTATTGGACATCAAACAATCTGCAATTAACAATTATGAAAACTCCCAAGAAATTATGTAATTATTAGTGGTGGGACTTTAACGCGTTAATTTCGATTAATTAATTACAGGAAAATTAACGCACTAAAAAAATTAACGCATTTTAACGCATTTAACGGACGAGACACTTTTGCACCGTGGAATGTTTCTCAGTGCGCGAGTTCCGGGCATACAGATTATGGACACACAATAAGATGATCATGATGGAGATGACTGAAGAGGCTACGCTGGTGGATGGGAAATTTAAATATAAGAAACTTTCAGATGGAAGTACAAACAAAAATAGTGTTATTTACACTTTATGTAGGAAGGAGTTCGCTTATCACAGGAGCACTTCCACCCTTCGTTACCACCTCAACGCAAAACATGTTGCGGCTAAAGCTGGGCGTACACTGCGATATTTTAAATCGTGTACTCAGCTCCAGCTCAAACTGTACGACTAAATCGCAGGGAGAGTCGGCTCGTGGAGCTGCTTCAACAGTGCGATACTCTCACGAGGAGCGATTTGAATTTCAAACATGTTTGATGTTCTTGCGACGCTGCGATTTCTGATCGGGAGTTGTGAATCGCTCCTCGTTTACCTGTGTAAACTATACGATGCACGACACGCGATTGAGCCGAAACGAGTGAAAAATCGGCTGAAAATGGGCCAAAAATCGCACAGTGTACGCCCAGCTTAACGCGCAGGTCAGTAATGATAACTTAGCTGCTAAATGTATTCCTAGTACGATAGGGTGACCAAACGTCCGTAATTCACATCCTGTGAGGAAACGTCCTGGTTTTTAAATGACCTTCATTGGACCATTAAGACTGGATTAAACTTTCGCGAATGCCGTAGCGCGCGACTCCGCACGCGTTTATACATGATGCGTCACATTATTTGTGTTGTCCGCTCTCTGTGGTCGAAGATAAATGCTTACAAGAAGCGCTGCGAATTGCGAACTGATGCAAGTTACGAACTACCGTCCAGGGGTGAGTTTCCCAAAACGTTCTTAGCGCCAAGTACTTCTTAACCTCGTACGTAAGAACGAGGTGACGAAGTACTTGGCACTAAGAACGTTTTGGGAAACTCACCCCAGAAAGACAATGTCGAAGAAAATCCAGCAGCTGTATGATGAGGAAAGAATTAAAACAGGTTATTGTGAAGAGTGCCACAAATGTGGCTCTGACTGGGGATCACTGGACCTCTGTTAGCAACAAGAATGATCTTGGTGTGACAGCTCATATTATAGATGATGAATCTATAGATGATGAAGATCCAGTCATTTGCTTTGAGCATGCAGAAGACCACTTCTAGGGACTATGAAGATGCTTATGGCAGAGGCCTGGGAAATTAAAGAAAGTCTACCATCTAAAATGGTATTAAAAAACATCTTCTGATTTACTTCAATTCTTCCAATATCCTGAGCAAAACTCCCTAAATTAAACAACATTTTTGGTCAGAATTTCCAATGTTCTGAACTGTTTTCTGCACACTACACATATATTGGTCTTCGTAGTAGACTGGTGGAAAAATAAACAAGATGTTGAAGTTTATGATTATGTTCATTGATTCATTCATCATTCAAACTTAAATTAATATTTCTCATGTTAAATACTGAAATGCGATTAAAATGCGATTAATTTCGATTAATTAATTACAAAGCTTCCGATTAATTCGATTAATTTTTTAAATCGCGTCCCACCCCTAGTAATTATACATCGCCAGTAAAGTAAGTTTCTTATGCAACTGCAAAATGAAGTTGTCAAAGAAGAATGAAGTTTGATTTATGATACATTTTTCTTTGTGGGTTTATTAATGAATGGTCTTTCACTTCAGGGAATTCACCACAGTGAAATAGAGGTATAACAATGAGAGGTTAAAACACAGTGAAATCCAGGTAAAACACAGAGGATACCACAGTGAAATACAGGTATAACAATGAGAATGTAAACCACAGTGAAATACAGGTATAACACACTGGGAAATATAATTAGAATGTTTCTTATTGCTTTTCTTCTAATTAAAACATTACTGTAATTTAAGGTGAGACTTAAATTCAAGTTTACGCAATTAAATTGTTAATATACTAGTATAGTATATTTCTGTCTTCTGAATAAAGATGTAAAGTTGCCTGCCATGAAAGGCTTCCTCTACAGTAAACATATGTATATGAAGTGTGTATTTACTAATGTAACGTTCTGCGCGGAGCAGAACACGGAGGCAGACACAAACGCTGAGGAGAGCGAGATTTATTAAAGGAAATTCCAAAGGCAGAGTTGTAGTCACGGGCATGGGTCATAACGGGCTGGCAATCCGGACATGAAATGTACACAGGCATGAACACGGACAAAGAAAACAACAAGGCAGACAGACTACGGAAGGACATGATAACAGGGGCGTGGCAAACCAGAGACGGGCCAGGAGCCGGGCCGGGGCATGGCGATACAGGCAGGGACAGGGCGAGGCACGGGAGCAGGACTGGGAACAGACACAGGAGACGGGCCAGGGGACACGGCAGAGGCATACACGGAGGCAAACACGGCTTGGACGACTCTGGGGCAACAGGCAGAGCCGGACGGCGGACTGCGGGAACAGGCGGGGTCCGCAGGCGGGCAGCGGGAACAGGCGGGGTCCGCAGGCGGGCAGCGGGGACAGGCGGGGTCCGCAGGCGGGCAGCGGGGACAGGCGGGGTCCGCTGGAGGGCAGCGGGGACAGGCGGGGTCCGCTGGAGGGCAGCGGGGACAGGCGGGGTCCGCTGGAGGGCAGCGGGGACAGGCGGGGTCCGCTGGAGGGCAGCGGGGACAGGCGCGGCCGGGCGGCGGGCACCGGGGACAGGCGCGGCCGGGCGGCGGGCACCGGGGACAGGCGCGGCCGGGCGGCGGGCACCGGGGACAGGCGCGGCCGGGCGGCGGGCAGCGGGGACAGGCGCGGCCGGGCTGCGGGCAGCGGGGACAGGCGCGGCCGGGCTGCGGGCACGGGAACCGGCGTGGACAACCTCTCCTGGGTCGCGGGGACAGGAACCGGCGTGGACGACCTCTCCTGGGTCGCGGGGACAGGAACCGGCGTGGACGACCTCTCCTGGGCAGTGGGGACAGGAACCGGCGTGGACGACCTCTCCTGGGCAGTGGGGACAGGAACCGGCGTGGACTGCCGACGGGCAGTGGGGACAGGAACCGGCGTGGACTGCCGACGGGCAGCGGGAACTGGAACCTGAGGTGAGGAGATGCGCTCGGGGGGCAGAGCCGCCAAGCCGACGTCCTCGGGGGGTGGAGCCGCCAAGCCGACGTCCTCGGGGGGCGGAGCCGCCAAGCCGACGTCCTCGGGGGGCGGAGCCGCCAAGCCGACGTCCTCGGGGGGTGGAGCCGCCAAGCCGACGTGGCCAGTACTCCCCCCCAAAAAACACTTGGGGGGTGTCGTGAGGAGTAGCTGGCGGGATCAGCGGTAGTAGGTCCTCTTCCTCAGGGTCCTGGGAGAGCCTGGAAGAATACACAGACACAGAAGCCCCATGGTGGCTCTCTCTGCGACGGCTCCGCCTCCTCTGAGGTGTCGGGAGCTCGCAGAAGCCATCGAGAGCCAACCGAGGGTTAAGCAAACGCCTGTCTGCGCACTCAATCCGTCTGCCCGCGACTTGTACTACAGATTTCTCCTCCCTATAGTGATCAAGCCGGGCAGACACGTAGCGCTCAACAGGAGTCTCGACGCGAAAGCCAGTCGAAACCGAAAGTGACACAGCTTTCGTTGGTGCTCGTCGGGACTTCCGTGTTCCCACAGCGCCAGGGGAATTTCTGTCTCTGGTTCGTTCACGCTGCGATATCGGAGAGTTGAACTGGACCGAACCAGCCAACATCTCATCGCAGCGATTAAACGAGTCTCGCTCCCTTGCTGTGTCCTTGTAAGATTGGTCTTTATGTAACGTTCTGCGCGGAGCAGAACACGGAGGCGGACACAAACGCTGAGGAGAGCGAGATTTATTAAAGGAAATTCCAAAGGCAGAGTTGTAGTCACGGGCATGGGTCATAATGGGCTGGCAATCCGGACATGAAATGTACACAGGCATGAACACGGACAAAGAAAACAACAAGGCAGACTGACTACGGAAGGACAGGCAAAATACACGGATGACGGGTAACACAAAGCGCAAACACGGCAGTACTCACGATAAACAAGATCAGACAAAAAGACCGATTCAGACAAGGGCAATACAAGGACTTTTATACACAGGACTAGACAAGGACCAGGTGCGAACAATGATAACAGGGGCGTGGCAAACAATGGGAAATCAGAGACAACGAGCAGGGCGGGATAAATAGGCAGGGAATACAGACATGAGGGAACCCAGAGTGACAGCTATGAGAGAAGGCGTAGCCCTACGTGACAACTAAATGATTTTCGTGTACATGAGGAGGCTAATAAATGTGTGAATGAATGATGAGTGGTGTGTTCTCTGTCCATACACAAGTAAAATAATCATTTAAACATTTATCACTTCAAAACCTCCTTGTTGGATTTCACAGGACTGCAAAGATTTTGCTAGCACCTCCACAAAGTGAAATGTTTCCTATAATGGGAGCATCCATCTTGACGTTAGCTCATCAAGAGAGATCCACATTAGACCTGGAGCTTTAATTATTCTTCTACTAAATTAGCTTTTGGTTCCTTTTTACTATTCTGCATCAAGAATTTAATTTTTAAGTGCTTCTTATGAGTCATGGTTTATGGCCAACCCCCACTGCCCCACCCACTTCTGATCCCTACAAGTGCACAAATTAGTTTTCCACAGATGTGTTACAAAAGTTAAGTCAGGCGAATATAAAGTTGTGCTGAACTCATTTTCTGCAAGTGAATTCTTAACATTCATGCTAATATTTCTCACATCGAAAATATATGTGCAACTTTTAGTGTACAAGTTCTCAGATTAAAAATCTAAGTACAGATTTTGTTTTGCAAGCTCACAAGTTTTGCAACATTTTTCCCCCCATACATGCATTGGGCGAGAACAAGCTGTGCTGAAATTGCTTTTTAACTAGAACCTCAGTAAACCAGGTTTAGAGTAGGACTCCGTCTGAAATGCCGTACTTCCCTCCTATTCAGTATGCCAAAGCAGTATGAGATAAAGGGTAGTATGTCCGAATACACAGTATGCATTAAACAGTAAGCAAATAGTACCCAGATGGCTTACTGAATCAGGTGCCATTTTGAAGTATGTGATTGTCCTATACCATAATTCAGAGAAAAAAATGATAGAATGTAGCAAGTCAGCTGTTTACAAATATAAGATACAACAGGGTGTATGCAGAAATACTGAAGTTAATTTCAATACATTTTTAGGACTTCGTGTGCAGTCTCTCGAGTCGTGTGCAACACTCAGACGAGAGTATCGTATAACGGAGAGTAAGTGTAACGGTGTGTGAGGGATAATGAAGGATGCTGAGGCTGGAACTTCAACCAAAATAGTTTTTGGTTTTTTTTTTTTGTTTTGTTTTTTTTTTTTTGGGGGGGGAGGGGGGGGGGGACATGTAAAGTCATTGCTTGTGCAGTTTGGTTTCAGTGGCCCTACATTGAGGGTGGTTATGAACAGGGTGGGAAATTAGCACCCACTGGCCAAGTGCAGGTAAATTTATGAGGTGGTGGGGGAGTTTGATCAACTCACAACAATGTAACTAACAATGTGGACAGGAGAAGCAGAGAGCATTCAGTGTAGTAGGTGTCTGGTTCAAATTGGGTAGTGATAGAGATAGTCGCATTAATGTTCAGTTCGTCTTCTACTGTTACAGCTGGCCTGTAAGGGACAGCAATACGCCTGTGCTGTCTGGGCATAAATTAGAAGTGGATAATCTGGAATATTCTCATGTGGACTATTGAGTAAATATGAAAATTACTATATTAAATAATACATTTTTAATAAAGGCATTTTTTACCAATAGGATACCCAAAGTTGCAACCACAAGACCCTCAAATTGTTTTTCTGTAATGCAGTACAATTTATTTAAACACTAACAGGAGCATTGCGAGAAGGATGTTAAGTCAAAGCTTGATAAATTATTCTTTTTTATATAAAAAGATTTATACACATTTGTCAAGAGAACAGTTTGACAACAGAACAGTGAAGCACTCTGCATATACGAACACAGTGGCCTAAATGTCACATTAAACTGGCTTGACACTACCCAGCTAGAAACACAACCTAACTACAAGATGACAAGCAGTCCGACATTACTCTATAGTATAAAGCTTGTATTGACAGCAGAGTCTCTCACTGTCAGAGAGTAAAGTTTAACTTCTCCCACGCACTGATATACGTGATATGGCTACTGTAATGTGCGAATGTGCCAGTGTTTCCACAGATTACTCTGGTGAATAAAACTCCTCCCATACTCAGAGCACTTATATGGATTCTCTCCTGTGTGAATGTGCTGGTCCCTTTGGAGACCATTTGGTGAAGTAAATTTCTTTCCACACTCTGTGCAGTGATACGGCTTCTCTCCTGTGTGGATGTGCAGGTGAGTCCAAAGATTACTCCGGGATATGAAAGTCTTCTCACACTCTGAGCAGTGGTGACTTTTCTCCTTTTCCATGTGTTTCTGCAATTGTCTGTGAGGTGTGTTAGTGTGGAGATTAGAGATGTTGGTGGAGAACTGGATTACTGGTGGACATTGTTTATGGTCTCAATCTTAGAAGTCTAAAATTCTCTGTGGTGGCTTTTCCTGATATGCACATTGAAGTAAATTTTCCATGTGTTTAGGAAAGTGGAACAAAGCAGGGAAAGGCTTGAAATGGACCATGATGCATTTCAGGAGGGAAAAAAACAGACATTTCAAATTAATTCCATTACAAATTATGACCAAGAACTGTGCGGGAACAATACCAGACCTTTGTACACTGGGACTCTGTGGGTCTCGTATGTTAGGTCAAATCAAAAACTAGGACTCCATTTCAGTGTTAGACATTAGATATACTTTATTTCATGTTTATCTGTTTTGCTGTATCATTCCTTTAATGGTGAATTGCAGAGTTATACCACTGTACACTTGATAAATGTGTGACTATGTCTAAACACTAGTTTATACTTAGGGGTGGAAAGTAACTAATTACATTTACTCACATTACTGTAATTGAGTACTTTTTATGAGTAATTTGTAATTTTCTGAGTAGTTTTTGAAATATGTAATTTTTACTTTTACTTGAGTACATTTTGACCCCAGTAGTTTTACTTCACTACATTTGAACGCCCGCACATTACTGAGTAAAAAAATATTGGTGAAAAATTAAATGCCGGCAGAAATTTAAACTTCTGAGTCCCAGAACTGAAAGTCAATTGTGTGGCCTTGCCTTGCGTGCGCCCTTTCCATTGTCTCATAATCAGGTCGTAATCTGGTGCACTTTTTTTCCAAAAGGATGAGACTGTTCTATCTTTAAATCTTCTATCTATCAGGTTCTGTAGGATCCTGTGGACATTTTATTGTGAAAAGTGGAATCCTGTGGGCACTGTATTTTGAATAGTTGGATCCTGTGAGCGTTTTAAATAGTGGAATCCTGTGTGCATTTTGTTTTATTTTGAGTTGTGGCAAACTGGGGGCATTTTATTGTGAATAGTGGGATCCGGTGGGCACTGTATTTTGAATAGTTGGATCCTGTGTGCACTTACTTTTAAATTGTGGGATCCTATGAGCATTTATTAATTTTTGATGTCATTTTATTGTGAGTAGTGGAATCCTGTTGCATTTTAGTTTGATTTGTGGCATCTTGTGGGCACTTAATTTTGTATGCATTTTGTTTTTTGAATAATTTGTAATTTAAATTTCTTTATTCTTATCATAGTGTTGTCCGTTGGACAATAGGACTGAAAATTGTTTGCACTTTATGGTACAGGTTGTGACTGTCCTTGTGCTGTGAGGAAGTATGTTCCTGAGCCCAGCTGATCTTTTTGCAAGTGTGGATGTGCACTTAAATACACTTTGAAATCAATTAAAACAACTTGTGCTGAATTTGGTTCATGATTCATCCATGCATTAAATAACTGAAAGTAACTAAGTAACTTTTACTCAAATTACATTTTAAATGAAGTAATTTTATACTTTTATTTGAGTAAATTTTGAGATGGGTAATTTTACTCTTACTCTGAGTAGATTATAGGCAAAGTAATGATATTTTACTCAATTACAATTTTTCAGTACTCTTTCCACCTCTGGATATACTGTAGGGCAAATGCCTTCAAACCAGTGGCGATTGCTCTAAGACTGCAAGGGAAGCTCAGCTTCCCCTAAAATGTCAAAAAATAAGTGATCAAAGATATACTGCTGTGTGTACGTCATTGACTAAATATGCACTACAACGCGCTCAACTTTTGTTCAGAATTAGCTTCTTATCACTGGTAACGACGCGGCTTTCCTCTCACTCAGTCCCGCAGCTTCACGGTGCTTTAAACGGTGTGGACGCTGAGCGTCTACAGAGTTCAATAGCGAAGCAAAGAGTGCAGCGAAACGAGACGAGTCATTGGATAAATGCTGGGCTTTGTCCCGCCCATCGGACGCTCAGCGTCTCTGGGGGTCTATGGGGCAGTGGGCCGGCCTCGGCTGGCCCGGACGCTCAGCTTCTGCATAATGATTGGATGATCTGTCTGAGGCTGAATCCCTTTTTGATTGACAGCGAAATGAGCGAATCAGTGATCTTTTGGTGTAAACCTCCACGGGAGCATTTAATTTTAATTTTAATTCTGTTCTGAGTTGAACCGGAGATTTTCCTAATTCTCTTAGCTGCATTTTCTTCGTTAATAACGACTAGCGACAAATCGAGCTTCTATTTCTGGTGGTTTTTGTTGTAGCTGCTTGTGTTTGGAGACTGACTTCTATCACTCAAGCCCAAATTGAGCTTCCCCTCCTTGAAAGACCAGCATCCGCCACTGCTTCAAACACATTAGATCTCTGAAGACAAATTGGTGTAAATAAATTATCAGAATACACACACCTGAAGAGGCGGTATTTGCTATCTCGGTTCTCATATGAGGAACAAAAAAAGCAAAATGGTGTGGAATTTAAAGAGCAGAGTAACATGGCTCAGCTTGTATGTTCTAGCATGATCTTATAATAAATGACAATGTCGCTGTTTTAACAACGAGGGAGTGATTGAGTGTGTCTGAGCCTGGAAAAGCAAAATGATGACTATATATCACGAATTGTTAATAACGGTCTCATTCAAAGAGGAGTACGACATATTTGTACCAATGTGGTGTTAAATAAGCATGTCCTTTAAATATGAGTATGACACTGAAATATGCCAAATATTAAAAAGGCTCATGTGTTGAATTCAACGAGGACGATACGCACCAAGGGAATTATTTAGAAGGGAATTTCCACTGCTTGTGTTTCGGTGATGAAACGTGGACGAGGTGTGCTGGGAGTCTGGCTGCGTGACCAGTCACAAGCTTAACTGTAAACTGGTTGATCAACCGCTGTGGTAATGTTGATCAGGCGTCAGCTTAACCGTTACTGTCCCTTAAAACAATTAAAGTAATGTGCTTTTTTTTTGGTATCAGGAATGATCATTGTGATGATCTCACAAATAGAATTCACTCACCAACAATGGGAGATCATTGTTGTGTAATAAAGACACACAAACATAGATTCACAACATATACTTTCTGCTCTTCATGCTAAGAATTTTGCCTGCAGATTTACTTTTGCTTCTGTGGAACTTTGATACAAAAATCACTCCATACATTACTTTCTAAGCAGTAATCAAATTTCGAAAAAAAAACAAGTTACATAGAATAAACAGTTGAGGGCGCCGGTTGACAGCCGTTTCAGCAAAAAAGAAAATGCAGTATCATCATTCTTTAGAACATGTAGACCAGACTCTGAAAGTCCTAATCTGGCAGCTTTCAGTTTGGTTACGCACTTCTAATATGTTCAATGTCTGGGAGCATAAAGATATTACAGTTTTTTGTAGCTGCTAAGACCCAAAAAATGAATGTAGTAGTGTTTTCCATTTGTTACATCAGTGTTTAGTTATCATAATCAGTTTAGTTATCATATGGGAAAGGCTGTTTATGTGATATTGTGTGTAGAGTTTGGATGCAACAGTATGGTTTTGGAAAGAGTTGAAAGAGTTTTGGTTGATGCTTTTCCCAAAAATGTTAGATGATTTGCCTGTTGTGTGTGTCACATTGGCAGCTGTGTGTTAAGTTTTGACAAAAAGTGACATACTTTGAGAAATTGGGTCTTAGCATCTGCAAAAACTGTAAGCTAGTGTTCATGTCACTATAGCGATGTGTGCCCATGTCCGCTGCATGATACAACCCTGAGGAGACCAGCCCTGAGAGGACCAGCCCTGTGGACAGGTGTTGTCCCCATGTCCGCTGTGTCCTTCTATCATGCTTCCGTCCAGGAACATGCACTCATGCTTGAGTTCTTGTACCCTCCCCTCACAATTTATTTTACATTTCTCAGCAGATGACTGTCTGTTTAATCACTGTATATTTGTAGTTTTGCATATTTTTTATTTTCTCATTTCTATTGGGTATGTACAGATATGTGTAGAAGCTCAGACTCAGGCAGGGGATTGTCTGTGTTACCAGTGTGTACTGTATTTTGTATTCTTTGTATTTTACTCTGTTTGCGAAGTATTGTTACCATGATACGTACCGAGCAGTTATTCTCTCTAGTTCTCTGCCTGTGTATTGACCTCTGCTTCTCCTTCAGACCTGCCTCCTGCCTGCCCCGAGGGCACCTTCCGGACTCAGCTACCCTGTCTTGACCCACGCCTGCCTTGACCTCTCTTGTGCTTCTCCCCGCATCATCCTCTGCCGGTCCCAAGTCTTAAAAATTGCCTCTCCCTAACCTAGGCCGAGTATAAGAAAAAGAAAATTAGATCCGATTGGATCCACCTGTGTTGTGTTGTTCATCACACCTTACAACAATAAAGAACCTTTGAATCTTTAAATAAGCAGTTCCTGTACAAGCAGTCATGGCAAGATGATTTGGTGAGGATTGGTATCCTGGATTTGGATTCCCCAAGGATTCTTTTGCCAGGTTCCTCTTTGAAGATTATTTTCCTGGATTGCCCTCTGTGCTGACTGATTTGATTCTGTTTGCCTCTATTGCTTATTCTGGCTGTAATAGGGTGCCAGAAGCAGCAGACGTGGTATACAGTGCCAAGGAATCTTTAATGTCCATTGCACAGCATTAAACATACACTCACAAAAGGCAAAGGAGCGCTACATGCGCACAGCGTGATGCAGTCACTTAGTGGTACTTAAGGCACAGAGTTCCTCTACTAGGCAGACAGAGGATGGCAGCAGAAGACGCCACAGGCAAGCTCACTCCTCAGTGCGCAAGGAAGACACAGTGTCCACTTGCAGGACCTGTGGGCTTAAGTGAGTGTGAGCCTGATGAGGGACAGGTGCAAGTGATGATGGCATAAGTGGGTGATTCTGAAAGTGGGAGTGGTTGTGTTGTGGAATGTGAAGTGGGCAGCTCCCCTGTGGGACTGGCCTGGCCTACCGTGACACTGGCATGGTATATTTGGAATGTGGAATGTTATTAATAAATAGTGTTTGCATACATTTTCTTGAATGATGACTTTACATTGAGGAATACATTAATACTGTGATGATCGAGAGAGTTCAAAAATAAAAAGAGAGTGATCACGCCAGTCTCAGAGAAAAGGGATTTAATGAATAAAGTGCACAAACACAAAACCCGTGACATAATAAAATGACACAAATAAATAAAGGACACAATATCCAGCAGTCAACTGGTACAAAGACAAGACATATATAGACAGACAAACGACCCTCAGGTGTCAGGTATCCTAATTGACGACATCCACCTGAAGGCCGAACACAATGCAACAACGTGACAAGAAAGAATTGCTGTTGCAGACGGAGGCGGCCGGCAGGGGGCCTCCGTAACATGACATATACATCTTAGACAAATAATTATCTATAATAAACACAATTTTTATTATTTTCTTTTTGTAAAAAGATGTTAAATGATTATTGCTACAAAATTATCAGGCATATTCTCAGAAAACAAATATTCTCAGATTTTTTTTTTTTACACTACTGAAATATATATAAATATACTGTTTAAGCAGGTGCAATGTGATGTCAGTATTGTTTTAATAAATGTGTCTCGCCATCTACTTCACAATTACAAGGATCTCTAAGCAAACCCTTTTGAAAATGTGACAGGGTCTGCTTTATTGTCATTTGGGCATTTGTTCATTATGATTGCTCAGTTATCAATGGCCCATTTGCTTTGAGTCCATCCTGGTTTGGAGTTAACAGATTAACTGCAGCCATTTACTCACTAGGTGTCCAAACCCCTCCCTCATGGCCCTGGCAGAAAGTCGTGCTTACCCGGCATCCTCTTCCCAGCTGCACTTCACACACTTCCTACCTGCCGGTTTCATGTCCTCTCACCTTTGACCCTTCCTTTCACTCTCGCCAAGGCCCGCACTCCCCGCAGAGACGAGCATCCACAGCAAGCCGTCCGCTTAGCGCCACGTCCGCTAAAGGCACTGCTGCAGCTGCCTGTCCATCGTGACTAAGCACCCTCTCCATCACTGCAAATGACGACGGTTTTAACCGTCCTCCCATATTTTTTCCTGTGCCTCCCCCTCCCCATTCAGTGCTCCAGCTCATGCCCCCCCCCCCCCCCCCCCCCCCCACCGACACCCCCCACCTCCCCACCCAGGCCCCCATCCACTCCTTCCGTCAGCCGCGCGGCTCTCTGTCCTCTCCTGTGGGACAGCTGAACAGTACGGTAGTGAATGGACCGAACCCAAGGACGTGTTAATGTGTAGCTGCTCTTTGTGGCCCACGCCTTGTGCGGGACAATAGATCGGACAGGCATGAAGGGGAAATGGAGTCGGTGGGCGCACGGAGCCGTTTCATTCAAACGAGAAGAAAGGGGACTCACGGATCCTCCATTGTCTTATTTGTGTGTATGCGTTTAGTGAAGCGTGATGATGTCGCAGTTTAGGACAGACCTGTGGGGACGTTTGCACAAGAAGATCGAGCACCTACGCTGCTTAAGAGTGGCTTAAGAGTTTTATGATCCCCTGTTTATAAATACAAACGTGAAGCTCAGCTGAATATGGTTAAAAACGCTCAACAGAGTGTTGACTCTAAACAAATTTAGAGTAGGGATAATAATAAGAATGTTCTTTACAATAATAAAAAATTACTAGCATAATTTTTTTTTTATTCCTAATTTTTAATATATAAAATACTTTACTGAGTGATATGTTCACCAGAAGAGCAAAGTGTTGCAAACGGAACCATTCACTAAGTCCAAACTTCAAACCTCCACTCTCTGCCTCACAAGAGCAATTCGGTATGCTAATAAAAGCTCTTTCATTGTGATTGGCTGGCTCGTTAAAGTGCCTGAGAGGCTATTGCTGAGCCTTGTGATTGATCACTGCCTGACAGGCTCAGTGTTGGGATGGGGCTAAACCGGATTGACACTGTCATCAAATGAAGAGGGGAGGGGTGGAGCAGTGAACAAGCTGACATGGTGACACACACACACACACACACACACAGCTCTACCGCTCTACCGCCCTACCACCCTGCCTCTTTGGCTCTTTTCCTCCCACACATAAACACACATACTCCTCTTGACCACTGTGAGCCTCACTTGCACTGTAGGCTTCAAGGTGTTTCCAGAAGGCAGGCTCTGCCGCCGTCTCCGTGCTAGGTCAGGATGGAAAGGCCCATGTGGGGTGTGGAACCCACTGGTCTTACGGGTGGTGTGGGACACATAGGGTGTTGTGTGATGCTCAGTTCAGCAGCTCGGTTCACTAGCAGTGTGAGAGGAAGTTCCTTTTAAGTCAGGCAATGTCCATGGAGCAGACCCAGTCCGCCTGCTCTCCACAGAGCTGTATGGATGCTCATATTCACACACAGAATTCAATAAAATACAGTATGCATGCAAAACAAGTATCACAGTATCATATAGTAACACACCTGTAACATCACTCCCAAATATGTCTGTAACTCAATTCTCTCTCTCTCTCTCTCTCTCTCTCTCTCTCTCTCGCTCTCTCTCTCTCTCTCTCTCTCTCTCTCTCTCTCTCTCTCTCTCTCTCTCTCTCTCTCTCTCTCTCTACCCCTCTCCCTTGCATTGCTTTCCCTGTGTATGGGACTGTCAGTGACCGCTGGCACTGGGCCTAATCAGCTGACTGGCACCTGGCCCTTTGCTGCTTGGATAACAAACGCCCTGACACATGCACAAAGAGACAGCAAGCAGCCAGGCAGGCCAGCCCAAGGGTTGAGACAACCCCAGCCGTGTGTGCAGACAGGGCTCCTGCTTTTAAAATGGCTTTGATAAGTGATCTGAGTGCAGACTAATGCAACGCCTCAACAGAAAACCTTGTAAATCTGATTTCTTATAGAATACCATGTTCCATCTCAAATGAGCCATTTGGGCATCATGTGCCACAATTTTTGTTTCTCTCAGAATTAAGACTGTAAGACCAAGAACCGCTGACATAATATTCAAGTGATTACCTGAACAGGTTCAGTAAAGCCCCGTTTTAAAATTATTAGTTCCAGTACTAAAATCTGACTGGCTGAGCCATACCCTTTGCCATCATATAATACCCCATATACGGTACATGCTCATATGTGCGCATACATCAACTGCATCATTCCTAACACTGTCATTCCCATCGCTGTGGTAAAATCCGTCAAATGCACAAGGTCGTTTTGTTTATTGTGATACAACAGATCAGAGCTTAATTCCATAGACATGACATAGCATAGGCTCTATTAGCTACTGGGGTCCTTCTGTGGGACTTCTTCATGGGATTAATTTTTAACACTGATACAGTAGATGCAACGCAATTTTTTAAATATAAATCCTTAAAAAAAAACACAGTTCTAAAAATGAAGACTTTCACCCTGAGTCTGTAAGCCAAATTAACCAGATCACTCTGCCCTTACGTCTGTTCTAATCACAGAATTTAGACAATCATTAGAAATGGAAAGCACTTAGATTGAATGTCTATCAATGCAAAATCACAGCAGGAAGTACTGTTGAAACATGTAGTGTTCTTGCCTTGAAGGAGCTGCCATAATTGTTTAATATCTAGTTTTAATTTCAGAAGTTAACAAGGCATGACCCATCTAACGGTAAATGTACAGCTAGAAACATTTATGTGTATGTGTATAAATGTTAGGGGGTGGTGAAGGGTGGGTGAAAAATGTTTTCAGTTGTTAGCATTTAAAGATTCAAGATTCATATAAAAATGCGTTGACAGCAAAGACATTTTGCTTCGTGTCATTAGAAATTATTACTTTGAGTATCTGTGACTTAGATGTTTCTGTTTTGATTCAGACACAGTAGGAGGTTTTTGCTACAAATGGCCTCAGTTTATATCTCATTCACTTTGAGCGAAAATGTCTTCATTTGACTACTGTTACTTACCTCAGATCATTAAACACTGGGGAGAAAAAAAGGGGAAAAATGTACGCCCCAATATTCTGTTCATCTGTTCCTGATGAGTTTTTGCCTAGAGTAATTTAACCTCTTAATTAGATTAGAATTAGCATCTAATTATTCCATGAGCCTGAAGCATTAAGAGTGTGTCACAGGGTTGTCTTGCCATACAGTCCGTACTCTTTTAAGTCTGTCTTCTCCATTTCTCTGCCTTTATCATTTGATTTCTGTCATTATCTACACAGGCAAACATTCTGTCTGACAATTAAAAAATCATAATTTTAATATCAGTTATCTTGTGGTAACCGTGCTCAGTTGAAGCTTTGTTCTTTAGATTCCTTTAGATTGCAATCCATATGAAGTGAGACAAAGTGAAGAATGTCTCTCTGGGTTGTCGCTTTGTCTTCAGAAAATTATTCCATTTATAGAAGGGCAACTTCAGTTAAAGTTAGTGTTTTGGGGACAGGTGTCAGGTGGGTGGGTGGGTGTCCAGGTGTGTGTGTGTGTGTGTGTGTGTGTGTTTGCACACATTTGCTCTAACACACAGCTTCTAAATATGAATAACCTCAAAGTATTTTAAGTTCACACCAGTGTTTTTGTGTAAATGCAGGATTGGAGTATCATTTATTATTGCATTGTGCACAAAACCTAAATTCATTGCGAAGAACAAGCTGAATTTCCTGGGTTGTCTGAAGATGTCTGGCATGTGGAAACATCATGTCTATTAAAGCTTCAGGCAACACACACTGAACTAGCTGAAAATAACTGTCCACATCATATTAGCAAGAGAATATAACAGCTTGTTACATGGTGTAAATCTTTCAAATAAGACTCCTTATTTATCACAACACACATTACAAAAATCGAGAATAGCAAAAAAATAAATCAATTTCTGTTTTTGTTTATTTATTTGTTTTGTTTTTATGAACATTGAATGTACATGCTGTTCAGAGAAGGTTCAGCAGCATATGTCTCGTGTTAGATCTCCCCTGGGAGGCCTCGTCAGGATTAGCTGTGCAAGTCCATTCTCTGCCCCACTTGAGACCACTAGACTGATCTTTATTCATAAGCTTGAGATTCTTAAGAAAGACATCAGTCCTAAAGGACAATGTGTGGTCCATAGCGCAAACCTCACCCTGCACTCTCTGAGGTAATTCACATTTCCTACACTCAGTCCACAATAAGTGTGTGTGTGTGTGTGTGTGTGTGTGTGTGTGTGTGTGTGTGTGTGTGTGTGTGTGTGTGTGTGTGTGTGTGTGTGCAAAAAGGAGGGGGTGTTGACCTTCTTGTCTGACTTTCTCCCCATGGGTTCTAAATGGCCGTCACATTGTTTAAAGAGGCATACTGCCTCTGGGTCCATTGTGATCTCCTTGCTACAATATGGGGAATATGAGTATATTGTAGTGAATGTATTGAAGTACTGAGGTAGTGGCAGTTAACATATTCCATCCATATTCCTCCCACACCAAGGGGCTCTGCCACCATTGTGCTGTGCTGGTGTGTGTGTGTGTGTGTGTGTGTGTGTGTGTGTTTCAGTTTTAAAAAGTATTATTTTTCAGTATCATCATTCAGTATATAATATATAATAGGCCTATAGTTTTCAGAATCTTATCCTCTTAAAATGAACACCACTAAAATTAAAATAAAATTTGACACTGGAGTATAATTCATTAAAGATAAAGAAGGACAGAAATTGATGAACAGTAATAGACCTTTATTAGCAGTCTGGGTTTGCTGAAATGTTGTAGAAAAAAAGCAAAACTGTGTAAGACACAGGTGTATCTAATGAAGCCTGAAACGTCCACCATTTCCGTTCTGAATAATTTTGACCTTTTAGTTATTATTTATGTTTTTGTTTTTTACACAAAAATGATTAAAATGCTTAAAATAGCTTAAAGCTTACTACACGAAGTTCATTGGTCTTTCTTTGTTTTGATTGATTGTGTGTTTGCTTGTTTAAAACTGGCCTGTGAAAAGGAACCCGCTAAAGAGGCCATATATTGACCAGAACTCCTCCTACTCCTCGACAGGCCAGCTAATTAACGGGCCTCAAACTGAGCTCCTTCTTTTCAAACTTACACTGTACTGCAAAGTATTAAAGGAGCAAGAGGGAATAAAACGCTGCCAACGTTCCATGACATTTAACGGCAACTCACACCGTCTTGTCAGCTGCCTCTGCAGACCGTGGCATTGAACTGAGGATATTACATTTTTTGTACGAATGAACAGGATTTCGTTTGACAAAACTTTCATGAACTTCGATAAAAAATAATCTAATATCTTTGTTTTTCCGATACCATATTTCAATATTGGATATAATGACATCCGCCAAGGCTGTCAGCATTTGTGAAGTGATTCATGAGAACAGAAGACAGAGTCCCTTGGACCATCTTCCGCCACCCGCGAGCTCTAACAAACCCCTCACACCTTTCAGCATCGCCGACATTCTCAGCAAGCCGTCCGGGAAAAGACATTGCTACAGAAATGGCTGTGGAATCATTCATCTCAATTCTAGTGCCGTGAAGCAGCGGTCATCGGGCAACAGCATATCGAAACGACCACAAATATCCCAAACGTCACCTCTTTGCGCACTTCAGGAGTTGGCCAGTAAGACTTTCAAAGGTCTAGATCTGGGTGTGCTCCAGGCAGCTGAAGGTAAGGACTGTTTTGACTTAGACACCTGAAGAAATAAAATATTTAAATAGTTAAATAGTTAATAATATATAATGCAGGTGATGATGATTTGGACGCAAAAAATGCGTATAGCCTCATCAAAGAAAATGTTATGGTGTCGTAGGTGTCAAAAGTCAAAGGTGATATGTTTTATCTTTCACAGGCAGCGATGGGGTCACTCTATTTGGTCAAAGAAGCAACCCAAAAAAACGTAGAAAATCCAGGACTGCATTTACCAACCACCAGATCTACCAACTAGAAAAACGGTTTCTATACCAGAAATATTTGTCACCGGTGGATCGAGACCAAATAGCGCACCAGCTATGTTTAACAAATGCGCAAGTGATCACTTGGTTTCAGAATCGCCGCGCCAAATTAAAGCGGGATTTGGAGGAAATGAAAGCAGACGTGGAATCCGCCAAAGCCATCGGAGTAGTGCCACTAGAGAAAATAGCCAGACTGGCTGATCTAGAGAGGTGCGCCAGGGGAACCGTGGGACCCTCGAGGCCAGAGTCCCCTGCCCAGTTGGGCCACGAGCGGAAGATTACACACAAATTGCGCGTGTCAGCCATGGCGTCACTCTCAGACCACACAAGTGAAAACTATTCTGAAGACGAAGACGCAGAAATAGACGTGGATGACTGATTGCGTACGAGCGTTTAAAAATTATATCAAAGAGTTCCCATTTTCTCGTCATTGCGTGCCCTGTTTATAACGTCACAGTTGTTGTTTCTTTTTATTTTGTTTGTTCGTTTGTATATTTGAAATATAGGCTAATACTAAGCACGGCCATGCTTGTTTCAAACACACATTTTTACTCTCTCCAAATGTCATCATTTCACATGTTCAAATGAAGATGTATTAGTTTGGTACATTTCGTTGTTGTAGAAATTGCAATAAACGAGACAAGCGCAATAGTTTTATGTGGTTCACGAGTATTTATGTTGATTAATTTCCTTTACAAGTTGTACAGCTATAGCATTTTGTAATTATGTCCAAGAGCCCACAGTCGTCTTACAAGTCCCGCCTAAATCTGTAGGGATTACGAAACAGAACACAGAACGGCACAATAGATTTGAAATTAAGAAATAAAAATAAAGAGGAAACATTTGAAAAATATTGTATACTGTTGAGCGTATTATTATTATTAATATATTTGTATTTAGTCATTTATAGGGCCTAGCCTAATCAGTTGTATTATATTAGTAGGCCTACAGTGTGTATGTGTACGTGTGTATATACACACACACACACACACACACACACACACAAACCTTGTAAAAAAATGGAAGATTACCTCTTTAGTCTGAGAACTGAGCTTGTCAAATTAACGAACTGCGTGCGGCCGCCAAAACGCTAAAACTAGGCTACTTTTTAGCAAACGCTAACTGTCCCGGCTTTTGTAGATTATTCGTTTTAGAAACATTCTTGCTATTGTTTCTATTCTCTCTCAGAGGAGTAGTAACCCCTTGGTTTGCGCTGCATTGCTTTTCCTTTCTTTCGTTCTATACGCGTGTCTTGGCTTCTTGACCCGGCAACGTGTGTTCGCCTATTCGGTGCGAAATTTATGTGAGAAACCCCAATCTGGGACTCCGCAGTGAAAAAGAGAAAGAAAGCCACAAAACCACAAAGTTTTGGTCCAGTTTTTCTCGTCCTTTTTGTTCACAGACGAAGCCGTAATTTTAGCGTAAAGCATGAAGGCTGGGGACAAACGAGCCATCCTCCCTGATGTGACAACCGACAATGGGGTGCAGCTAGCCTCCCGCGGCTCGCCATACTGAAACAAGTACGTCCCACCGCACAAAAAGGACACAAACGCTTGGAGGCCATATGGTTTTGGAAATTTCCACACAATTTCAGACAATTTGATGGATTGCGTTAACCCTTCCTTTTAAATTGTTTAACTCCGCGCAGACAAAAGCCATAGTGCGTGGTTTCTCCTCGTGAGGGCATCTGTACCCATGAATGTTCCGTCTTTTCTTTTCTTTTTTTTAACCTGGCATTTTGAACAAGTCAATGAATTACAATGAAACTCTCTCTTTTTGGAGGCCGTTTGCCTTTCTTGTCTTTTTGGGAACTTTAAATGGTATGTTTAACTTTTGTGTGAGGTTTTTTTTTCGTTGAAGAATGGCTCCTTATTTTGTGTGTTTTTCATGTTAAGTAGGCGAGGGGAGTCGTAAAGTGTTTTGACCGTGCATCGTGTCGGAGAGTGCTAAAAGGGAAGGCTTTGTTGATTCAATTTCCACTCTGTTACTTCGCCAAAAACACGATGATGGGAGAAAGAGCATCTGAAGCAGAAAAAAAGAAACCACTTAGGCAATAGGGCTGTTTAACCTCGTGTCAATTTAAAAGAAACGTGATAGCATAATCAAGGAAGATTTTACATATTTAAGTCACATGCTAATGACATTATTATTATTATTATTATTATTATTATTATTATTATTATTATTATTATTTGGTTAGCCTATATTTCGTTGTTGCAATTGCTGAGAACATTTTTTATAATGTCAATTTTATTAAAAGCCAATTGGCTGATAATGGATCTTATTTAAAAGCCATACAACCACCAGTAAAAAAAATTATGAGAGGAAGGAAATGTGGTAGAAACAGTGACAAGAACACAGATAGCAAATTGTACTACTGTAATACTGGATGGGAGACAAAACAACATTTTTTATGTATTTATTTATGTATTTATTTGTTCTAATCTGATTCAAATTTAATTTCTAATTCAGACTGGTGTGCTATTTTTATGCACGTTATGCTCACACTAATGATCACAAACTGCTGCAAATGAATAGTATCATGTAAAGCCTTTTATCCAAATATCCCTCATAGTTAGACTCTTCCATTACTTTCAAATCAAGACATTTTTACCAATGCTGAAACAACTTACATACGCTTTGTTTTAGGTTTACTCAAAAATATCCCCCTTGTTATGAATGATGTTTTATTATTAATAAATGTTACCATTACAGGTATACCTGAATAGTTTTGGATTTGGTGTCTTTGTGGCATAAGCCTATTACTTATAATCCACAACTTTTCCACCACTTTTGTTTGATTTCATTGATATTATAATGGCATTAGCTAGATTTCATTTTTATGTTATTAATAAAAGTATCTAGCCTATACCTATACCCAGCATTAGACATATTGATATAATCCAATGTGCTTATTCACATTTTCTATTGCCCTGTGCTGTTTGTTACATCTATTCTACATTGGGTAGTTTTTTCTATACTTTTTGCCTCCTTGTTATAGTAATAAAGAGATGAAGGCACAATTATAGAGTCTGGCAGCTTACTGTAACTGAGGTAACTAACTGTAACTGAGGTCTAGTCACAGCCTTGTGATCTCATAAATACAGAGTCACACAGCTTACTGTAACTGAGGTCTGGTCACAGCCCTGTGATCTCATAAATACAGAGTCACACAGCTTACTGTAACTGAGGTCTGGTCACAGCCCTGTGATCTTATAACTACAGAGTCACACAGCTTACTGTAACTGAGGTCTGGTCACAGCTCTGTGATCTCATTTACATTTGCAATTAATGGAGTTATTTAATTTAAAAAGACATTTATTTAAACTGTCTGTAACATTGCTCCAAAATTGCAGTGTGACTCAAAGTTACTGGAGTCAATTTCATTATGTACCCAATATTTAGAATCACTCACCATGAAATAACTTACATTTTATTCTCATATCCAAACTGGCATATTATAGCTATATATCTTGGTATCATAAGCCATGCTTTAGCCTCATAGCCCCCCAAATGTTTGATGGGGTGGGTGTGTTACATTTATGTTTGACCCACAACCTGTGGCTGGCCAATGTGCAGCTTGTGTTTGGGAGCCTTTAACACTATTGCACAGCATGAAAGAAGAATAGTGGCTCTCTTTTTGGCTTGATCTCTTTTTGAGTCTGATAACACATTATTTAATGTTGACTCTGAGTCAATTACTCGGAGTCAATGCGTTATAATGTGTTAACACATTATTTAATGACTCAGAGTCAATTTACAAAGCCTTTATATTTTTCACTGTAGCTGCAATCCAGCTGAAGACAGGTAGGTGGCGCAAGGAGGAGGGTGTCTTGGTGACATTACATCTGCGATCATTTTGCAGACCTGGCCCTGATCACTGATTCTCCTCCTGAAATGCTCATCTTTCTGACTTTCACTGAATCTCGAGTAATGCTGTGTACTGTTCAGTGTCCATTCCCTCACACTGCCTTCAGGCTCTTCATCCGCCTCCCAGCAGAGCAGGGCATGCATAACAATAACCATAACAATGGTAATGTAAGTTAGTATGAAAGAGGAAGAGGACCCATTGAAATAAATTGGTTTAAATTATAATTGGAAGTGATACCTGGTCACCCCTGTCCAGTACAACAAAACACATCACAGCACTTCACAGCACGTTACCTTTCATAGCACTTCAAATCACCTCATAATACATCACCACAAATCATAACACAACCTAAAATACGAACTATGTAATAAATATGACATTTTCATTTAATTATTGAATGAATGAATTAATTAATTAATTAATATTCATTTTATATAGCACCTTTCAAGTAACCCAAGGTCGCTTTACAATTTTAACACAGGAACAGAAGTAACAAGTCTCACGCACACCAGCAAGATTCACACCACACCTTTGAGATTCTCTGAAGAGGACTGGTATGAGCACACAGTTGGGCACAGTCCAAGTGTGGATCCTCACGTTTCCATATAAATGCATCTCATAGCGTTGTTGTCTAATCTTAAACAGTATTTCATGATTGCTATTTCTGCTTAAGTCCCGTAACCCTGTCTAATATATCACAACTTTTTTCAACAGTTTCTCAACACATATCTCAACCAAACCACTTGTCTGAAACCACAGGTGTTTGTTCTATTAATTAGATTTAATTAGATTCTAACCATTAATTAGAAATTAAAATACATGTTTATCAGTGACATTGACAATAGCAATTGCGCACAGGCAGCGCCTTTACAACGTTCATGAATCTGCTTCGTAAACTACACGAGGAAGTACGTCATGACAGTAATGCTGGCGGTATTTTTGTTTGGGTGCAGTAGAGTCGTCTCTGGAATAATGTAACTGCTAAAATATCTCTAACTAATCTGTTCACGAGTTTTAACCGAGATAATAAGAAAACAATACACGCAGTGTAAGTAATCGTCCATGCAATGAAGAGGCGGATACGAAGGGATACAAACAAGTCATATTTGTTAGCATAGCTAGCGCTACCCAGCTATAACACTAGCAAACGTAAAATGAACTAACAAGCTACTAGCCCGCTAGACAGAATGAGTAACCTAGTAAGATATACCAGACAGAATGAGTAACCTAGTAAGATATACCAGACAGAATGAGTAACCTAGTAAGATATACCAGACAGAATGAGTAACCTAGTAAGCTAAATAACTAACTAGTTATACTTGTTTTGGTTTAGTCGTACTTAGCCAACTAGCTACCTATGTTATGACTATAATCACCGCAAACTGGCTGTGTTAGGTATCTAACGTTAGCCAGCTAACTGACGTGCTTGCATACACATAATTACATGGCTAACTTACAAGCTAACTATCTAGCTAGCTTATAAAGTCAGCTGTTTTCTCAGGTTCTCCTGCCGCTGGATATTTACACATATTACGTTCTGACCAGTTAATCTTTCGAAACCGAATCTGAGCGGTCAGTAATGGACGAGGAGATTCGACGGACGCAGTGTGATGGGAGTCCAGAAGACGCAGGGTGTTCAGAGGCGGTGAAAGCAGAGTTACTGGACGAATGCGAGCAACAGTTTGGGATTTTACAAAAGGTGATTTAGCTAATATGTTTAGCTAAATATTTTGCCTCAGTAGAAGGTTTCGTTTTTTAGCCCGTCAAACTATCTGATGCTGCAGTCACACTTCTCATAGTAAACGTTAAATAATGACACGGATTTTATGATGGTTTACAATGAAGCATCTTAAAGCATGATTCCATGGTAAATATCCTTGAGAAAACCTATACCTTAAGGCCTGAAACTGCAGTACAGTAGTGGAGTTTTCACAAATTCAGAAAAGCTGATGACATTCAAGGGCTTATCCAACGCATGCCTCAATTGTGTTTTTTAGCTTCAGAATGAGATCATTTTGGCTGACACAGAGTCTGGTGATGGAGAATCAAGCGAGGTGAGACTCCCACACCAGCTGTTTCTCTCCCGCAGGTTTGACAAGAATGATGGCAGAGTTTGCCATCAGACTTTCGACCACGCACCCCCTTGCACTTTCGGAATGAACATGTATACTTAATATTGTAACCAGCTTATGTTTACATACCAGCAAACCTGTCTCTTTTTTATTACTTGCAGGCTATGAATCGTTTGAATGCCATGATGACAGAACTGGAGCAATGGCAAGAAATGGAACCCAAACGTAAGTTGTCTGGGAAGACGCCTGAACCATGAAAACCAGAGAACCACTTCAGAAAGAAAGAAGTTGTTTGAATGTTTTTTTTTGAGCTGTGGTGGATACTTTTTTTTTTTTTTTCCCCCATCACCATCATAAACTGTGTTTTCTACTCCTTTGCTTCCTCCTTATCTCAGTGCTGTCAACAAACCCTGAAATTCTAATAGCCCTCGGGAAAGAAGAGGTGTGTAATCCACTTCATAAAATACCTTTTTAGGTTTGTAAAACAGTTTGCTTTTTTCTGTTAGCAGTGTTTGTTTTCCCTCTTAAAGCTGCAAAGACTCAACAGTCAGCTGAAGATGGTCCTCTCGTGCTCTCAAGCCAAGCGAGATTCCCTGAGAGACCTTTTGCAAAGGTGACCCGCTCTTCACTAAACTGCTTAACGCAGCATCACAGGCTGAGCCACCTGACCTGCTGAAACACTGACAAGCTAATAACCACACCTCATGCAATCATCACAGGACGTCGCATTGTGTTATTTTCTATCCGTGTTGCATCTGGACACAGCAGTTATCCCTGTGTACATGTGGGGATGGGGGTGTTGTTATTTAGGGAACAGGTCTGGCTGAAGGAGAAGGAGGAGGTTCTGACTGCAGTGACCAAGAAAGTGAACACAATGCGTGATGAAAATGAGAGGCTGTCGGAACAGAGGTACCAACTGCTTATCAGAGGCGGGTCTTCCCACACCAGAGAGACTGGCTCTGGACTAAACAGAATTTGTTAATACTTCACCATATCTGCTTAGCTATCTGATCAACTTTGAGAGCTTTAACATCTTTATTCCATGACATCGTCTTCCAATAACATGTTTCAGGCTATTTAAAGTCTAAACGGGAGCTTTGGATTAATCTCACCTGCTGTTTTTTTTTTTTTTTTTTTTTTTGGTTGCACAAAGTAATCCTCTTGAATTCCATTCCACAGTGTCTTACAGGACATGAAAATAAAAATCACCAAGGTGAAGGATTACTATGGCAACCTCATGGAGACGCTGAGTGACATGCTGGCAGAACACTTTCCTCTTCCCAGTCAGCAAGCAGCCGGCACCAAGAAAAAGAGGGTTGGCTTCTTCCCTCAGTCCAGTTCGCTCCATACTTTTACTGACGTCATTGGAAATCACATTTGTTTACTTAAGTCAGGTTGAAACAAGTACATACTTTTACTGACGTCATTGGAAATCACATTTGTTTACTTAAGTCAGGCTGAAACAAGTACATACTTTTACTGACGTCATTGGAAATCACATTTGTTTACTTAAGTCAGGTTGAAACAAGTACATACTTTTACTGACGTCATTGGAAATCACATTTGTTTACTTAAGTCAGGTTGAAACAAGTATAGTTTTTGCTAAAAGCTTGTAACTGCTGACACTGGTGACAAATGTAATCCAACACAAACCAGCGTTTACGTCTTTTTGTAGAAAAAAATACTTTAGTTTGTGTGAATGTGTGAAATACACGCTTCACACGGCTCTGTCTAGAGTGGATGAACTGTAATTGTGTGTTTCTGTGTGTTGTCTAGGTTGCCCCAGCAGGATCAGAAGAAAATCTGATCTCCCTGAGTGAGATCCTGGAGGTATGTTTTCAATACCAGCATTCTGTGGTTTTGAGTCTTCTTCTAAATGTACTCTTCACCAATCCGTCATTTACGTGTGTATTCTCTCATCTGTCTCATGCAGAAGTTAACAAATAAAACACTGGAGACACCTCATGAGCCCTATGTAACTATTGAGGATTCATTTTGGCCCCCGTACATAGAAATGCTTCTTCGCAATGGGGTTGCAGTCAGACACCCAGAGGACTGCAATAAAATCAGACTAGAAAATTTTTATTAAGTCAGAAACGTTCTTGTGGAATCTGTATTTTACCATTAGTCTTTATAAAGAAAGGCATGTACAGGCTTTTATTCTTTTTGCTTGTTTTACTGTTTATTTTAAGAATTCAATTTGTTAAATAAAAGGAACTCGGTTTGTTACATAAAATTTCTCTCATTTTTCTGTGCCACAGAGACATTGTGAGGTTATGTCAGGGTGTTTTAATTAGTTAAGTCCAACGTTAAGTTAGATTTTAACCCCCAAAAGGTTTTAAGCATTATGGTGGAAATCAGTTAAATCTCATTTCACAGATTAATTTATCAGATTAAATGCTTTAAGCAATAGGGGACTGTTCAGCCACACGTTAACACGTTTCCTTACCTCATTTGGACTTGATGAGCAAAAATGCCAAATTGGTGAGCTGCATGAAGAGTAAAGCAGAAAAGTGTTATTACACTGACCTCTAGTGGTAAGCGCCCAGAATACAGCATAGTATAAATGTAGATAATTCTGATATAGAATAAAAAAATGGTAAATGGGGTTATAATTGTATCTTAAAAAATAATGTCAATAACACTGTATTATTTATAACTACATAAGGCCACTGAATTCCATACATTATGCCTTACCCTCAATAAAGAATGGACTGTTGTTCATCTGAAACTGCTTATCTAATGAACCCTGACACACAGCCACAGTTTTAATTATTTTCATTCTTCATAAGTGTAGATAAAGGCTGCCTGCAAGTGTAATGGTACTATTTCTTTTGGTGGTTTATCTCTATCTGCCATTACTGCTTATTTGGTCATGGACCCAAATAAACTGATGTGCTATTCAAGGAGGAAAAGGATATGTTCCCGTTGTGCCTTCCCAGGGTGCCTTTCATTGCTGTGGGGATGCTCTATATGCAAGGATGCTCTATTCTTCAGGGAATCCACCTCAAGCGGTCTGTCGCACATCACCTGCAGAAAATGTCTAACAGAGACTATAGCTTCGTCTACAAGTCTCCTTTGGCACTGGGATCACATTGAACACAGCACATTCACAAATTTTTCTGGGGCTGAACTAGGAAAGGAAACGAGACAACTGTGCCCCACAATGTGACTGGTCTGTTTTTTTGTGAATCCCTGTGAGAGTCCTCCATAATGTTATACAGTAGAGCTACTGGACTGGTGACCTCTACGCAAACATCTGGTCTGGGGTTTTGTAATTGTGGGTTGTTAATTTATATTAATGTTAATTATATTAATTACAGGTCCAGGTTGAGGTCCAGTTGCTACTGATATACTACGTTCATTTTATCTGTTATGTTAGCAGCTTTAGAACAGCCAATTGTGTTGGTCGGACGACGTTTCTGTGATGATGTTGCTTGACTGTAGCAGTTTTCACCAGTGAAAGGCACTGTGTTTTAGCCTTTCCAGTTGGTGAAATACTGTTCATGCCAACACTGTGTTCTCAGACTTGCCTGATAACTTATTGAAAGATCTGCATTGATTTCTGTCAAAACCAGATCATAAAGATCTGTTCACTTCTGTATTTAAAAGACTTCAGATTTGTAACCTTGTGCCTGACTACAACATAAGCTTGATACTGAGAACTCAGATGCTCAAGGTTTATTTATAATTTAGTTTTTGAGCAAATATATCCGTTTATTTTTGTTTGCTTTTTTTTGGTTTATGCAGTTAGGCTGTGGTCCTTTTGGTAAGTATTATGGTAAGTGGCAAGCGGCGACTGCAAACATCTGACTGAAAGCTCACTGAATTGTCACAGCTTTCAGTCAAAGATGTTTACAGATGCCCCACTACCAGCTCGTCTCTGTAGAAGTCTGTCAAGGTCACTGAATCTGCGTGCGCAAAGAGAAATGATTAGTAATGACGATATCTGACACCGGACGTCATGCAGTAAACAAATGAGGTTTTTAGTCATCGCCGCATTCTGCCGTAAATCTGCGCTGATTAGGCAAGCGTTGTCGTAAAGATTGCCGTTGCTCTTCTAGTTCTAACCCACGTGACTTGTATTATCTTTGATTGGAGGACTTCAACGTTCGCTCGTATCTGTCCTTGAAAGCTGTGTAATACCCAGGCCACAACAGCTTATTCTTGAGCTTTTGATTAACGTTTAAACGACCAACTTTACACGATATATCCTTATTATGAAATATCTGAATGAGTAATTTGACGTCTAAATATTTAATATTACTCTACTGTGATTATTCAACAATTTTACTGTACCGTGGCACAGCACACAATTATTCTAAAATCTGAGTGTGTGCGCGCGTGTTTGCGGTTCATAGAAGAAGCACGTCATGTTCTTAGGTCCCCACAGGAGGGCGCGGAAGAAGCATACGAAATGTCTGAATTGCCCTTGATATAAAACATCTAATACATATATCTTGCATAATAATTCCACACATAGTGTTTATTTGTTCTAATCAATCCGCTGCGCGTATTATTTTATTATTCATTAGGCCCAAGTCAGCCAAGCGGTGATGAGCAGTCTGAATAACTCATTAACAAATAAATAAAGGCATTTATCGAATCGCAATGAAATACATTTGTATTCTTAACAACTTTTTCTCTCCTCACAACGATGTTTCGACAAAAAACTTCGTTCTAAGGGAGGAGTCTAGCTTGCATTTAACAATGTAGTGAATCCTACTCTGGTCCTTCTATCGCTCACAAAATGCTTACAGCATGCATTAACAGTGTGTACAAAGTACTATGGTACTGATGTTCGTCTTTTGTAAGAAGACTGAATTGTGTTTTTTTTTTAGAAATGCTGAGAATACAGAACTTACCTACTTTCTCAAACTGATTTACTAGCATGCGTGTCAGAGGATCCGTCGGTTTCCTTGGTTGTCACCTCGCGTGTCCTTTTGTAGCTCTGATTCTTTGTAAGCCTCGCGCAGTGCTGACCAATAGCCAGACAACTTACTTGCATCAATTGAAAAGACCTTGGACACATGCTCACGAGCATGCGCGCAGACGCTGCTCTCGCTGGCGTTGACCTTCATCGCTTTACAGTTTTCCCCCACAGAAGCCTATCGGTCACTTGTTTGACGTCACTTCTGTATTTGATATTAATACTAAACAGCGACTAGCCTCCCCTGAACTACTGCACGTCCTATCTGAAGCGGTGTTGTTTCTTTTGTTTCCGACACACGTTTCTCCGACAGCTTTGTGAGTTGCGACGCTACGTTATGACGCTTGTGGGTGCTAGAGGAATTCCTACTAGACTTGCGCTGAATTTTAGGTTAAAAAATGTGTTTTGTTTTGTAAACGATGGACTCTGCGAAACCAGAAACATGCATTTCTTGATAAATATCTATTGTTATTTGTAAATAATAAAATGCATATTTACTTAATACAGCCAAATAAACCCATGGACTGTGAGCTCTCTCAGAGCATCTTGTCATGTAAATTGTAATGACTTTATCTGAGTGGGCGTGATGTGAAGTTAAACACTAAAGACAGGTGAGTCACCTGACGCAATGGGAAAGAACACACCTGCCCTCTGTCCTGATGGAGCCTAGACGTCTCTTAAGTATTCCTTTACCTTTCTGATAAACTTTCTGATAAAGACATTCATTATCAGAATTAATGAATTCTCTATCTATCTCCATCTTTCGTCTCTCTCATTCACACACGCACAAGAAAAACAATGAAGGTGCAGAATTTCACAAGTATAAATCAGAACTAATAAACCGTTAACAGGGAAAAAAAGGTAAAGGCTGACATCACGACCCACTCCCTAATTTGCTTCATGTATTCACATTGAAGTCCCTCACGCGACTCTCTAAGGTAACAATATGTGCAAATTATGACTTCTATGAACGTTGTTTTTTTTCCAAACTAGTGGTATTTACGCTCATTCAAAATGTAAGGGATTTTTAGACATTGATTCAAGAATTCGTGTCGGTTGAAAACTTCTGTCATAAGCGATGTACACCGACGCTTTAGATTGCAGTTCATGTTAATGTCCACTAGATGGTATGTGGAGCTTGTCTGATCCTTCAAACAGCTTAGGACACCGACAGTGCAACAGTGCACTCATGGAGTTTGGGGATACCAAGGGGCCTCATACTAATCGCACACTGGATAAGATAACACAGGTTAAAACCCCTTTCATTTGTTTGAAAAATATTAACTCAGTGTCTACACATGTCTTTATAAATCTGTATAGCCTAAGTCTACTTTGCAGTATCGTGGATGAAATGAAAACACGTAAACGTATGCATTTAATGGCTCAACAATATTGTTTCCTAAATCTTTGGAAGACACGTGTCACACGCACGGACGTAATTTTTTTTTTGGGGGGGGGGGGGGGGGGGAGGACATGTCCGCCCCACTTTTTCAAAAGCCGGTATTTGGTCCAAATATTTAAATAGCGACGAATCCATGTCCCCCCACTTTTGAAATCAAAATTACGTCCATGGTCACACGACACTGACACCGTTCACCCAATGCGCTGTGCTTTCTACAGTGTACCGCGTGGCCATAACACGTCGCTGTCCATGGTTCTGAAATTAATATTAATGGGAAAAGATAAAAGCTTTAAGATTGTTTATCGTTTGTTTTGTAAAAATTACTATACCTTTCAGGGCCAGATGAGAATCTTGTCTCAGTTTTACTTCAATCTACCATAGCATGTTATAAACGGTTACAAAATCAAGCGTTGCATTTCCTGAGGGGTCTAATGTAGTTTCTTTAATGCAGTAGGTTATTCAGAAACCGCTCAGCTATTTTAAAAACCTGAACGTTCTCAAAAGACGCAGCATTGATTTTGTTAAAAATAAGTTTGAAGCGATGTCCGTTTAAGTGATGCCAAAAATAGCCTGTCGTGTGCGCGCACGTAAGTAATGCGAGGGTTACTCCTAACTGTGGGCGCGCATGTGGATGTGTGCGTTGCCGAGCACACTAGGCGCGCCCTAAGATTTCTGGAAAAGTGAATGGGGTATTAGTTGGGTTTTTCTTTCTATCTCCGTTATGGGTAGGCTCATCTCTGTTCAAAAAGGAGCGCTACGTGTTGACTGCTCGGCGCTCCCACCGACTGTTCTATTTCCACATCAGCAGCCGGCGTACTTACAGTAGCAACCGAAAGAGTGAAAGAACAGAAATCGAGGCACAGACTCCGCCTTCCCAGTCGTCCAACACCAAACGCCGGTCTAGTGGACAGTACGTTACAGATGAGCAAGATGATGCTGGAGTTACACTGTTTGTGTCGTCTCTCGGCGTAGAGATGGGCTTCCCGTAACCGGAGGTGGACGATAGAGGCGGGAAGGCGGGGGGTGGGGTGGGGGGAGTTGCGAGAAGAGAGGAGGAGAGAAGAGGAAAAACGAACGGAGACAAAAGCTCAACTGTGAGTGCCTGCGACCATGAGAGGCTATTCTCAAATAATAGGTCCGCTCGAGCCACGGACCATGACCTGAGGTGTGGTTCTCATCGCCCAGGATACTGCCAACAGACAACCTAGGAAGAAGGGGGCAAAAAAGATGTCCGCCTCGGTAGGGCCCCAAGGCGGCCCTCGCCCACCCACCGCGCCGGCGTCTATGCCCGACATACCGGACTTGAGCCACCTCACGGAAGAGGAAAGGACAATCATAATGGCAGTGATGGCTCGACAAAAGGAAGAAGAGGAGAAGGAACAAGCCATGTTAAAGTAAGGACAGCAATTTTCTCATTATAGAAACACACACATACACACACCACACCACACACACACACACGCCCATTCACAAGTGTCTGTGTCCAGAGACCGAGCCAGCAGCTGTCGGGCCGAAAGCCTCACGACCTCCTCCCGCCTCGCATCTTTTCGTACAAATATTAAGTGAGATATTAAGGCTTAACGGGTCGCGTGAGGCGATGCACGCGCTGGCAAACCGTTGAGGATCGATGCCTCCGGCTACAGCACTCCTGTTTCTGTCGCGGGCTCCCACGGCTAAATGCACAGCTTTGCATGAGCTGGCTTTGAGCTCGGTGTCAGTTATGTACGCACCACTAAGCAACAGAAGGTACCTTTATAGAATTGTGCTTTGACATTAGTGGTAGTATATGTATAAACTGACGACTGACCAGGAAAAGTGGTCAGATGAGTTACATGTGCGCCTTGTCTTGGTTGGAGAGAGATGGGGTGTGACACACGGGGCGCGAGGATGAATCACGCTTGAAGAGTGCCACCCTCTTCTCGTCACTCTTCCGGAGATGATCTAGGCTCCGGTATTCCTCGTACAATCAAGATCCGTCGCTCGTCTCTTTGACATCCATGGATTGGCTTAAATTAAAACTAACACGAACCGAAATGATGTCTCAACGTTGGTTGTGGACGACAAATATGCATCACACACGTCGGCTACTGTTCGTCACCAGGAAACACAGCATATGCTAGAAATTCTTACTATCCAGAAAAGACACTTGTTCCTTTTAGCGCCTTGCAAGCGGGGTGTGGCTGTTAAATGTAACAGCCTCGGGAGGATGCACGCGAATGTGTCATGCGCTCTCCGTTATTTATACATGCCATATAACTAACACGCCTTCGTTTTTTTAGTATAAATCTTAGTTTACCTAGTTGCCTTTCCCCCCATCTGTTCGATAAACATGTTCGTGACCATGCCGTCCCTTGCCACAGTCTAACGGAAATTACGTTAAAGTGCCGAGGCGAGGTTATGTAAATTTTCAGTTCTCTGACGACTATCCTGTATGAAATTTAGAGCGCTGTGCAAGTGATGATTGAGTCATAACCGAATCTGTATCACGATTCAGCTGTCGTGTTTAAAAGGCTGGGATCTGGCATGATGATTTAATACTGAATGTTTTATGTAGACACAAAGCCAGCTGTTCACACACTGCCAGCAGTCAGTAGTCAGTAGTTTGTTCATTCTTATCCTTACACCTGAAAAAGACGTTTATATATCTGATATGACTACTTAATTTTAGCTGATTGATGTATGATGGTAATATAGGAATGATATTGATAATTATACTTGAATATGTCAGATTATTGGTAGTCCTAATCATGGGCTTCAGTTGTTGCAGTATTCACAGTTTTTCTGTGTCATCATGGCTTGTCAGTAGTGTCTGTGTGTGTGTGTGTGTGTGTGTGTGTGTGTGTGTGTGTCTGTGTGTGTGTATGTGTGTGTGTATGTGTGTGTGTGAGTGTGTGTGTGTGTGTGTGTGTGTGTGTGTGTGTGTATGTGTGTGTGTGTGTGTGTGTGTGTGTGTGTGTGTGTGTGTGTGTGTGTGTGTATGTGTGTGTGTGTGTGTGTGTGTGTGTGTGTGTGTGTGTGTGTGTGTGTGTGTGTGTGTGTGTGTGTGTGTGTGAATGTGAGTGAGTGAGTGAGAGAGAGAGACAAAGGTGCTGATAGATGTTCGGCTGCATCTGTTGGACATGCTGGAGTATATTCTTCAGGTTCCACTCTGCCTCTGACTCCATGGAAACCTCAGACTGAGCACACAATGGAAGCACATTCACATAAACCTGCAGCCGATAAAGCAATAAAGAACATTGCCTCAAACAAACCACAAGGACAAGTGTACACCGTCTTCCTGTTGGAGAAGTGGTGACATGGGAATGGGTGACCAGCGCACCCAGCTGCTGATCTTCAAGCAGTCCGACCGTGTTGGCAGACGCGTGTGAATGCACACGTTGGCAGACCCCATCGTGGTCACTTCAGTACTTAACGTCCCACTTCAGTACGGCCCAGGTTTGCGATTCAACTGAACATATGTAAGTCAGACATATTATCAAGCCTTTAAAAACCAGTACAGCTGTCTCATCTACAAACATATTCCCCTGTTCAGGTCATTTCATTTTATATAATGATACTCAGCAAAACTGATTCTGGACCAGCACTTCCAAACCTATGTGAGGTTAGGCACATACATGCCCATGTGGATTTGTTCAGTTGCCTGTGGTTTAAAGGGGTGAAAGAGGTATGGTGGTTATCAGTATGCCCCTCCCTCCTTGGGGTAAATATAGATTGGGAGAGTGTGGGTTAGTTACTGAGAACAGACCAGCTGACAGATAAAGTAATTAAACACAGTAAGGTTGTCTGCGGTATCTCTCTCCCTCTCCCATTCTCTCACTCACACATCTCTCATTCCTTCTTTCTGTTTCATTCTCTCTCTCACTCACTCTCTCTCTCTCTCTCTCTCTCTCTCTCTCTCTCTCTCTCTCTCTCTCTCTCTCTCTCTCTCTCCCCCTTTTTCTTAGCCCATTTCATTTTCTCTTATTAAGATCATGTACTCTTATTAAGAACTCACTTCTCTGAAGGGAGGGGGAATAGAGAAGGTGTGTGTGGGAGAGAAGCACCTGGCCAAGCAATGTGTACAAAGACACACACACACACACACACACACACACCAACACACTCGCACAGCAAACATAAGCACGAGTCCCTCACAGCACTGAGTTCCTGTCAAAACGACCCATTCCTGTGGCTCTAATGGACTGCACACATTTTTGTTGGTGACCTCTTTGTACTAACACACCTGGTTCATGAAAGGCTAATTACATTAGAATGTACAGTCAAAAAACAAAATGTGCAGTGTGCGTTGTTACCCACACTGTGTTATAAAGACTACTGGTCTGACATATCCCTGCTGTGCTGGACGACACAGACTTGCTTAACACCCCAGACGTTCACCCCGGGGGGGCTAGATTAGACTCTTTCTCTTTATTCTCTCTCTAGACTAGACAAGTACTAGAATAATTAAAATATAATTAATGCATAGAGTCTGTTAGAAAAATAATTTCTGACTGGAAGATTCCAGTCAAAAAACGCAAAATTAAAGATGCCAAAAGTCACATTTTTTTAGACACCTCTGATTACTCTGAAGTCAAAGTTACTTTTAAATGCGATGCACCAATCAGTTTTCTTGATAATGTATAACGAGTATGGCCATATGTCAATGACAGCAGCAAACTCAATGCAATGGGAGAACTAGAACTATTTCCATAGCACTGGAATGGATATGGCCACACAGCAAGATGTGCTACACTTATGCTGGCCAATGAACCAAAGATAACACTCGATCTTGGGATGAGATCACGCTAACTGATGATGCTTAGTATCATTCATTGCTAGCTAGATTAGCACTGACTCAACTGTCCTTTTAATGGTCATCTAGGTGAGAACTGTCCAGTTGTTGGGAGGGGGTGAATGAAAGAAGCTGGGGAGGAAGAAATAGAAGAAGACAGGGAGAGAGAGAGGGAGAGAAGGTGGGGGAAAGAGAGAAAGAGAGAGTGGTGTTTCCTGTGCTGTGGAGTCTTCCTCTGAGAAGCAGGTGGAAGGCCTGAGGATTAGACGGAGCCTCGACAGGAAGCGCCACTGGAGAGTAATGGGAGTCATTCAGGGTGCGGCTGGGTCCCGCGGTGCAGGGCCTTTCGCCCAGGCCAAACGGTTCTTTCCAGCAGCGCTCCAAGTCACACGAGGTGACGGGTGGCGGAGCGCCTAGCGGAGCAAAACAGAAGCACAGCCACACACTCGCGTGCACAGATGCGCAAGGTGGAAAGTGGCCATAAGTAAACACCCGGAAGGACAATAGGGAGCACAAATGCACGTGTGGACACACGCACCACGCCTAGTGGCGAGGTCCATTAGCGGCATGCCCCGCATGACTGACGGGCAGAGGACATCTGTAGTGTTGACATGTTCATTGTATGAGGTGGAGCTGGGGTGTGTGTGTGTGTGTGTGTGTGTGTGTGTGTGTGTGTGTGTGTGTGTGTGTGCGCGCGCAGATGAGCCCTTACATGTTGGTTGATAATTGCAATCCTGTCACTTCAAGAAATGATTTGCCCTGTCTAGCGTCCTGTCTCTGCAGTCTTATCTTTCCCTCCCTTCTAAACCAGTAGTGCTACACCAAACACAGCCTATTTTCCCAGCTTATTTTCTGGGAAAAAATAGATTGCCAGGAACTGTCAAATAATTTTTTGGGGTTTTTTTTTTTTTTTTGGGGGGGGGGGGGGGGGGGTGTTGTTGATAAATTATAAATTTGCACTGGAAACAGTTCACACTGGAAAATAAATGTAAAGATTCAATGCATGCACCACCTTCTGCTGGTGCTGTTAATCTATTTTCAACCTGTTTATTTGTCATTTCTTGGGCCCTGTCTCATTTCTGTGTGTGTTTGTGTGTGTGTGTGTGTGTGTGTGTGTGTGTGTGTGTGTGTGTGTGTGTGTGTGTGTGTGTGTGTGTGTGTTGTGACCATGTGTTTACATGTGTGTTGTGTGCTTGTGTGTGTGTTTGTCTGGAGCTTTATGTGAGTCTGCGTGAGAGATCTTCCTCCCATGATGGGAACACATCCATCTGTAGTGCTTTGATACTACTTCTGTCCCTTGGCTCCACAAGTCACTGGTTAATTATTCCACCTGGTCCTACTGCCCTCAATGATACAGATAGCATCCATGAATATCAGTAGCACATATTTACCAATTCAGATTTACCTTATTGCAACACTGAATATGTGTACTGAATATTCAGAAGCATAGGTTTTTGTGACTAAAATAGGCACATGAGCATCAGAATTGGACCCTGGACCAATGGAATAAAATATCCAGGTCTGGTGAGTCATGCTTTCTTTCTTCATCATGTGGACAGTTGTGTGTGTGTGTGTGTGTGTGTCTCACCTGGGTAAGAGACAGCACTGGGACGCACTTTAGGAAGGTGACAAGTCTGTGGAGGCAGTGAGGTGCTCTAGGCAATGTTCTACTCAGAATCTTTGAGATCTGACATTCAGGTGGATGTTACTTTGACATGTACCACATACCTAAACATTCTTGCAGCCCAAGTATATCCCTTTATGGCAATGGTATTCTCTAATGGCAGTGACCTCTTTCAGCAAGAAAATGTTCTTTGTCACACTGCTAAGATTCTTCAGGAATGGGTTGAGGAATATGATAAAGAGCTCAAGTTGTTGACTTGGCCTCGAAATTCTCCAGATCTTAATACGATTGAAGCATTTGTGGGTTCTGTTAGGTGAACAGCCCAATCCACGAAGGCCCCATCTTGAAGGCCCCAAATCACAACTTATAATAGGATCTGTTGTTAATGACGGTTTATGGTAGCATAAAGGGCACTTACATTATGATGTCACAGCTGCTGAGGGTTCATCCCACAGGATCTTAGCCTCATTGGTCTCCACCTCTCTTTGTGGCTCCTCCCATTTGGACCTGTGGTGTTCAGCTCATGTGCCCTGCGTATGATCCCTGCCATTTGGCTGTGTATCCTTTCCCTGCATGTTGCATCCTGCTACATCCTGTGCTGGATCGGTTCTTGTGCTGCCATGATTACGTCCTCTCTGCTCATTCTTCAGTCTTGCCTTTCCCAGACATCGGGAGGATTGTCTTGTCAGGCACCCCTGCTCACTTTCAGTGGTACATTCCATAGAAGGGAAGGTCCTACCATGACACCTCGTCTGCTTCTGCGGTGACCACGTCCCCCATCTGACTGAAGCACTCCCGCTTCAGCTCATCCTTGGTGGGCACTGCATGAATGTTTCATGTCTTACCCTGGTCGGTGGATATCGTACTTTCTAGAACCCGACCACCTTCAAACTGGCTACTTGGACAGCTTATTGTGCCTGCTTGGTGTCTGATAACTAGAAGGGCCTACGTGTTTATGGATTTGATCTCATTGTTCCCATTCAACTGACTCTTGAGGTTCTATCTATCTATCTATCTATCTATCTATCTATCTATCTATCTATCTATCTATCTATCTATCTATCTATCTATCTATCTATCTATCTATCTATCTATCTATCTATCTATCTATCTATCTATCTATCTGGTTAGTGGTTAGAGGCCTGTTGTGTACTTGACACCATAAAAGTTTAATGAACAGACATTCTGCTCTGACCACTTAAGGATTTCTGTGTGTGTGTGTGTGTGTGTGTGTGGGGGGGATGAGCCCTGGCCAGGGAAATCTCCATGCAAATGCGGGTCAGCACAGCAGAAATATCTGCCGTGCACATGAATTGCGTGTGTGTGTGTGTGTGTGTATGTGAAAATCAGAGTAAGAAAGACTTCATCAAAACCATCACTACAGTCTGTAGAAGTATACAAAGAGAAGATTCAGGGAAGCACTTTACCATTGCTAAGTGGACTACACTGGAAGGCTGCTAACAGACAACTAGCTATAAAAGATGAGAGAGAGAGAGAGAGAGAGAGAGAGAGAGCATGAGCAAGAAGAGTGAGTGGGTATGTCCATTACAAAAGGCACTTTAGTCTATAAATACATAAATCGCTCAGACAACTACAGCAAACACTCACGACACAAACACCATCACGGCAAAACACAAACACCATCACTGGTTGAGCATTAGACCAAGTTTACAGGGCTGTAACCTTCTCACTATACGTTTTGGTCGAGCTGTGGTGTACACACTGGTTTCTGATGGTGTGCATGTGTGTGTGTGTGTGTGTGTGTGTGTGTGTGTGTGTGTGTGTGTGTGTGTGTGTGTGTGTGTGTTTGCATGTGGTTATGGCTCACAGATATGTGGATTTAGCATTTTGCTATGAAGTGAATCAAAAAGGCTTTTCTTCTTCTACTCTCACTCTATTTTCCTGTCTCTCTCACTCTCACTCTGTCTCTCTCTCTTTCACACCCACTCTGTCTACCCCTTTGTTTTGCTCCTTCCTTTTCTAAGACTTATTTTCTCTCTTGGTGTGAAAGAAATCAAGGCTTGATTTACATTTCTTTTAGTTTGTTTTTACAGTAACAGCTTACCTATGTTATGTTTTAACATCTGTATGTTTCTTGTATTTGCTGGGTTTGTTATGTTTATATTGCTTAAGGAGCTCCATTTAAATAGGCACTTTCTCTGAAAGACAGTCTGCATTGAGGCTCTAATATTACTGATCATGTTACACAAGAGGTGTATGTGTGTGTTTCTGTTAGTGCATGTGTGTGTGTGTGTGTGTGTGTGTGTGTGTGTGTGTGTGTGTGTGTGTGTGTGTGTGTGTGTGTGTGTGTGTGTGTATGGTGCATGTGTGCCTATGCAGAGAAAGAGAGTGAGAGTGTGTCTAGGGACTCCTGAATCCACTCATCTTCGCAAGAGGTCATTTATCTTTCTGGTGGCTTCTCTGGTGTATCCCTCCATCTATCCACTCTGTCTATACCTCCATCACACCAATGTATCCCTCCATCTCTCTACTCTGTCTATCCCTGCATCTATCTACTCTCTATCCCTCTATCACGCCACTGTACCCCTCCAACTCTCTACTCTGTCTATTCCTGCATCTATCTACTCTCTCTATCCCTCTATATCTCTACTTTCTATCCCTCCCTCTCTCTAGTCTGTCTATCCCTCCATCTCTCTTCACTTCCTTATTCTTCCCTCCGCCCTTTCTGTCACTCCCCTCCTGTTCACACGCACGCCTCTTACTGGGATAAGAATAGACACAGTGTTATGAAGCTCCACTTGCTGATCGATCTTCCACTGGTTTTCGTTCAGCACCCGTTCTTTCTGTTCCACCTCTGAAGTAGGCCGTACCAAAGCCTTTTGTCATACTATGCAACATTTTGACACTTAAGATTTCAAAGAAATCTCTGCACTTGGGGCTCCATCTACTTCACTCAATTGGTAATGCTGTAAAGCTGTTAACCTTAACCGCAAATCAAAATAATATCAAGGCACGCCGTCATGGTTCTCAAAGCATCCGTTTTTGCAGACAGTTAAAGTAAGTGAAATACTTAAGTGCGGCCTGCATGCACTGTACACGGACTCTGGCCATTGGGGCCTCCAGGGGGTGATGTGTGCTTTGGGATTTGTTAGGCAGGTCCTGTAGTATGCTCTGGTGAGTTTCAGATATAGTTATGATTAGCTGATTACTATGTGATGTTCTGTGCTCAGATGCTCAAATCCTTTGTACTGGCAGACTGATTTCATCAGTCAGAACAGGCAGAGATTCATGAGTTTGAGTCCGGTTAAAAATCATGCGGACATACATTATACCATGTTAGAAAAGTGTGTGTGTTAGTATTTTTCACCATCACTCTGTGAAAGTAAAGCTTTCTATAAAGGATAGTGAGAGATACAGAGAGAGAGAGAGAGAGAGAGACACCCTTCTAGCCAAGAACCAGCTGAAAGGACAGAAATAGTTCCTCCTCTCCTTCACACGCTCCACACTCCTCCTCCTTCCTCTCCCCCTTCCTCCTTTTCACCAACCATCCATCCATCTTCCCATATCCCCATCGATCTCTGGCATCACTCCCACCCTGCCAGTGTATTCATAGGGTGATAATTACAAGCCAGACTGAGAGAGAGAGGGAGAGTGAGAGAGAGAGGGAGAGTGAGAGGGTGAGAGTGTCAGCGCATGAGAAAAGGAGAGAGGGGAGAGAGTGAGTGAGACAGAGAGTGAGAGAGAGCAAGTGAAGAAAAGAGGAAGGAGGGAGGAAACCCTGTCACACAAAGAGCCTGAGAGGAAGAGGAAGAGGAAGAGGAAGAGAGCGATATACAAGAATTCATAAGGATGGGAAGAGAATGGGGTTTCCCTCATCATAGCCTTTCCCTTTTTTTCCAAAAAGCATCTTCAGAAAAGAGATTCTGATTCATCATTTTTCACATGATGGATATAAATAAAAACAAAAAACATATAATAAAAAACAGATCTGGCTCCGAGACATCACTGCTTAACTCTTTGTTAATGCAGTCCTTGGAGCGTATCGGAGCTTAATGTCTTTTTGAACCTGATTCCCAGACAGTACTCCAGGTTTCCAGACAGTACATATTTTTAAATCTGGCCCTAAACCCAGTCCTCAGGGATTCCCAGACAGTATACTTTTTAAAATCCCACTCACAATAGACAGAGCTTCTTAAAACTGGGTTGTATGCCTTTTCTAATGATCAAAATTTGACCAGACGTAATAAAACGAGCTGTGATAATTTGGTGGAATCATATTTTGCAGTGACTCATATAATTGCCAAGTAAGCAACCCAAGTACAATCCCCCAGTGGCCCACAGACACAGAAGCACACACAACCCTGGTTCTTGTTGCCACATTTGTCGTTGGCGTTTGAGCGCCCCAACGCGGTCCTGCCTCAAAGCCTGACGGAATGAGGACATCCCTGTGTTCCTCTCCGATCCCGTGTGACCATGTGAGTCACATGACCCTGAGTCAGACGAGAAACGAGAGCGCTCCCAAAGCGATCAGAAGTTTCCGCAGTAAAGGAGGCAGAGCCCGGGTCTTCCCGAGCACTGGCTAGCACTCACGTGAGGCTCCTCTGTTTTCTCACATATCCGGAGGCTCGAAGCGGGAGGCGCGCATAAGCAAGACGCAGTTTCAGGCATGCTGGTGCAAGCTTGCCTTTGACGCCTGTTTGGAGAGTTTAATCTGACCCAGCCTTGGGGGAATGGAAGAACATAAGATATGAGATGTTTGCTGAGGTTCCAGACTGGTCTGTTGTGTTTCATCCTGCAGCCTGCACAACCCCAGTGACATCTACGGTTGATAACGATCCATTTAGGAAATTCACAGTGAAACAGCCCCGGATGAAGAGCTGGAGAGATTTGCACCACCATATTCATTTGCCCACCAGTGTCTGTGAGGTTCAACGTGTTTGTACAGTGCACATCTCCAACTCCGTTCACCCTTCCACCTACAGTTAAAGGTCCTATAGACCCCTGAACTGACCTTTCCTCCAGAGTCTATGGTCACTTGAGTCATGTGACTTGATTCTCCTTCCTTTGAGTCTTCTTGAATTTGTGCATGTGTAGTAGTGCTGTCATAACCGACTACATGTTTCAAAAACTGCTCAGATGTTCATGATATTTACATACACAAAACTAAAATCAATCAGTCATTGGAGGTGAGTAGAGGGGTGTCGGTAGACTATGGCCACAGAGCTTATTAACTCTAGTTTTCAAGTAAGGTTGCTACCAAAGCACTGGTAAATGAAGGGTAATTGTAGGCTTAGTCGTCTTAAATCACTGACAATCAAGTGCGTGTGAAAGAAATTTGACAGTCTTAATGTTTTTGTAGCAGATGGATGTATGATAACTGGTGAGGTAGCACCGAGTCCTACAACCCTCTGTGTGTGACTGCACCAACAGATTCAGCTCCCTCTCTCTCTCTCTCTCTCTCTCTCTCTCTCTCTCTCTCTCTCTCTCTCTCTCTCTCTCTCTCTCTCTCTCTCTCTCTCTCCCCCTCTCCCTCTCCTTCTCTGTCCCTCTCTCTTTCTCCATGTCCGGTATGCTCAACTGCCAAAACAGAGCACAGCTTCGTTTTACAGGAGGAAGAGAGTTGCCATACTGGTGTTTCCATGACGACTGTTGCCCAGGTCTCTTGCTACCATGACAGCTGTTCCCATGGAAAGAGCACTGATCTTAGAGCCTTAGTACTCCTCATCTTCTCCAGTTACACTTAACTCACACAGGTCAAAGGTTACCACCTGGACGCCACTGAGAGTCATGGAGTCAGATCTGTTGTTGTGGTTTGAATTAATGTTTAGAATGTGGAATGGTGAAGAAACTAACCGAACCAAAAGGACGTTCATAAAGGTGTGGACTGAAGCCAGCCGTGAACAGCGGGCATAACTTCACACATGCACGGCTCACACTCGCTCTGATGCTCTTGATTCGTTGAAACTGCCTCGCAGTTCGCTCGTCACATCGCAAACAAGCCCCGTGCATCTCTCAGACCTGCGCCCCAGTTTGCTCATCTTCGAACTGCATCAGAAAAGCCCAAAGATCCCTGGAGATCCAGGAACAGGAAATAGATATCCCTAGAGGTCGCTGTCGTGGAAACGACTGCCGCTCGCTTCCCTCGCCCCGGAGGCTCTGCGTCATGGTTTAATCCGGCCGACGCAGCACCGTATCTCGGGCCAAGAGCGCTGACGCCGGTGCCGGGCTCCAGCCACCTGCGGCCACAGTCTGCCGCACACCCTCGCAGGAGTAGCGTCGTTGGAGCAGAGAGAAAGGGCTCCACGTAGCAGCCCCGGGCCATGGGCGAGCACAAGACCCACTCCGCCTCCGCACCTCCACCTGACTGGGCTTAGGGTCTTTTCTTCGGCCTTTCCGAGTCCCTAAGGAGTCGAAATGGCAGTGCGCTACAAAAACAGGTGAAGTTTTGAACTTACCTTCATATCTCCGAGCACCCTTGGGCTTTTGCGCCACCGATATGAATTGCTGGCCAACTATTACATCACATTTTTGCTTATCAAACATGCGTTGAATTGCTAATATCCTCATTCTGCAGTGTGCTTAAAAGGCCTGTAGATGTTGTACTTGTTTTTATATACACTTCAATGATTAATGTGTCTGGAGAAATTCTAAACATTTTTATATACACTTTAACGATTATAACGTCCTAAGAAATTATTTACATTTTTATGATGCCAGTCCAAAGTTGATCTGTGGGAAATGATTTCAGTAATTTTTGTTTGCTGTTATAGTCATTAGATGCACTAGTGGCTTCTACACTGTCGATAGCCTCTGGCGTAATAGACTGGTTCTCTGTTCAATGGTCCCTCTGTAACATGGTCGTTTGTGTGGCAGACATTGGCCTTCTTCCATGCTTCGTTAACGGTTGGTTTCTCTCTGGAAGATTGAGAGTACATGTGAATCTCCCGTGAGGGGTCTAGTGGGCTCACGTGACAGGTCTAGTGGGCTCACGTCTGCTGTGTGTTTGGAGTATGTCTGATTTTTTTTGGGATGTGCTGTCTTCCTGAAACTGAATTCTGTGCAGTTGTCGCACATTCACAACCACGGTGCTTCCAAAAATGTACTTTGATTATTTGAACTTTGACCACCATGCATACGCACACACACACACACACACACACACACACACACACACACACACACACACACACACACACACACACACACACACACACACACACACCATTTGAGCTTCACTGGTAGCTGCTGGCTGGGTGGCTCGTCTGTTTATGGCAAAATATCACTTTTAGTGGTAAAATGTGCCTCTCTCTCTCTTTCTCTCTCTCACTCATTCTTTCTGTCTGTCTTTACCTCTGTCTCCTTTTTGTATTTCTTTCTCTCTCTCTCTCTCTCTCTCTCTCTCTCTCTCTCTCTCTCTCTCTCTCTCTCTCTCTCTCTCTGTCTTTTTAGAACGCTTCATCAGCAGTTCGAGAGCTATAAGAAGCAGGTGGAGCGGATTGGGGTGGAGACCAAACAGCCCCAGACCTCCCACAAGGACGATGCCCCCACCTGCGGGATCTGCCACAAGACCAAGTTCGCCGACGGCTGCGGGCACCTCTGCTCCTACTGCCAGACCAAGTTCTGCGCCCGCTGCGGGGGACGGGTGGCTCTGCGCTCCAACAACGTGAGCTCCATTTGCTCCGCCCCCGCTCCTATATCCACCCCCCCCAACCCTTTCTCGGACCCAAGCCCCTGCTCCATTCCATCCCTACTTCTTCATTCAATCTGTCCTACAGCCGTGCAGTCATGCTGATCCCACACACTCATCTCGACATCTAGCATCAGCCCTGCTTTAATTTTAGCGCTTTATAGCGCTTAACAATTTTATGCTCCATTGTCAAGGAGACGCTAAAGCAGGCGCCTGTGTGTCCTGATCATTTGTGCATAAAACGATAGATTAATCACTCGATCCATAAATGGAAGATGCCGCTGTTAGCCACACCGATCGCGTTGCGTGCGTCAAAGCGGGGGGGGCCATAGCGAGATAAATCGAGCTCTAAATGTCAAGTGAAATACATGCAGTCATTCACAGTTGCTTTCGTGAATTTAAGACCAGGATCATACAATGCCAGCCACAAACAGGATGACTCAAGCAGTCCCAGAAGAGCCCGCAAACAGATCCTCTCCAGAGAGTCCTCGTTCGGAGGCGCTTCGCCGTTGCCTTTGCTTTTACATCAGCGGACCGTCAGCTGGGGCGGCGTCCAGGATCGCCGTGTGGGGGAGGCCTATTTTCGGCTCCTGCCTCTCCCTGCTGTCTCTGAAAAAGAGCCGCCTTCCCCCCTTGGCTCCGCCCCTTGTTACTCAGGCCTACCTGAGAATGGAGTCCTCTCTCTGGACATGCTGAGCGGCAATCTGTCCCGGTTCCGTCCGGCCTGGCTGGCAAACGCCCCCCTGTGGTCACACACCGTATGACATCCAGTGTTCAATGACAAGAATGTGGCCTGTGGATCATGACCTATCTGTTCTCATAGTCCTGTTCATTTTGTTGTAGTATTATAGTGTGTGTGCATGTGATAAAGAATAACTGTGCGTGCACCTGTTTGTTCATGTCTGTGTAGTTGCAGTTCATACCACTAGAAAGCAGTGCTTTGCAAAGCTAGTGTAAGGGGGTCTGTACATTTCAGCCATGCCTGTCCACTTAATAATCCCTTCGTCACTTTTACGCCTAAACAAGACTCTGGATCAGCATGTAAACATCTCAACGCACATAAGTGGAATAACTGGTTTATAGGCTGGAGCATGATTCTAAGATCTGGCAGCTGTTCTCACCAAATGTAGGAACTGGACTGATGAATTGCAGGTTTGGTATACAGGAAAATCCTGCACGCCGCTCACATTCTCATACGATACATTCTCATCTGAAAACTTTACTGAATATTTGTTATTTGGGAAAAAGTATGCTGTAGGAAATAGGAAGAAGGTATTTATAAATCTACCTGGAGGATATTACACCTCTAAATGACCAGACTGCACTTTTATCAAGGTTATGCGTATCATCTTCAGGATTCAGGAGAACCTTTAATTTCTTGCAGAAATTACAAATACACATTACCAAACACGCATTACCAGCACATATTACCAAATATCCATTGCCAGTCACCACTATACATTACCAAACACACTACCACTACACTTCATATTACCAAAGGCACATTACCAAACACACATTATCAGAATACATTACTGCACACACATGGCAGTGGTCGTAATTCTGACTAGCAGCCTGTCAAGGTGCTCTTTGTTGTTTGTATGTTATTTTCAGCATACATGATGCATACACGTGTGCAGATGCCCTCATCTCTCTTCATGACCATGCCACCCATGTTCCTTGCTGCTCATTGTCTATGTATATGTATAACACCCTGTTTTATGCTATTTCACAAGTGTTGATTCAAGCACGCACCAGTGTGGGGCATGAGAGGGCGATGTAGAACACAGCCTGCTGACGCTCTCACTGAATCTGTCTGTTTTAACACACAGAGGAAGACACGTTTTCTGTACTAACACTTCCCCCTCTCTCCCTCCCCTCCTCTCTCTCTCCCTCCCCTCCCTAACCTCCCCTCTCCTCTTGCTCTCTCTCTCTCTCTCTCTCTCCCTCTCTCCCTCTCTCACATGGAATGACTCCATTTCTCACCATTTATTTTTGATTTCCAATTTCACACTTTCCTCTCTCTCTCTCTCTCTCTCTCTCTCTCTCTCTCTCTCTCTCTCTCTCCATCTCTCTATCTCCCTCTCCCTCCATCCCTCCCTCCCTCCTTCTGCCCTTTTTCCCTCCTGTTGGCTTGTCTTCTACTCCTCTCTCTGCTTCCTGGACTGAATGGCTCAAGGAGGATAAAGTGGTTAGCATTTTCCCCCTGTTTGTTCCTCTGCGTGATAATGTGGTTATTGTAAGGCTACGAGAGTGTGTTGTGTGTGTGTGTGTGTGTGTGTGTGTGTGTGTGTGTGTGTGAGAGAGAGAGAGAGAGAGAGAGAAAGAGAGAGAGAGATCACAATCTCAATATTTTCCCAACCACACATGGGCAGTATATAGTAATAATACTAAACAGGTACTTAATATAGGAACAATTCATAATCTCTTGTGTTATGACTAATTTTGATCCTGTTGTTTGTCTCTTGCTCCTGCAAAGTGTCTCATAGGGAAGGACAGGGTAAGGAATTCTGGGTATTGCAGTTTCTGCATGAGGCACAGATCCCTTCCTCACTACAATCAGGCTCACAGACAGATAGCATGTGTCGGTGCCCATCCCCCTCCTTGTGCATCGGTTGCCATGGAGATGTGGTAGCATTGCTATGGGGACTGCCGCACAGGGAGTGGTTGATGGGCAAGGGGCAGTATTTGAATTGGTCTAAATATCGGTGTCGTCACAAACAGTTGGTTTCACTTTAGTTGGATGGGCTCTGAAGCTAAGTGGATAAATGAGAGGTGTGTACACCGCACTATAATATTAATAAACATTGTATCAATAAATTATAAAGTCCCTTTCAAATAAAGTGTCACTAACCAAAAATGAGAATGTGCATGTTCGCTGCACTTGCCTGTGCCCTGGGACTGCGATGGGCATGTCACAGGGGTCAAGGGTCAGGGGTCAGCGGTTATGACACAAGACATACGGTCTAGAGAGTTTCTCAATTAACCCTCATAGTATCAGTGTATCGCATATAAGAACTTACCCTGCACTCCGATGGGCACTTGCGACTGTGTGTGTGTTTTTTGCTCTGATTGTGCATTTCCTCTGTATGTGTGTGTGTATGCGTGAGTGTGTGTGTGTGTGTGTGTGTGTGTGTGTGTGTGTGTGTGTGTGTGTGTGTGAAGCATCTGTTTTTGTTAGATGTCTGCGTGTGCTGTTTGTTTAGTATTATGTCCTTTTTAAGTGCTGATGGTTTGTTTGCTAGACTCCTCCAGTGTCAGAACTCCCATGCTAACTCCAGGGGTCATGAATCATCTGGTGGATACAAGCCGGCGTGAGCTAAGTCCTTCACCTCCCGCATCTGAGCCCAAGCTAGCCGTCCAATTACAGATGATGTACAGATGATAAATCACCCAGCGTTTACCCTGTGTACACGTGTCCTGTCCATTCACATTAGCATTAGCGAGTAGTGTATGAGTAGTGTGTGAGTAATGTGTTAGCAAGAAGGCTGGCAATATTAGGGCCAATACCGAACTGGCTCATTGGCGTTAAAATATGGAGGCAGGTCAAACTCCTGCGTTTCCTAGACTCTGGTTGGAAGTCAGGTTGCTTGGAGTAGACAGGAACAGAACTTGTTGCCCATGGCAGCATTAGCCCCGCCCACTGGAGGAATGGCTACAATTTCCATTTAGCCAGCCCTGCTTCCCAGGTTTTAATGCTGACTGGCAGTATTCACACTAACCATTAAGTGATCCATCTCTCCCATTAGACTGTAGATGGATGAAGCTAGAATGTAAGAGTGAGGGGCCATGATGAGGGGAAAATCTCCAGACTGATATCAGGGACGTGATCATTATCCATTATGTGTCTTCCAGCCAGTACTCTGTGTCTCAGGCATAGTGGTATTAATGATGATAGTGTATGGTAACCACAGTAAATGTGGCACATCTGAAATTGTGCAGTCCTGCAGAATCTTCATGAAATGTTTAAGCATGTGTGTGTGTGTGGTGTGTGTGTGTGTGTGTGTGTGTGTGTGTGTGTGTGTGTGTGTGTGTGTGTGTGTGTGTGTGTGTGTGTGTGTGTGTGTGTGTGTGTGTGATTGTCTTGTGAGAATGATTCAGAAGTCATGTGTCAGCAGATCTGTCAGGAGACCAGTTGTTTTTACCTAACCCGTTTCCTCTCTGAAACCCTGAACTAGCTTATCTACACCCTGATGTCCTCACTGAGCCTTCTATCTATCTATCTATCTATCTATCTATCTATCTATCTATCTATCTATCTATCTATCTATCTATCTATCTATCTATCTATCTATCTATCTATCTATCATCTTTCTGTCATTTGTCTATTTCTCTTCCTCTTGCTTCCATCATATTGGACAAAATCCTTGTTGTTCTTCTTCCTCTCTCTCCCTCTTTCAGTTTCTCTCTCTCTCTCTCTCTCCTCTCTCTCTCTCTCTCTCTCTCTCTCTCTCTCTCTCTCTCTCTCTCTCTCTCTCTCTCTCTCTCTCTCTCTCTCTCTCTCTCTCTCTCTCTCTCTGGTTACCATGGAGAACTGTATTCAACTAACCAGTGGGGTGGCTGGCACACTAACACAGAACAGAAGAGAGAATATTCTCTCCGTGACACACATACACACGCGTGCACACACACACACACACACACACACACACAATCACAAACATCCAGCTAATCCGCGGTATATTATGGATGCATCCATACACACACACTGCTTTCTATAGCTTCCTTTTCTCTAGCTTTCTGCTTCTTTTTAGCTCAAACCGACACCAACCTCCACAGTAAAGATTTAGCTGAAGGTGGCAGTGTTTAGCATCTCCAGTGTAGATTTGCAGTACATGGATGCAGTGTGCTGACCCTTAACACGATAGAAAACCTTTCGCGATACTCAAGTACTTTGACGTGGTAGACCTCAGTGCAGTGGATGATGGCTGCTGATATAATGCACGTTCACAGGCCTCGTGAGCTCACCTCTCCCTAGTGCTGGTTCCACCCCCTGGGCTAATGTAAGGACTCTGAAGTTTCTGGTCATTGGCCCAGAAAACAGTCTCCCGCGTGCTTCTCAAATTTAGTCTGATTCAAAGTTAAAGTCTGCTTATTTTTACCCCTCCTTAACCACACATCTATCAAAGACCAACCCAGCTATCTGAAATAGCATTATATATTTTCTCTATGCACCTCTGTATTATTTCTTTGTTTTTTGTTTCTGTTCTGACAAGCGAATGCTTTATGTCAGATTATAACACCACTCCTGAGACTGCCGTGCACCTACTCCATTCCTTCCATTTTGATGTGACGTATAATCCATGAGTTTTTGATCTCAAAGCACAGTGAAAGCCAGCAGACAGGACAGGGACAGCAGCTGGGCTGCTTTGTTAGGCCCAGAATAATGGTGAGGGGTTAGCAGTAGTGCTACGAGAAGGGATTAGCACAGATTGCTAATCCTTCCTGGGAGAGTTTCTCTGGGTGCCTGACAGCTGTGCTCCTCTAGACATGAGATTTACCTCAGATTATGGTGGAACACTGCCAACTGGATCCAATCGGGGCACGAAGCCCTCTCTGTCTCTCTTTCTCTCTTTTTACCACTCATACTCTGCCCTAGAACAGACACCCTCTCTTCCCATTTTGAGCTGGGGTCTGTACTCAAAGGTGCACAAGCTGTTACCACACGGATACGTTTGTTGGCCACCCATTTTTCACTTTTTTAAAATATTTTTTGCCTAATTCAACAAACACATGAAGACATTTTGAGCCTTAGGAAGGTACCCATCTCCACACGGATGTCACCATGTGAGTACAGTTCTTTGGGCTCTAACCTGCATCTCAGCTCCCAGCTCTCCTGCTTGTTAGCGCTCATTAGCGCTCTTCCAAAAGCGAGTCTTGTTGGCATGGTTTTGACAAAACACATGCTAACACTAGGCCAAGCAAACCGTGACATTGCCTGCCATCATAATCATAGTTCAAACGAATTCGTAGTAACAAATTCTCTGCCGTTTGTAGTCCACTTTTTGCACAGCAAGTGGTCCTCAAATAGGCTCAATTTCTCAGAGCTTCTATTTTATTTGCAGCGGATACTAGCACTGGCATTCATAATCTATCTACATATGATACACATTAAGCAATATGGATGATTGACACCACTTGTCTGTCAGGTAACGGCTGCTATAACTGGACTGCATACCGACACTGACTATTACAGTAAACATCTATAATATCTGTGGCTTAAACAATGAAGTTATAAGCTATAAAGTTTCTGTGTTCACCTTTTGTAAATGCACATCTTTCATATTACTTTTCCACGTACTTACTCAATAATTCACAGTAGTTGTCACAATATGCTGTCAGATTAATAACTAAATAATAACCAAGAACAAGAACTTCAGTGATGGTTTAGCTGAGGACTTTAAGGATGTTGTAGCTGAGTATTACAACATCTACTAAGGATGTTAATGTCCAGATGGTTATAGAAGCATCAGGTTGACTTTAGGCTTTACTTAACTCTTTCTTAGAGATATGAGGAAAGATAAAGACACTGACTAAGATCAAGATAAGTGCTGTCTACTGATCTGAGGCTGCTGGTATGTGGACCAACAGCCTTCACACAATAGGAGCAGATGTACTGACAATCTTAGATGTTTGTTGATGTCTAAAGTGGGATTAATAGTTTGCACCTCTGTGGTGTATGAGTCCTGAACTGAAAAGGAACTGGATTTTTGTTCCAGTTCCTTTTCAGAGTTTGTTCAGTCTGTTCAAGCTTGACTGCTCTTTGCAATGAGTCCCCACTATGAAGACATACACTGAGAAAGACAGAGAAAGGGACAGACACACAAAAAATAGAAATATCATCCAGGCCAAAGTATTTTAGGAAGCCTCAGTCATCCATCTAATAAATGAGCCATCGGAAAGCTCAATTAGAGCTGCAAACAACATCAGGAGAGAGAAAAGAAAAAGAACAAGAGACCAAAGGAGGGAGAAAGAAGGAGAAAAAGAAGGGAAAGGAACTGAAGAAGAACTTGGGAGAGCTTACTGTTGCTGAATTGTGCATATGACAGGGACAATGTCTGAGTGATTTTGTGTGTATAAAAGTGCATGTGTGTTTTTCTGTGTGTTTGTGTTGTGTGTGTGTGTGTGTGTGTGTGTGTGTGTGTGTGTGTGTGTGTGTGTGTGTGTGTGCGTGTGTGCGTGTGTGTGTGTAACAGTAATAATCACAATATTGCATCCAAACCTTGCTTTTCAACATCTTCTCTGTCTCTCGGTAGGTGATGTGGGTATGCAACCTGTGCAGAAAGCAGCAGGAGATCCTCATTAAGTCGGGGGAATGGTTCTCATCAGGCCCCAGACCCAGGCCACTCAGCCTGGGCGCCCCTGCCACCCGTCCTGAGGCCGACGTGGAGAGGAAGCCACGTCCTAGGTCACAGATCCCTGTCGTCACCAACTTCTCTGCTCCCAACGACCCCCAGGCACCCAGCAGTGGGCCTGCTGAACGGGTCAGGGCAGCGGGCACCATGCCGGCCTCACGAGCCCGCAGTGAACCTCCACGAGAGAAGTACGCCCTCTAGTGACCTACACCAATCTGTAATGACTTACTGGCTTTCTAAAATTAAGAGTCAAAGAATCTGTGGTCACTTTTAGTTCAATCATGCCACTCAACACATGATTGGTTGCCATTGTTGAATCCAAGAATGCCTTTGTTGTGTACAACAAATTCACTTTTCATGCAGAGCAGTATTTCTGTGGGCCAAATGAAGGCCAGGTCTTTCAATTGCAATCACTTTTAAAATCTGAAAGGAACAAGATCAAGTTGTTGCTTTTGCTTTGACTGTGGTGAGATTTGAATTTTCAAAATTCTTGAAATGTGTAATGTGAGAGTTTATCATTGGTCCGACAGGAGGAGGCCAGTGTCTCTACATGAACAGAATGGCAAGGTTGTCATCCGAGGTGACAGAAGGTTGGGGCCAGGCAGGCAACCTTCTCAGGCTGCAGAAGACCAAGCGCCAGGGGGGAGATGGGATGCCAGACGTCTTGAGAAAGGCCATTCACACGAGTACATCCACCATAAGAATGACCCAGCCCACTCCGACCAGAGGAGGAGGCAGGAGGAAGAGGAGCGGGAGCGCCAGCGGCGGGAGGAAGAGTACCAGACGCGCTACCGCAGCGACCCGAACTTGGCGCGCTACCCCGTCAAGCCTCAAAAGGAGGAACAAGAGATGCGCATGCACGCCAAAGTTTCTAAAATGAGGCAGGAGCGTCACCACAGCGACCTGGCCATCAACGAGGTGGGCCTAGCTCAAGATGGAGGCGACGCTCCAGGGAACAGACTGGGTAGGAGATCAGCAGCTGGTGAAGACGGCAAGACACTTTTAGAAAACCACCGGGCTTACTCTATAGACAGGACCGTGGGGGGCAGTGGCAGTGGGGGACATGGACACCTTCACAAGCCTCGCATGGGCCCCACAGGCCCTCCAGACCTCAGGGACGGACAGGACTGGAGCTCCAAGGGCCACCTGGAGCCCAAGTCAGTGACTTTACTGCACAAGACCAAGCGGGAGAAGGCGGCCGAGAGCTTCCGGAAGGACTCCTCCCTCAGCTCTGACCAGTCAGAGTGTCTACGACCCCCTCCTCCGAGGGCTTACAGGCCCAAGCGAGGTCTCAACAAGAGGCAGATGTCCATTAGCAGCTCAGAGGAGGAGGGCGGCTCTACACCCGAGTACACCAGCTGTGAAGATGTTGAGATTGAAAGCATGAGCGAGAAAGGTAGCGACCATTCTGTGTGTGTGTGTGCGTGTGTGTGTGTGTGTGTGTGTGTGTGTGTGCATATTCTAAACTCTCTCATGAACACAGCAAGTAATCATGTAATAATCCTTAGAATCTTAGAATACATTTTGGATCTTACAATATTCTCAAATCTCAATTGTTCCATTCTGACTGCATTTTACAGCAACAACAACAAAGAAACATAAAAAACCCAGAACTACCATTCACGTCCCACATAAAACAGCATTTGTTTGGAGAATTCCCTCCTTTTTTAGGACAGATCTGGGAATTAGGTCAGTAGCTCAATCATGTAACACAGGCCAGTGCCTGGTGAGCTCCCACAGAATACAGCATGTTCATATTTCTGAAACTTTCTTTTGTAAAAGCACACACACACACATACACATACACAGCAAAGCACCACAATTTTACCCTTGAGTAAGCTCTGCCAGTAAGTGCCAGATGCCATTACGAATTGGGGTCACTCCATCCATCTTAACCTTAGTTCCCTTTGCATGCTCAGCGTCCCCATCCTTATATGTTTTTGCTAAGCCCGATTAAATATTGACCTCTAATGGCTGGAGGGTGAAGTACAATTAGCCAACGTAGCCACTCAAACACAGGAGGGCTAGGAACAGATTTCTTTAAGCATGGAAACTAATGGACTTTGGATAAAGTTGTTTAATGTTCAATGCAAGTAGAAATAAGTCTAAATGATGACATCATAGCAAATGACTTCATTCTGCCTCTCTTGTAAATGTAACATATTTTGTCAATTGTGATTTTTCACCGCAATCGAAATTTGTGCTCCGCTTTTTACTCATCTGTACAGTTAGAACACACACACACACTAGTTGATTTCTAGGGGGCTGTGGATCACACGTGCCCAGAGCGGTGGGCAGCCCTAGCCCGGCGCCCGGGGAGTAGTTGGGGTTAGGTGCCTTGCTCAAGGGCACCTCAGTCATGGCCTCAGGTCTGGGAATCGAACCCACAACCCTCCGGTCACAAGACCAGTTCCCTAACCACCAGGCCATGACATGCCCACAGTCAGTCTTAATGCATATCTCATCTCATCTTAGCTTCTTTTACATGTGCTAAACAGCCCTGTGGTTACAGAAGCATCAAGAAAAATTAAATGTTACAAAGTGATATAGCTGTTAGGGGGTTAGATGTTGAAACACCTTATAGCTGTGTGTACTAAATCTGATGTGTTAAAGGCCCATGAATTCTTTTATATAATTTTTCTTGGCATTATGAATCATTCTATAAAGGTAGACCTGTGGGCCATGTGATGGCAGCTCATAGCTTCACAGTCATAAAAATCTGTGATTGCTAACCTTTGCTACCACTTTGGTGACCACTCTAATAACTTAAAAAGAAGAGGACATCACCCCCTTCACAAGGAGGAGACACATAGATGGGGATATTACACTATTTGACACAAGATCGACCTATCTGTCTATCAGAGATAAAATATTAATTTGATCTAGAAATCTAATAAAAGTTAATATTATACTCAACAAACATGGCACCTTCTTGCACTGTGTAACTGTGTCACAGTGTACAGAAGGCATGAAATTAATCTTTTCAACTCTTTGAAAACTCTATTTTCCTTTTTGCTATTTCCACACCATTCCAAGCATCCGAACTGACTCATGTTTCAGGCATAGACTTTTCACAGGTCTGCCGGTACATGAAAGTATGATGCAAGCTATTAAACCATTGAAATACAAAGTAATTGCTCTGACATGTGTGCAACGACCCAGTGACTTGCTAAAATAATATTGGCCAATAGAAAGTCAGTTCTCTCCAGAAGGATGATCAGAAGTTCTGCTGGACCCTCTGTCCTAATTGGCCAACGTTGCCAGTGTCCCCAGTGTATGCATTTAGGGATCTGTTGTGCATAACAGGATTGCTTTAGACTAATGCTGTTCCCACAAGATCTAAAACTAAATGTTTCAGAAGCAAAATGAAAACAGATTCTAGATCTGTGCTCCAGAGCCAGCGATGTCACTTCCTGTTATTCAATACTGAAAGGTCAATGTCACGGTAGGCCGTGCCAGCCTCACAGGGGAGCCGCCCACTCCACTTCACTCCACCTCCCGTTAACTCCCACAGTCTTAACTCACTCGCTTATCCAATGATCACCTGCACCTGTCCCTCATCAGTCTCAGGCCCTGATTTAAGCCCGCAGGTCCCTACAGGAGCCATCCTGCTCGCCTCGCGACGTCTACCGCTGCCTCTCTTCCCACGTTTAGTGACTCTGCGCCTTAAGGGCGTTTGTTCTGCTGCCTCATGCTGTTTGCTTGCTGTGCTCCTTTGTTTTCGTATCAATTGTTCTGTGCTGTGTGATGGATATTAAAGAAACCACAACATCTCCTGCCTCACAGTCAAAAGCTGATACTCATGGTTGTAGCAGTGGAACACTTGAACCTCCAGACAACTGTTCTATAACAAGTTTGGAAAATTATGAAAAAGTACTAATATTAATTAAATATAAATAAGCATAAAGGTATATTAAAGTATGTTCAATATAAACATTCATATTAAATTAAATGTAAATAAATACATAAATGTTAAATGTAACTTAAATATTAAAGTTTATTATGAATATTAAATGTAAATGTAGATATTTAAAATGTATATATTTAGAAATCACAAAATGCAAAAATGTAATTATGAGTTTTTGATTGGAAAGGGGTGGTGACACTGGAAGGCAAAGCAAAACCAGGAGCAAATGATGGCAATAACCACCTTTAAAATGGCAAATTTATTCAGTCACCATATTGTGCAAATGTGCCCATGGCAGATATTGAGCGAGTGGCGCACACAGCAACAGTAACAAGATGGTTATTATATGGAGCCAATGTGCCCCCAGCAGATACCGAGTGACTGGCAGGTTTTCAGTTTCGTTTTCTGTTTCATTCTGAACGCTCATTGGCTGGATCAGACGTAACATTATATTAGCTAGCCAACCAGACATAAAATACTGCCAAGCTAGCCAAGGACCCATGAGAACCACTGATATGGGAATGAATTCATGTGATGTCTGTTAAGCTAGCTCCCTTCATGTAAGGAAACGAGCCATTGCTTTTTAAAGTAGAGTCAAAGATAACCTAAATTGGTTATTTAGCTAGCAAGATAAGCTAAGGGGTATTAATGTTAGCTTAACTTTAAGGGTCTGTTTGATAGCTTGGTAGTCTATTACGTCTGGCTGGCCAGTGTGGACCTTCCGATTTCTTCAGAATGCAAATGTATCAAAACTAGAAGCTGTTGTAGCTCATGGTGTGGTACTGTAAGTGTGGACATTAATACTGCTCCTGTCAGTAAACAGATGCCCTGTAGATCAGCTATAACCCGTTCCACAACCACTCATACAGTATCTGCTATGAGCACATTTGCAACAAATTCACCTTTTTAAAGCTGTTTCTTGCTACTTTTCTCCTGATCTTCTCATCCAAGTGTTATTTATATCTCTAAATATATGCACATTGGACAACGTGTTTATAAAACGTCTGCTGAAAATGAATAACAAGAATTTTACAATTGGCAGAATTTTTTGGGTCTCACTATCTATCCTAACATACATCTGTGTTTTCTGTGTAGGTGAATGGGACTGCCATCCTCTGGACCCCACTGTGTGGCATGTGAGTTTGCATTTATTTGCAGATCATATCAAGTCCCAGAGTAGGTGATTTCTGCAAAAGATCTCCTGAAGAATACACGGGAGCCTTTTGCTTAAACATTATCATTCTGATATGAATTGTGGCATAGTGTCAGGCATTTGGAATATTATGATTGCATCCATAGAGGTACAAAGCCCTAACCCTTGGATATCTTAAATACTATAGGCCCGTTTCCTGACTGCTAATAGAATAGAATCTTCAATAAAGCATCCTTGGTCAAAGTAATTTAGGAAAAGGTATTAGGTATTGTAATGAATGTAGAATGGCGAAAGTTTATTTGAACACTCATTCTTCTGGATTATATTAACTCTCATTGGCTTTGGGGAAACAAGGCCTAGATTAGTTTCACAGCATAACTAATGTTAATTATGGTTTCATTAATATTGATAGATAACTTGCTAGCTAAAAGCATCAGTCTAGCAGTGGAACATTTTCTGCCTGGAAGGAATTCTGAATTAAAACCTACTACAAGCAGGTTCATTTTACTCCAGTTCCCCTGTATTTTTCAAAATTATTTATGATTTGTACAGTACTCTGCTCACACTTAAGCCTTGGTTGGGTGAAGTAAATGTGTGTGTGTGTGTGTGTGTGTGTGTGTGTGTGTGTGTGTGTGTGTGTGCGCGTGCGTGTGTGTTCATTATTAATGCCATAACAGCATCCAGTCACCTGGCAGCCATCCAAAGAGGGTGATCACCTGATCGGCCGCATCACCCTGAGCAAGCGCTCGGCTATGCCCCAAGAAGCAGGCTCCCTGCTGGGATTAAAGGTGAACCCAACAGGACCTCTAACTGAGCTGTTTAAACTGAACTGTTTGCCATGACAGGACACCTGACCAGGCACTAGTTCAACAAAGAGCACTAAAACATTCTGACTTGTAATTACCACAAAGTTGCCATTATCCAGATAAAAGTAATTGTCCCTTGTCAGAAAAAGCTGTGGTGTGTGATGTGATTAGGTCTGATTTCAAGCATTCTCATTCACTGTAAATCCTTCACAGAGCAGAAAGACTTGTTTCTTTTCGAGGTGCTGTGTTGTGTAAGCAATTGGCCATGGCAGACCACGTGTTTCCATGCCCCAGGTGGTTGGCGGGAAAATGACAGAGACAGGGAGACTGGGAGCTTTCATCACCAAAGTGAAGAAAGGAAGCCTAGCAGACGTTGTTGGCCACTTACGAGCAGGTGAGGATCACTGAAGGGACGTCTGTCTAAAAATGTTTATGGACAATTATTATTTCTTTAAAAGCCCAGTTTTATTGAGCTGAGGTTCTGTCTGGGTCCACACCCAAAATTCTCTCTCTCTCTCCTCTCTCTCTCTCTCTCTCTCTCTCTCTCTCTCTCTCTCTCTCTCTCTCTCTCTCTCTCTCTTTCTCTCACTCTCTCCTTTGCCAAAAGTATTTGCTTACCTTCCTTGACTCACATATGAGCTTAAGTGACATCCCATTCCTAATCCATAGGGTTTGTTGGTAATCAATATGACGTTGGTCCACCCTTTGCAGCTAGAACAGCTTCAACTCTTCTGGGAAGGCTGTCTACAAGGTTTTGGAGTGTGTTTATGGGGATTTTTGACACCAGACTCTGCCATCCATGTCTTTATGGACCTGTCATGTTGGAAGAGGAAGGGGTCAGCTCCAAATTGTTCCTACAAAGTTGGGAGCATGGAATTGTCCAAAATGTCTTTGTATGCTGAAGCATTCAGAGTTCCTTTCACTGGATCTAAGGGACCAAGCCCAGCTCCTGAAAAGCAACTCCACACCATAACCCCCCCCCCCCCCCCCCCCACCACCACCAAACTTTACACTTGGCACAATGCAGTCAGACAAGCATCCTTTTCCTGTCAACTACCCAACCCAGACTCATCCATCAGATTGCCAGATGGAGAAGCGTGATTCCTCACTCCAGAGAACATGCCTCCACTTCTGTAGAGTCCAGTGTTGACGTGCTTTACACCACTGCATCCGATGCTTTGCATTGCTCTTGGTGATGTATAGCTTGGATACAGCTGCTCGACCATGGAAACCCATTCCATGAAGCTCTCTGTGCACTGTTCTTGGGCTAATCTGAAGGCCACATGAAGTTTGGATGTCTGTAGTGATTGACTCTGGAGGTAGTTGGCGACCTCTCCGCACTATGCGTTTCAGCATCTGCTGACCCCCCTCCGTCAGTTTACGTGGCCCACCACTTCGTGGCTGAGTTGCTGTAGTTCCCAAACACTTCCATTTTCTTATAATACAGCTGACAGGTGACTGTGGAATTTTTAGGAGCGAGGAAATTTCACGACTGGATTTGTTGCATGCCTAGGTGCTTAATTTTATACTCCTGTGGCCATGAAGGTGATTGGAACAAATTCCGATCATTTGGATGAGTGAGCGAATACTTTTGAATATATATATATATATATATATATATATATGTGTGTGTGTGTGTGTGTGTGTGTGTGTGTGTGTGTGTGTGTGTGTGTGTGTGTGTGTTACTGTGTGCTATACCATTAGATTGTTATATTCCTAATAAGGCTAGATTGCTAAATGGGGACCATTTTTATTTCAGGTGATGAGGTGCTGCAGTGGAATGGGAAGGCATTGCCTGGAGCCACCAAGAAAGAAGTGTACAACATCATTTTAGAGTCACAGTCTGCGCCTCAAGTTGAAATCGTTGTTTCAAGACCAATTGGGTATGCACAAGAGACAACTATACTGTAACTTGCTTTCGGTCAAGGGAAGTAATGGTTTGACAAGTTTAATAGATCTTTGGCTTATTGATTCTACATAGGCCTGCTTGTGTTCCTGAGATTTCTGCTCTGGGTTGGCTTTATGGATTTTATGGGCTATGTATAATATAAATAAAGATGTGTAAATTGACTACTATATAATGTAAATGAACACATGTAAATAAGACTGAAGTAACCTTCCATATAGGCATCATTCTATTATTTTCTAAATGTACATGTTGGTCCCCTTATTTGTGATTTATTGACTAGTTTCATCAAATTTTTTCTGCTTTGTCATCGTCCAAATTTATTCCCATTTTGTTTTCCACCCGCACGCAAAAGATGTATCCATCATATTCTTTCCAAAAACTTCTTGAGAAAGATGTATAGAGCACATCAGTAAGTAAAGCATAGTGAGTGATATTGTCCCCAGTGCCCAGTGACTAACCGTCAAATTCTCCCAACCGTCAAAAAAATGCTTGTTGTTAGCACTGATAGCTTGTTAGCTTCTTTTAGCTAACAAGCTAATCTAATCTTATGGATCCCCACTCTGTCCCTATTTGGGTGTTTGTGCTATAGTTAATCAAGGTCCAGTGCATTTTGTTCAGCAACAGTTTGTGTGTCTCTGTGTGTGTAAAAACTACTTAACTTTTTAGGATGTTAGGGTTAGTGTTCAAAGATTGACACTGTATTTTCCTTTTTGAAGAGACACACCAAGAATTCCTGAGAAGTCACATCCTCCTCTCGAATCTAGTAAGTTTTTGAAGCTTTTGTCTGATTAATATGCATTTCCCATATGGAACGTACAAGCCCATTATTACATTCTTACAGACCAGACTTTCACTCATTCATTGTAAGGCTCGGGACACACTGACCCGGCTGCCGGCCACCGGATGGTATCACGCTGTTGGAAGGCTCAGTGAGGAGTTATGTGAACCTCTTATATTCTTTTATTTTGTACCTTTTGCTTGTCTAGCTGGATCCAGTTCTATAGATGAGTCTCAGAAGATGGACCGTCCTTCCATCTCTGTAATGTCCCCAACGAGTCCCGGAATATTGCGAGACCTTCCTCAGGTCCTACCTGGTCAACTTTCTGTAAGTAGGAGAGGGATAATGATTATAAACCATGGTAATTAGTGTGGCATCAGAAATATCATATGACTGAATGACACGAAAGCTAGTGAAGTGTATTTTTGTTGCTCCTAAACCTCAAAAAAGGGTTAATCACCCTTTACTAGTTCTTACAGTCAATTATACCATGACTTTGGAGTCTTACCCAATTTAGAACTTGCATATATTAAAATATATTTTTTTTGCATATATTAAAACTTCTAATTGTTATTAGAAGTAACGTTCATAGAATATCATACCAACAGACGGTTTCATGCAATGTCATTTATGTGTTTTCATAACAAGGTGAAATTGTGGTATGACAAGGTTGGCCATCAGCTTATTGTCAACGTCTTACAAGCCATAGACCTGCCCACCCGCCCAGACGGCCGACCACGGAACGCTTACGTTAAAATGTACTTCCTTCCTGACAGGAGGTAAGCACTTGAGATTCTAGCATTGAGAAATCAGTGTTGTGTATTTATTCACATTGCACCGATCCATGGTAATTAAGTGCACAGTCCTTCCTATTCATGCAGCTGATTAACGGGGGTGAGGTGGGCAAGTTGAGACACAGGAAGAAGTAGAGACCACTGAAACACTTTACGTGGTCAGTGTTACTTTGCTGCTATACCAGTTACAGTGTAATATACTGAGTAGTTATGTGCAACAACAGTAAGACACTGTGTACTCACTCTGTACGTATTCCACACACACTGCAAGAACAGTGTAGTAGTGTAGTGCAGTTGCTGTGACTGCACGTTGTTACCCAGTGTAATTACAGTGTAATTAATGATGCAGTTGCACTGCAAGTGTCATCATTTTGCCAGCATGGAACATACTCAAGAACATACATGTCCCAATACCTTTCACAGTCTCTCTCTCTCTCTCTCTCTCTCTCTCTCTCTCTCTCTCTCTCTCTCTCTCTCTCTATCTCTCTCTCTCTCTCTCTCTCTTTGTCTCTCACACACACACAACTATGGTTGAATACTTGCAGTGACAAGAGCAAACGGAGGACTAAGACAGTGAAGAAGAGCACGGAACCCAAGTGGAACCAGACGTTCCTGTACTCACACGTCCACCGCCGGGACTTCAGAGAGCGCATGCTGGAGATCACCGTCTGGGACCAGCCCCGGGCACAAGAGGAGGAAAGTGACTTCCTTGGAGAGGTGTGTGTGTGTGTGTGTGTGTGTGTGTGTGTGTGTGTGTGTGTGTGTGTGTGTGTGTGTTGTAGAGGTCTACTAATGACACTGGAATTTGTAATGCTGGTAGCATTGCCTGGGAGAGGGCATCTGGCTAATACAAAGTTCCTTTTAGGCCATGCTTATTGATTATTTTCTGTCAGAAACAAATCCACTGATTGGGTTCTGCCTAGTTTAAGAAGCAGCACATGTCCAAACCCACGGGGACCTGTGCGAGGTCCACCTCTGCAGCTCACCGTGGGGAGTGTCGAACGCAGCCCATAATCCACCGTCTCCGGCCTTCGTCAGATCCTGATCGAGCTGGAGACGGCCCTGCTGGACGACCAGGCACACTGGTACAAGCTGCAGTCCCACGACGTCTCCTCGCTGCCCCTGCCTCAGCCGTCCCCCTGTCTGCCCCGCAGACATGTGCACGGAGACAGCCCCAGCAAGAAGCTCCAGAGTAAGTGATTGACTGAGTGAATGAATGAATGAATGATATCTTAGAACTTGGTGAAAATAAGCTTTGATGGCCAATATATAATCAAGGAATATGCTAATTTATGCTAATTCATAACTATGTAGCTGCAGTGATGTAAGCTTCAGTTAAGTTCTGTCCAATACTTGTCTACATAAGTATCAGTGGGAGTAGTAATTAAGTGATTGGTATAAAGGCGTGACAAAATCTGTTCCACCGTCTGCGTGGTCTTGAGACTGTGTGCTGTATGATGTTGTATTTCCATAGCGACCAAACTGTTATGCTGTGTGTGTATGTCCCAGGATCTCACCGCATCATTGAGACTGATTATGATGATGCAATTACGATAGTCTCCCAAGGTGGGTGGGCTGGGGGCGTGGCCACTGTGGCCCTGAGGTAGACGTCCAGCACTAGGTGAGAGAGAAAGCAGCCATTTTGGACTTCTAGGCTTCAGATTTTCCTTGTACCACTGGACCGTGGGGATGTGATTTGCAACAACTGCCACTGCGTCGGTTATCAACTATCTAGATGCACAGTTCCATTATCTGGAACAACACCCATATGTCTAAAGGGAAAAAAGTCAATCTGAAAAATGAGAACGCAAACTCCGTCTCTAAAACAAAGGAAAAAATCCTCAATAACCATACATGAGCCTGGCGATTAGGATCTGGACACTTCGATCCAAAAAGATCCAAATCCATTGTTTTGATGTCCAGATGGTATATTCAGTTTACATTGTTTCAGATTACATTGTAGGCATTAAATCAGTCTTTCTCCCCCTCTGCTGGAATCTAATACATTTGTTTGACAAAATAAAAACTCACAACCAAAAATGCATGGAAACCGTAGGAATGGCACTGTAGCTGAACTAGTAGTACCACGTATAACACCTTCATAAGGCCTGTTCAACTGCGTCATGAAGCTGGAATAACGCTTAAAAGGAAAAATAGCCAATTATGACAGCTTCATACACATTTATTTGGGTCTTATGACATCGGTTAGTTTGTGCTTTTGTGTTACATTTGTTTTTATTGCATGTAGCAAAGCTTGCTGTAGATTATAGCAAAATTCCAGTGCTAATTTTGTTGTTGTGTAAACAGTGACAACTGTTTTAGCATTCTGGTTTTGCCAAATAATGTCATGAAGTTATTTCATGAAGTTATGGGAAGTTGTATAAATTCAGTGTTTTGTAGAGAAGTGTATGACCTTGTGGAGGTCATACTGCTGAGGAATGCGCCGTGACACCAACCTTTAGGAACTTGCGCTGACTGAGCGGCAGGTGTTTGGGCCACATCAGCAGACCGCCGCCCATATCTGGTACTGAATGGTTGAAGGTTTACAGTAGAAGAGTGTAGGTCTGTCTCCAGGCTTTTGTTGGCATGTTAGCAGTAGTGGAGCTGGTGGCTTGGCCTCACTCCTCCGCATGAGCTAGAGCTAGTAGTTCTAGAACTGGGAATGTGTGGGTATCACCGTTAAAGTGTGCCTGGTCCATTTTAACTGATATCTGCACATGTGTTCATTCTGAATGGCTGTAATACAGACATTCAGTGACATAGAAGCACTGGAGCGTTCACACTTTAATACCGGTCTCCCTCACTGTATATGTGTGTGTGTGTGTGTGTGTGTGTGTGTGTGTGTGTGTGTGTGTGTGTGTGTGTGTGTGTGTGTGTGTGATATCCCAGCGGCAGAGCGGAGCTCCAGGGAGAGGGAGAGGAGCAGCACCCTGGCGGTGCCTGAGAGGCAGGCGGCTCTACAGCACCGCTCACGTTCCGTCTCACCACACCGGGAGGACCAGTGCAGAGCCCGCTCACGCCCGGCACACGTGCCCATGCAGAGGTGAGCCTTCAACGCTCACGCCCGGCACACGTGCCCATGCAGAGGTGAGCCTTCAACGCTCACGCCCGGCACACGTGCCCATGCAGAGGTGAGCCTTCAACGCTCACGCCCGTCACATGTGCCCATGCAGAGGTGAGCCTTCAACGCTCACGCCCGGCACACGTGCCCGTGCAGAGGTGAGCCTTCAACGCTCACCGCCCGGCACACGTGCCCATGCAGAGGTGAGCCTTCAACACTCACGCCCGGCACACGTGCCCATGCAGAGGTGAACCTTCAACGCTCACACATGGCACAAATACACCCATATGGCACCTCCGTCATGGGCTCTGCCATGACTCTGTGTTAATGTAGTATGCACACAAAGAGAGTCAGACTGCAACATTTGCCCTGCATCAGGGTGAGGAGAAGGACTGGATCATTAGCCACGTGAGAGGCAGGGAGAGCACGGAGCCTGTCTTGGCGTGTCCTGCCAGTCCCGAGGTTTGACACGTGGGAGTGCAGAACATTTCAGCTCAGAGGAGAGGGCAAAGGGGAGCCATTTTTAGAAACTCGGTTTTTCTCCTTTTTGCTCTCATTCACTCTTCCTTTATCTCGCCCTCTGAATTCAGTTCAGTTGCAGTTCAAGGTAGCTTGGCATCGGCATGGCTGAATCAAGTAGAGCTGAGCATGCTCTGTGGACATCACAGTAATGCTTTGAATTTATTTCCTCTCCCTCCCTCCTCCTGTCTCTTTTTTCTCTCTCTACTTCTCCTCCTCTCATTTTCTTCCCCCTCGATCCCCTTTCTTTCCGACTCACTCTCTCTTTCTCTCCATTTTTCTTCCTCCCTCCTTTATTTATCTGTGTATCTCCCTCTTTCTCCCTTCACCTTTCTCTGTCACTCTCTCTCCCTTTTAACTTCTCCCCCCTCTATCATTTCTCATCTCTCTTTCTCTCCATCTCTCCATCTCCCTCGTTCACTCCAGGAGTCTGGATGAAATTCACCAGAAGCAGCACTTGTCCCACTCCCCCACACCCTACTACAGCTCCTCACAGGAAGCACGTTCTGGAGACTCGGACTACGACTACTCTGAGGAGAGGTACCCTACGTACCCACACACTCCCTTTGGCCTGCTTGCTTCTCGGTGACCGAAACCACTGTTGTCACGACACGCTATAATTAACAATGTGTGATTCTGTGGGAGGGGTTTCCCAAGCTCCAGGTGAGGCAGGAGTATGAAATTTAATCGCACACGTTTACTACATCTGACATCTTCATGAGCTGCTCCTAAATTGCCACGTGACTAATTTAAATATTTGAAGGCTTTGAAAAAAGGCTTTATTTTATATTGAATTCATCGGCTGCATTGTTAAATGGTTACATACGTTGTTTAATAGCATAGTTCTACTCTACTAAACTACTAATACTACTAATATTACTAACAATCTTCAAGTTATTTGATCATTAAACTTGTGAGGGTTAATTAATTAACATTAATATGTTAATTTCTAAGTATATGTCTCTCGTGACTTCTCTGTTCACTCGTGTTTTAGTCTTACTTTTGGCTTGGGTTGTTTTTTTTGTTTTGTGTTGTCACCCATCGTCACGACGACCTCAGTGAGGTTCTGGAGGTGCACAGGTCAATCCGGGGTGGGAGTGCTGAGTGCCTGCACACAAACAGGTAAAAAAAAAAATCAGATATGAGATATTGAGACTACACTTCCCAGCATCCTTTTCCACAAACAAACAAAGTCACAAACAATGCTCTGTTTGTTAACAACACAAGGTTGCCCACATTTGAGGACTGTCCACGCCTCGGCAAACCACAGTATATTGACGTATTTTATTGATTACGAGCACTAGGTTCAAAATACAAGATTTGTTCCTTGCTGTGATTTCTTTAACAAATTTGACTAAATTGATCTTTCTTTTCCATGCATGACCAAACTGCATGTCTCTCACAGTACTGTTTTCTTCATTCTTTTCATTGCATGGTCGCTCGTGCACTACCCTTGCTAGGACCCTAGGTAGGCACTCTAATACCTTACCCCCAAAGATGCCCTTGTTAGTGAACGGCATTCACAAAGACATATACAGGTAAGAGGCTGTCCTGCTTGTCTGCTCGTGAGGGCCCTAACCCCAGGCACTGCCCCTTGTGACACTGTCCCAGTGGGTGTGATGGTTTCTGCCATTTCACCTTTGACCTCTGCTTAAGGAACATGGCTTAGTGTGTGCTTGTCATAGTAGATGTGGCTCTTTCTCTCCTTTCCATCATTGTGCTCCTCAAATGTAGAATATTGTACCTACAGATGCACCTATATACTACACCACCGGGATTCATAAGCAGTTATAGTCATACATATAAAGTGTATACCACATAATACATTCATGTATACATATGTAGTAAAAAATATATTATTTGCAAAAGTTAGTGTACAGTGTGCTCGGTCCCTGAGCCAGGGCCCGGGGGAGGGGAGCTGTTAGCCCCCCCCCCCCCCCCCCCCCCCCCCCCCCCCCGCTACGATGTCCTTGGTCAGGGGGCGGGTGGGGGCGTGTCCAGTCCCAGTCCTCTCCCGCCCTGCAGAGTTCAGTGCCAACCCTAATCTGACGCGCCAGAGCCAGGTACTCAAGTCTTGAAGTATGCGAGTGGGCTGGATTAGGCTTTGACGTGAACACTGCGAGGCTTCAGATATCCAGGAGTGGACGTGGACAGCCCTGTCCCTGGCGAGGTGGAGCACACTGTATTGAAAGAACAGGGCAGTGTTTTCATCGTGTCTTCATACTGTTGTGGAAGTGTGGGTTTAGCAAAGAAAGACTTGTGCTGGAATATCTGGTTTTGTATATCTGGTGTTATATATTTGGTATATTTGGTATATCTAATTTAATTTTATATATGCAAATGGCAGCAGTTGGTCTGTTGTTGTGCTGGCATGTTAACCAGCAGCTATATATATATGTGTGTGTGTGTGTGTGTGTGTGTGTGTGTGTGTGTGTGTGTGTGTGTGTGTGTGTGTGTGTGTGTGTGTGTGTGTGTGTGTGTATTTGTACATCATCTACTTGTATTTATATATTAATAAACATACATATAGAGCAGGTATGATGTTTACTGTTGGTTATTTGCTGTTCTTGTTTGGCCAGTCCACCTTAAGTCTTTCCATTTCATGGTTTTAGTTTTCCTTCCCTTGTGGGTAGGAACAGACTGCTGAATGTGTTTTCTTTCTGTGACTGTAGGTCATGTGTCAAAGTGAAAGCATGAACGTATCCCAAGCTTTTGTTTAGTGCACAGCAGAAAAGGCAAACCTCTCACGCCCCAAGCTCTAGCCGGCTGACGTGCCTGACCCTTTATTAAATTCCTGCTCCTGGGTCATATTCTGTTCATAACCTCTAAATTTTACTTCTGGCTTGCCTGCATGCTTGTTTTTTTGTTTGTTTGTTTGTTTGTTTATACATTTCTTCCCATGCTAAGCTCCACCCTTCCTGCATGCCTAAAGGCTAAATCGTCACGGCGACTAGAAAGGGGCGGAGTGGCTCTTCGTCTCGCCGCCCCCCAACGCGTTCTCAGATTTACAGATGAGGTCAGCCTTAGGTAAGAGCCAATGAGCTTGCTTAGCCATGTGTGCTAGCAAACCAACTAAGAGACTCAATATGTAGCCAAATTTTTTTTTTACAGTATCATTTTTACAGTATCTAAAACACATTTATGCATTACCATCTGGCACCAAGTCTTGTATTAGATTACGGAGAAACAAAGATTTGAGGTTGAACAGTAACAGCTTGGTCGAAGGTTGCACACTATTACAGCTTGCCTTGGCTTGTTGCTAGTATGGTTGCCAGATCTTTCTTTTGACCTCCTATCGGAGTTCTCTGGCTCCCCTACACAGGCTGGACTCACGAAACAGATTTTAGCATGTGCAGTACAAGAGGACCTGCCATGCTCTCGCCGAGCTGTAATCAGCTTCATTCATTAACGCTGTCAGGTTGGTGGAATCCAAAGGCCAGCTGGGTGAAGGCATGCGCAAAAGACCCAGTCAGAGGGGGTTAGAGAAGGGAAACGCCCCCCGCCTTACGCTAACCCTGCGCCCACTTCACTGTCCTGCACCTGGAGGTGTGGCGTGTCCATCCCCCATCTGTGCCAGGGTCCGCCCACAGTAAAGGCCACGGATCCCTCGTGCACAGATCATGAGCAGAACACCGTACTGCCATCTCTGAGTCACAAGCACAGGCTCCCGAGCTCCTGTCGTGTGGGCATCACAACTCAGCAGTGACTCTCTTTCCTCTGTCTTTCTTTTTCTCTTTCTCTCATTCTTTCACCCCCTCTCTTTCTCTTACTCCTTCATTGTCTCACTCTCTTTCACCTTCTCACTATCTCTCTCTCAACACCCAGTGATCTTCAGCCAACATTGGACCGAGTCAGGAGTGCCAGTACCACCTGCTTGAGGCCAGACACCAGTTTCCACTCTTCTGAAAGGTACGAATCACCTGTGGTGGCAAATTACACAGCAGCTAGTTTCTTAAAGTGTGTGCCATATTTGTCAATTGTGATTTTCACCTAATTGAAATTTGTCCTCCACATTTACCCATCTGTGCAGTGATAACACACACACACTACTGATCACTAGGGGGCTGTGGTATGCACGTGCCCAGAGCGATGGGCACAGAACAGTTGGGTTTAGGTGCCTTGCTCAAGGGCACTTCAGTCACAGCCTGGGGCCTGGGAATCAAACCCACGACTCTCCGGTCACAAGATCCTAACTACCAGAACACAACTGCCCCATGACTTTGACATCTAGTCAACTAGTTCCCCCTCTCTTCCCACAATTCTTTGACACTTTCTTTGATTTTCCAAATACTACCACCCTAAACCCTGCCTCCAAGTGGACAGGCAGCCGCCCACTTTCTTCTGGATCTTTCCATCCGGCTGTTTCCTCACGGGTGGTTTTCTTTCCTTTGCATCTGTTCTGAACGTGTGCCATCCGCACGACCCCATGAGCAGGAGGTCAGGCAGTTTGGACAGGCCTGCCTGTCCAAAAGCGAATAAGAAAGTTGTGGCCCGTGACAGGTGAGCTTCAACAAAACACCAATCAAAGCACCCTTTGCGCCTTGTCCCCCCACACAACTCCCTTCTTCTCCTTTTCCTTCTCGTGTACCCACATCTTTGCGTCTTTTATCTCACTCTGTTAACCCCTTGCTTCCCTTCTTTGACTCGTTTATCCTGCTTTTCACATTTGCATTTCTTCAGCGCGTTCACGGTTTTCGATCTCTCCTGCTTTATCAAACTGCCCCTCACCCACTGATCGTTTCACTTGCCCTTCCCCCACTGACCGTTTCACTTGCCCCTCCCCCACTGATCGTTTCACGTGCCCCTCCCCCACTGGCCTTTTTACTTGCCCCTCCCCCACTGATCGTTTCACTTGCCCCTCCTCCATGTGGTGGCTGTGCTCAGGATCCAGCCCACCTCCATCCTGCGGGGCAGCAGGTGGAGGACAGATGCGCTACTCCAACCCTTTGTTCCCAGTGGCCCGGCGGGCTCCTGCCCCAGCTCCCTGCGCTCTCTGGACAGGTGCTCGCTGCTGAAACACCGTCTATAAGCCCAGTGTCTCACTACAGCGCAATAGCCTCCACTGTCAGAGCCAAGTTCAGTCTTAGTTCAGTGCCAGAAGGTAGGGCTGTACTACTAGGCCTGGTTAGTGTTGATTAAGTTTGCCATTAGGTTAAGAACAAAAAAAAAAAACAGGTGTCCTTTCATCTTTGCCTGCATTTCTTTTTTTTATCTCTCCCTTGCTCTGTTTCATTCTATGTATCTCCATCTTTGACTCTCTCTCTCTCTCCCTCTCCATCCAGGGCACATCTGCACGGTGGCCCTTTCTCTCCCACGGGGTCTCCCTTGTCTGTACGCAGGGGCAGACAGTTACCCCAGCTCCCTGCGAAGAGCAGCAGTGTAGAGCAAGGTAGGTTTACCTGAGTCTCTCTCTCACGCTCTCACGCCAGATGTCAGCCAGAAAAGCCACACGGCTCACACAGCGCCATGTGTCTCAGACACAGATTCACAGTGGACGAATAATCTCACATGGCTTCCTCACTCAGTTGCCTTCACCATTTCTTCTGTCTCCCCACAATGTCATCTGCCTCTCTGTATCTCTACTGTTTGTCTCTTCATGTTGTTCAACTCATGAAGAACATGTCTCTTCTCATGACGGAAATGAAGACTGTTACCAGTCTTCCCTGGTTTATGACACTAATAATAAACCTGAGGAGACAGGTTACTAACTCCCCTCACGCGTTCATCACGATTAATTTAGTCTTCATGCGTTGAATTATGTACTGAATTATATACTAAGTGTCTGACCTCTCTCTCTCTCCCTCTTTCTCTCTCTCTCTTACTCTCTTTCTCTGTCTCAGCTCTAGCTGTAGAGGAGCGGACTCGTCAGTTCAGTCATATCCGAGTCTCCCCTCATCGTCCGGGCACCGTCAGCTCGGCCCACGACCAACAGATGGAGCTGAAGAACAAGAGAGAGGTGAGTCAGACACCGAGACTGCCTCACGCACTTCCGGAACGTTCTTCACATTCTGCCCATTTCAGCATGCTTTTAACGCACAGCAAATTACCTGGAGTTACCCTGGCAACCTACACTTGTGCAGCGCAAATGTGTAAAAAGATCTGTGATTCTTACCTATAATTTACTGCTCCGGACTTCTGAAGTACATTTAATGGACCCTTTTCACCTGGAAAAACTGCATTCCGATCTGAAAACAAATTCTGTTGACTCCTTTAAAAAAAATAGGACATTATTCAAAACAACAAAGCAGTTTGTCTTTTAGAATCATTTTAATTGATCACTATGCCAAACTGGAAACTAAGTTAGGCATTCTCAGAATAAATAAGTAAATGAAATGTGAAATGAAATGTGCCATATTTGTCAATTGTGATTTTTTTTCACCACAATCGAAATTTGTCCTCCGCATTTACCCATCTGTCCAGTTAGAACACACAAACACACACTGGTGATTACTAGGGGGTTGTGGTGCACACGTGCCCAGAACGGTGAGTAGCCCTAGCCCGGTGCCCAGGGAGCAGTTGGGGTTAGGTGCCTTGCTCAAGGGTACCTCAGTCATGGTCATGGGAATCAAACCCACGACCCTACAGTCACAAGACCAGTTCCCTACCACAGGACCATGACTGCCCCAATAAATAAATAAGTATTTGCATTTACTTTTATTCTTGCATACATTTCACACTCAGCAAATATGCTCAAATAGGATAGCGGTCAGACTGCAAGAAATAAGTCCATTTGAATGCAGTCAAAAGACATTATGTTTAGACTGCATTAAATCAATCCATTTGAGTGCTATAGAAAAGTATAGTACTGAGGCTAGAGTAAAGCAGGGCATGTGAACGGCCCCAAGGGACTGGAGCAGATTGTCTCCTCTTTCTGGAGCAGGTTCTCTTTTGTCTGAACAGATGTATAAGCGGAGCTGTGACAACATGTCAGCGAGGTCGTCGGACAGCGACATGAGTGACGTGTCGGCCATTTCACGGGCCAGCAGCGCATCCCGTCTCAGCAGTGGCAGCTACATGTCCGTTCAGTCGGAGCGGCCACACGGACACGTCAGGTCAGGACACGTGAACTAGCGCACGCGCACATACAAATGCACAATGGCCGATCCAGGTCACAGGACACTCATTGGCTGCAAAGAGATGCTCAAATGTACACACACACACACACAAGCGCAACAACACACACTTCTGTTCCTCTGTCTTCGTCTTTCATTTTCTCCTATCTGTAATCTGAAAATGCTAATTGTCAGGCCTCCAAACTCACCTCCACATAAATCAATAAACAACCACACACCACTACTACTACATAAAAAACTACCACGCAAACTACTACATAAATGTTACTAGAGCATTTAACATTTAATCAGCAGCTGAGGTTCTAAAAATCTTAGCCCCACCTCCTTTTTTATTTTTTCTCTTGGCTCCACCCCTTCTTCCCTCATGCATGTTCAGCTCTGTCTGTCGTGCGTTATCTTTGGTTGTTTGTTTCCTTTTGCATGCTACACCCGTGTCGCATGCGCTTGCAAATTCACCGTCTCGTCGGGTGGGGCGGCAAAAGGTCAAAGTCACTGGAGAACTGTGAGGGGGAGAAGAAAAGAGAGAGGCGTATCTCATGGGGGGTATGCCAGCCCGTCCAGAGGCAGAGCCTGGGAGAGAGGCGCTTCTCTGCGGAGCTGCAACGCCGGCGCCACACGGTGGCCGGAGATGTCAGGTAACAGGTGACCCAACCCAACGCCAGCTACAGAATCAGATCCCTGCATTAGAATCAGTAAACAACTAAACTCAGATCAGCAACAAAGAACATGCCCTCTAAGTGAATTATACTATAGCCATCAAAGGGTGAAAAGGAGGTCAAATTGTACTCAAATAGCAGAGCTCCTCCTATGTGCTGAATACATTCATGGTACATCATACTTCATCATACATCATACTAACATCATACATAAGTATCATCATAGTTGCTATAAATTAAACGTGATTCCAATACAGAATAATTATCTGGCCCAGTGGTGGGGGAGGCCCTCTCACAGGGATACAGCCCTTTTGCTAAGGAAACCGACTGGGGCATCACCCCACCTGAGACCCTCCAGTTCCAGGCACACGTGGCACACGTGGGGAGGTTTTGCTATTTCACACATGTCCTCCGTCTAGACATGCGGTGTCAGGACCAAACCTGCATTCCTGTTCCACTAGGGTCTGATTTACTAAAGGTGTTTGAATATCAGTTATTTCCTGCCTGGCAGTCCCAGTAGCACAGCAAGTGGCTGGATAACAAATTTGTGCCATTATAGTTATTGACCACCTAATGGAAAGTGCACCAGGTGCACGCTTTTTGTTGTATTATAATGACTGGTGGGTTTCTGTTTTCCCACTAATTTTCTTGTTCTCTCTAGCATGAAAACCCTGTCAAACTAGACAGATATGCTGGCAAGCTAATTTAATAGCTAAAATCAATCTGGTTGCGGGCTTGATCTGGCCAATGGCTTCTCTCTTCGGTTCTTATGTGTGTTCATGGGCTTAGGGAATCACCCACTGACCTTCATACACCCCTTCCTCATGCACACATAGTCAGATGCTGTTGTTTGAACATATCGCCAAGTGTTTGTGTGCCCTGCGAGTGTGTTTTGTCACGTGTTTGTGTGTGTGTGTGTTGTGCAGTGTGCTTCATGCATCTCTGTGTGTCTTTTAGAACCCTTATTGCATGCCTCCGGTCTTGCCTCCGGTCTTGCCTCCGATGCGTGGGTCCCGTGTCTTCGCCTGATCCCCTTCAACCCAACGCTCCTCATCTTAGCCCCCGGGGGCACGGAGAGGAGAGGCCCGCCCACTGTCTTCCCTTCCCTGCCGCCGGTGCCCCTGTCCCTGGGGAGGAGAGTGTAGCATGTGGCAAGGGGGCTGGAGGGTGTGAAGAGAGTGTATTCAGACAGTCCGGCAGTATCCTGACTCCGTCAGAGAGCACAGGCACCCGCCTGCTCCTCCACAGATCCAGAGGGCTCCAGAGGGCTTTGCATTGCTGTTGCCTGAAAGAAAATGAATACAGATGCTAACTTGGAACTTCCAGTTAGCATTACATGTGTGTGCGTGTTTGTGTGTGTGTGTGTGTGTGTGTGTGTGTGTGTGTATTCATATGTAAACATTCTGTTTGTTAGAACAGCTTGCTGATGTGAGAAAAGAACCAAATAAACATGAAATAGAGACTCTGACATGTTAAAGTAGCTGTTTATTCCCAAATAAAAGCTGAATTCTACACGCACCCAATAGCTTTTGCATAGTGAACTCTGCATCTCAGCAGTAAGTCGAAGGTTTCACATCAGCATAACAAAAACAGTAAATATCTTTTCTCTGAACTGTACTACACAATCTTAAGACTGTCACCCTCCATTCACCCGCTCCTCCACCCCCCCAACTCCCCCAACCCTCCTACCCTCTTCCAGCCGGCATTTGCGGGCGTCGATGGGCCGGGGTATGCTGAAGAGCATGAGCGGTGACATCACTGGGACAGAGCGCACGGACGGCAGCCAATCAGACACGGCGCTGGGCACGGTGGGCGGCGGCGCCAAGAAGAGACGTTCCAGCCTGAACGCCCGCTTCGTGGCCATCGTGGGCAGCCGACGCAGCCGCAGCACGTCTCAGATCAGCCAGACAGGTCAGCCCGCCCCCGCTGCCATGACTACCACCCCGCCCACCACCAACGCCTGGCAGGCAGACTGCACACTTCTGTTCGGCTCGTTGTTTTTTGAATCAGAGTTTCTCTTACAAACTAAGCTCATAGTAACAACAAAGCACAAATACGGTGTTTGCCACATTGTCCCAGTCAGTGTGTCCCCGCGTGGCTCTGTACGATCTCAAGCCTGATTTAAGCCTGGTTTATACTTGATGCGTCGCGAGCGGCGCAAGGGTCCGCGTGGTGAAAAGGATGTAATCCCCGTGGCTCTGCCCGTGCGTGAGGGCCTCGGGTATGGAGTCAAATTAGGGTCTTTAATGGTGACGAAAAAAAAATATCACAAATATAAGATTAGCATTTTGCATTTTATGTTCCTAATTTGTTTCTGCAATACTTTCCCTCTTTTGCGTTTCTTTCTTTTCTTTGCGTTTCACATTTTATGTTGCTGCTTTTTTTTTGCAATACTTTCTCCCTTTTGCGTTTCTTTCTTTTCTTTGCGCGTCACTGCTTTTCTTTGCGTCTCGCATTTTACGTTCATAATTTTTTTTTTGCGCTTCTCTCTTTTCTTTGCTCCGGTTTTACCCTCTGTGTGGGGGCCGGGAAAGAGGCGTGGCCCCCACACAGAGGGTAAAACCGGAGCAAAGAAAAGAGAGAAGCGCAAAAAAAAATTATGAACGTAAAATTCCACTCGCTGAACTGAACTGCTGCTGCAGTGCATCTGATGTTAAAGGAAGAGAGAGGTCGGGTGTGTGCGAGGTGGTGGCGCATTTCAGGGCATTGTTTTTATTCGCTCAGGTTTTCAAAAGATCATTTCAAACCGACCTCAGTAAAATGTTAATAATAATAATAATAATAATAATATATATATTTTTAAACAAAGTTTTAAAAGGGCACTTTCGTTGATAAAGGGCAGAGTTGGTGGTGCTTTAGCACCTGATGTCTATGTCTGCACGCAGGGCCGGAGTGGGACACTTTTTCAGCCCGGGAGTTTCATCCCCAAATCCGGTCCAAAATAATTTTCCCCTCCCAATCGGCCCAAACTAGAGACTGACATGAGCCGGCCCATCGGGAATCCTCCCGAATCTCCCGATTAGCCACTCCGGCTCTGTCTGCATGCATATACCTGTGGTCCAGCTGGGCGATCGTCTGCCATGATACCAGTAACCAAATTGCCGCGCTGTGTGACGGTTCAACTGATGACGCTGAACGTTCACAGCACGCCTTTCGCTCTTGGCCACGCCTCTTTCCCGGCCCCCCACACAGAGGGTAAAACCGGAGCAAAGAAAAGAGAGAAGCGCAAAAAAAAAATTATGAACGTAAAATGCGAGACGCAAAGAAAAACAGTGACGCGCAAACAAAAGAAAGAAACGCAAAAGGGAGAAAGTATTGCAAAAAAAAGCAGCAACATAAAATGTGAAACGCAAAGAAAAGAAAGAAACGCAAAAGAGGGAAAGTATTGCAGAAACAAATTAGGAACGTAAAATGCAAAATGCTAATCTTATATTTGCGATATTAGTTTTTTTTCGTCACCATTAAAGACCCTAATTTGACTCCATACTCGGGCGCTATCGATTCGCGAGGTCGTGCACCTCTTGAATTTTGTAACTTCGCGTGCGCCGCGCCTCAGCGCAATGACCAAAGTCATGTTTGCAGGGTTCATACACTTTTACAAGGTGGAATTCAAGCACTTATACGTCACTTTCAAGGTCCATTTCAATATTTCCCAGCACATTAAACTTAATTAAGTTAAATATTTATACATATTGTAGCGTGTCGGCAGGAGTAAGAGTGCCAGACAGGTTTTGTGTGTTCATTTCAATTCTTTATTAACTCCTTTTTAGACAGTAAGAAGAAGGTCACACAGTCACTCAATGTTTTTGTTGACCTTTTACATACACCGTTCAAACTAGGTCATCACTCTTCCAACATGACACGAACACGGTGAGCCTAACAGTGCTAAAATAAACACAAGTGACTGTACGGAACAAACACGTATGACCAAAACAAACCACATAATAACATAATCTATCACATTTAACCAAACATTTACGCTTTTAGCGTACTCCCTACTGCTGCAAGTGCTCATGGGAGGTAGCGTACTCTATGCTCCACCCCTATACACCAGTGGCAACACCACAATATACTCGAAATTATTAGCTTTTAATCACATTATTTAATGGTGGTTTATTTCCAAAACGCCCAATCTTAACGTCTTCACGTTCTCTCATGTTTTGTCCTGGAATTCCAAGAGGCTCGTATTTGTTAACATAACACAAGAGTAGTTACAATTTCAAGCATTTTCAAGTACTAAATTCCAGCACTTTTCAAACCTGAAACACAAAGTAACATTAAAATTGGTCAGGTAAATGTTCCTTCCCCTGTTTTTGAGGGGTTTCTTTATACTACCACATAGCCTATCATTTTGGACAACACTACAAAGAATGTGATGCAACGAATTTTTTTTTACAAAGGAAATAACTTATGCTTTCCAAAAGACCTTTTTATAAAGCTCTCCTGGTCTGTATAAACATCGTTCAGAGTGCCACTCTCCAAAGTCCATCTCCACCCAACTTAACCAAACCTAATTTTCTTTTGATTAAAGCATCTGTAGCCATTTCAATGTTTTAAGAAGTCAGGAGTGACTAGCCATCAATGTTCACCATACAAAGGCTTCCCATGGGGTTGGGGGGGGGGGGGGGGTTCTCAGGCCGAGCATGTGTTGCTTGTATCGCACAGTTTGTTCTCTTTGAAGCAGGAGCAGAAACACACACGCAAACCGTAAAAGTTCTCGTCTCCTGCGCAACACTGAGATTAGCTCTGAGGAGAAGACTGGGCCTGTGTCTGTTCAGCATAGGGCAGCCAATTAGCTTAGTGCTGGCGTCTTATGTTTCCATTAGCACGGCCACAGTGAGACTGCATTAGCGTCCACAGCTAAGGATGTGTGGGATAAAGCTTGTGGAATGGAACGTCCTGATTAATCAAGCTGTTCTTATCATCATACGGTGTCTCCTGTGCTGGGCTACCTCATGTCACAAATGCTATCATTACAACGCGAATCGCTATAGCATTCATAAATAATTTGAAATGTGCCATATTTTGTCAATTGTGAATTTACACCACAATCGAAATTTGTCCTCCGCATTTTATCCATCTGTGCAATTAGAACACACACACAAACACACACTAGTGATTACTAGGGGTCTGTGGTGCACACATGCCCAGAACGGTGGGCAGCCCTAGCCCGGCGCCCTGGGAGCAATTGGGGTTAGGTGCCTTGCTCAAGGACACCTCAGTCATGGCCTCAGGCCTGGGAATCGAACCCACGACCCTCCGGTCACAAGACCAGTTCTCTACCACAGGACCATGACTGCCCCTAAAATAAATAAATAAAATAAATAAAAGAAACTGCTAGTGAATAAAACAGTGTTTTTATTATGGCATTCACATTTCATTGAGTAGTCGGCCTGCCACACTTATTGTCTCGTCTGTTTGGCTCCAGAGGCGTCCAATAAGAAGTCAAAGGGAAGCGGGTCGATCCAGCGGAGCCAAGAAACGGGGATGGCCGTGGAGCTGCAGCGCAACATGAGCAGACAGCCCAGCCGCGAGTCCAACAACGGCAGCATGGCCAGCTACAACTCTGAGGGAAGGTGAGTCGGCCCTGCGTTGGTCTTTGCAAGCTTCTCATGCTTTTCAAGCCTTAAAGTGACCAGCGTTTATTCAAATGTCTAAACAAGAAGGAGGGCTGCACACTTTATCTAGTAACGAATGAAGTTTATATTGCACCTTTCACGGAACCCTAAGACACTTTACGAGTGACGCACCCAGCGTTTACAGCCAGTCACACGCCACTGAGAAGCACCAGCCGATTGCACACAGCATACCCTCAACTGGAATCCTCGGCCCCCTGGGGGAGTGAATCACGTGCAGGGAGGGGAGAAACTCTCACAATCATACCAGGAGTATTTATTAGGACAGCAAGTTTGGCCTAACCTCCATGTTTTTGGGCTGGTGGAGGACACCCATTCAGACACAGGGGAAACATGGAAACCCCACCCAGATGGGGACATGAACACACAATCCTGCTACCGAGAGGTGAACACATTAACCATTAAACCAAGTGGAGATACATGTGAAAATACATGGTTCCACTAAGTGCTGCCCAAGTTTGTTTTGAATTCTTTCTTGTAGTGTACAGTTCCTGACATAAGTTCTGTCGCTTATCCATGTTGTGGAAACAAAAGCTTATAACCTGACTTTAAATTCATCGATTGGTTTTAGAAATTACTCATTTCTGAAACCCTCCCAAATGAGATTTAATTTATGAAAATATATTTGCTTCACTGCAGAAATATTGATCATTTAATGAACACAGAAAGGTCAGATTTTGGCAAGACAAAAGTTTTGTCGCCCACAGAAAGTAAGGTGAAAATCAAACAAATAATTCACTTCATATACAAATATATGCTTCATAACACTGGTGAATGATGTTGTGGTGCTATTAGAGCCACATTTAATATTTTGTGTGACTTCCACAAGCAAGGACCACATCCATGCAGTTCGACAATGATTCATTGGAATAGCAAACAATGCAGTCTTACATGCCTCCCAGAGTTCATCTAAATTCTTTGGTTTTGTCTTCCAAGCTTCCTCTTTCATCCTACCCCAAACATGTTCAATGATGTTCATATCTGGTGACTGGGCTGGCCAGTCCTGGAGCACCTTGATCTTGAGGAACTTTGATGTAAAGATGGATGTATGAGATGAAGCACCATCCTGCTGCAAAATTTGACCCCTTTTATGATTGGGAATATAAGATGTAGCTAATACGTCTTGATATTTTAGGCTATTGATATTGCGTTCCACCTTGCAAATGTTTCGCACACCCCCATACTGAATGTAACCCCAGACCATGATCTGTCCACCACCGAACTTCACTGTTTTCTGGGTGAATCTGAGATCTCCTGCAGTATTTGTGGCGGCTGTGGTGTAATTCAACTGAAGATTCATCTGAGAAATCTACCTTCTGCCACTTTTCCAGCATCCATCCGTTTAGCAGGCTATGGGCCTTGGCAAATGCCACACGGTTTTTTACCTGCCTTTTGTTTAGTGCTGGCTTCTGGGCACTGATTCGACCATGGAGGCCATTTCGAGACAGAATCCTACAAACTGTTTTAGTTGACACAGGGACTTGAGGTGACCAGGCCTGGTGGAGCTCTGCTGCACTGGAAGAGGAACTGGCTTTGGATTTTCTAACCAACAAATGTTCCTCCCGAGCAGTTGTCTTTTGGGGTCTACCAGACCTGGGCTTGTCAAAAACATCTCCAGTCTCTTCAAAATTTTTTTTATTCTTTGTACTTGATACTGAGACACATTAAAGGTGCCAGCCACCTCTGCAGTGGATTTAGTCTTCAGCGTCTTGATAATCAAGGCTTTGGTCACAGGATGGATTTTTGGCATGTTGTCAGAGTTCAAGTAGCTGTGCAAGTGAAGGTCTGGGGTGCTGGAGTTCTATACACACCCACTAATTAAACAATCAATTAGTGAGCACAGGTGAGGCTGTAAACTAGGATTGGGTGCATTATATGACAAGCCGACAAAACTTTTGTCTTGCCAAAATCTGGGCCCGTATTTATCAAACTTCTTAGAATTACTCCTAAGAATGCTGCTAAGAATTGACTTATGTCTAAAATAATTCTTAGTTAAAAGCTGAGACTAAAAGTTATTTATCAAGCCACTCAGTCTCACTTTGAGCGAAGTGTAGGAGTAATTCTTAAGTGTCAGTCTCAGAGCTGATTTACGACACCTGGCTGTGCCGCAAAGATGATCCTGGACGACGTCGTTTCAAAACCCCCTGCAAGAACCAATCACTGGATCGGATTTCATGTTCAATAATATTTCCTGAGAAATGTCAAGATAAAATTCAGAAAATGTTGCAGTACCTTCACATTTAACTTAATAATGTTGCAGTCATAATTTTGTGAAATAACACAGCGTATTTATGCAGTTAATAAATAATCCTAATAAAAAGAGATTTCATATCTACCTTTAAGTCCTATGTGACACGCACTGGTATGTATAATTTTCCCTTCTTTCTTTTGTTATTCATATGTTTTCTCTGATTTATTTTGGATAGTGCAACTGAATCACATTCAGGCAGAGGACCACCGGGCAAGCCTCTTCTAAATTCTAAAACATATCTCAAAGACAAGGTTTTTTTAATCATTTATTTAGATTTGCACACAAACACTGTGATGCTAATTGTCACTTCAAAATTATTGCATCCGTTAGTAATAAAGAAGCTGCTCGTGCTCCCGACCCTGCTGGCTTGAGCGCAGATTCTCCATCTGCCCCTCTCTCTCTGACAGCGCTTCCAAACACCTCCAGTCATGAATGGCCGGAGGAAAAGTGAGCGTCTGAAGGAAGTCTGGCAGAGGTCTCACTCCCAAATGACATACAATAACTGACAAGGCAGACGTCAAAGCTTAAAATTAAAGTATTAAAGCATCGCAGCATGAACATTACACTCTTGCACGAATAAATAAAAGGAAGAAAAAAAAATTAAACCCATGCTTATCTTAATGCCTAATTATTGTGCATATTTGTGCATTGTGCATATTTATGTGCATATTTATATATCTATAAAATTGAAATGTGTACCTAAAATGATGGTTCGCACGCATCTCAGTCTTCTCAGTGCCATCTCAGCCCCCTGGTGGCAACTCTTAACGACTTATGAGTCCTCTGGAGCAGTCTTAACTTTTCGGGAGAGTAAGAGTGATTCTTATACTTGAGAGTTTTGATAACTGGCACTTACACTTAACTCTGTGAGTAGGAGCAAATCTAAGAATTTTTCAGCACTTAAGTCCAAAATTCCACTCTAAGAAGTTTGATAAATACGGGCCCTGACCTTTCTGTGTTCATTAAATGATCAATATTTCTGCAGTGAAGCAAATTTATTTTCGTAAATTAAATCTCATTTAGGAGGGTTTCAGCTTTCATATGAGTCATTTCTAAAACCATGCAGAAATAGATGAATTTAAAGTCAGGTTATAAGCTTTTGTTTCCACAACATGGATAAGCGACAGAACTTATGTCAGGGACTGTACTTTGAATGTCTGTGGGCCCCAATGTAAATAGGACTTCAGTGGCATTTGGGTAATCCAGTAAAATATAAACAATATATAACAAAACTAAATAAATGAAGTTTTTTGTCAGTAATGTGCCCTTCACAGCATATTGAACATGCCCTGTGCAACCACGTGACCAAAGACTGCAGTAATAGTCTAAACATCTTCAAAAGGAGGCCTCGTGTGTTGCCTTGGCAACCTACCTGTCTGTCAGCCATTTGCATTTGGGGCTTAACAGGCCCAGCAAAATGGTGCAACAATTTTCTTTGACATTTGGTTAATTACAGCAGAGCCTTGGTGCTCCACACTGCCCTTTTACCAGAGCGAGCGGAGAAAAGGCAGGGGGATGGGGGGATGGGGGGACGGGGACGGGGGTGGCGGGGGCGGCACCTGCAGCAGGCCTGCGTTGGGTAGCCATGCGTGTTCCCGCATGAAGACCTGCTGTAGTCCTGAAGAGTTTGCTTACACGAGAGGATCTGGTTGTTAGTGTGCGATGGGAGACTTATTTGCTTTCTTCTGTCCAGTCCGATCTTCCCAGCTGTGAGAGTGGAGACTCAGTTCAGCGACTTCCTGGACGGACTTGGTCCCGCCCAGCTGGTTGGCCGACAAACCTTGGCCACGCCCTCTGTCGGTGAGTTTTGCCACACTGCTCATGTCGTGTTTGATGGCGTACTTTCTTTGATCTCTTTTCCAGTTAAACAGTTTAACAGTTTGTCACTCCAGATGCCACTGTGTGTATGCAGCCACAGGGTTTGAACATCCTGAAATACATTGTAGATCCACTAGTTATTATTTATTTTCATGACATTTACACAATGTATTATACAGAAATTGGGGGGAAATAAATGTAGAAGCTGCTTTGGAGCTGAGGGCGGTTTTGCATTGTTCTAGAACTGATCCTGCATGTCCTGGGCCTTGAGCTTTTTTGTATAGTTCTAGAGCAGCACCTACATGTCCTGGGCCTTGAGCTTTTTCTGGCCTCCGGTGTTGTGCAGGAGACATTCAGATTGGTATGGTGAACAAGAAAGGCCAGCTAGAGGTGGAGGTGATCCGCGCCCGGGGACTGGTTCAGAAACCCGGCTCAAAATCGCTTCCTGGTTAGTCACCCAAACTCCTCCACACCTTAACCCAGTGTCATTCATGCTCTTCGTATAAGAAACTGCAGTTATCTACATCTATCCAGCTCCTACTAACCCATGTTTACAACAAGACTTTGGGTTCAGGGGACCTACTAATACCAGGTAGAACTATTCCTGTGATAGTTTTCTACAGAATCATCATGAATGGCTTCTATATTCACAGAAAGGTAGAAAGCTGTATTACACTGAAGAAAGCATGAGGAGTTCGACCTTTTACACTGTAGAAATGTATTAGTGTAGTTATACCTGGAAGTTTTCCATTTTAGAAATGGTTTGTTATAGATATACCTTAAGCTTTTAACACTTTAGCAATGGATGTGATCTTCTCTCAGCTCCCTATGTTAAGGTGTATCTGCTGCACAACGGGGCATATGTAGCCAAAAAGAAGACCAAGATTGCACGGAAAACACTCGACCCCCTGTATCAGCAAACCCTGCAGTTTGAAGAGAGTCCACAGGGTAAAGTGTTGCAGGTGAGGGATGTTGCTTTTCCACATTTTGGATGTCGCTGCATAAATATGAGTCAAAGGTCAAGAAGACGAGCTTTTAGTGGCTTGGAAATAATTGTTTTCATTTTGTTTTTACAGCTAGAGAGACCAAGTGTACAAAGGACACTTGGATGTTTTTAGCTTTATAATGAGTTAAATGACTTTAACTAGTTTTGAGAATTCTGAGACTTAATTTCTTAAAAGCCATCTTAGTATCCTGTCTTTGTGTTAGGTAATTGTCTGGGGAGACTATGGGCGAATGGACCACAAATCGTTCATGGGAGTAGCACAGATCCTATTGGAGGAGCTGGACCTGGCCAGCAATGTGATTGGCTGGTACAAACTTTTTCCACCCTCCTCCTTAGTGGACCCTACGCTTGCCTCATTGACTCGACGTGCTTCCCAGTCGTCTCTGGATGGTTCCCCGGGTCCAGGGGCAGTTCGGTCATAGAGGACTAATGTACAAAACAAACTCCATACAAACAGAAAGAGACAGTCTAGAGGAACCAACATAACAACAATCACAGGCAGACAGAAAATGCGATGAGAAAAAAAAACCACAACAAAGCTTTGATGAAATCTGACAATCACTCCTGTCGCTTATGTTGGGTTTGTAATGTTTTCTTTTTTTTCTCTCTCTCTCTCTTATGTGTATGAAAATAACACCTGGACATTCTGCCCATTTTGTTTGTCCAAGATGAAATCGCCTACGCACAGATTGACACTGAAAAATTAGGGCTTATGGGAAGCACTAATTAAATACGATTTGGAGAACACACTGTTCCTGAAGCAGGGTGCTTTTCAGTCAAATCATCGTTAATGAAACGTACACTGGATACATTTTTAAAAGAGCATTAGAATGTATCGACCCCTCAAAGCAATGACAACCTCTTACCAAGGGATTGCGGGGTCTTGAAATAGAAATGGATACTCTCTGTATAGCCTGTAAGGTAAAAATAAGAATTCAAAGAGCATGACCTTAAGAGAAGCAAATTGCCCTTTCGAGAGGTCGTCTGGGTTTGCAGGGCCTTTCTAGGTGCCTAAACCTCGAGAACGCTTAAAATGTGGTCCATGTCCTTTGGAAGGTCTTGTTATTCATATGTTTACCACAGGTGAAGGAGACCGTGCTCTCCTGAATATTTTTTCTGTGTTTGTTTATCTTTTTGCAAATTTGTTTCATACTTCTTGCACACCACACAAGTTTTAATGGGATCTGTGTTGTCTATCATACTGTATGCATGGTGAAAATGATACAAAGAATTAGAAAAAAAACATGTCTGGAAGAAAAGAGTCTGCAACAAAAGCACCTTTATGATTGCACAGACTCAATTTTGGCTCCTGTAGTATTTTTTATTCACAGTTAGTTTGTGATACAGTTTTCTATCATACCATGAGAAGTGCGCCGTAATACTCTCTGACATCTTTAGCCCTTCCTGATGATCTATGGCTGATTGTTGGTAACAGCCAGTTGTTAAAATTCCCCAGAGGGTTACAGCTCCAGAAGGGCACAGTCGGGCACAGTCGCAGGTTGAAAGACGTGGAACTCCAGAAGGGCAATTTGAAAGGAATGTGTAAACATTCTAATGTGTGTAACAGATTTAAGGTAATACGTGACACAAAAATGCTAATGTGTCTAATCACTTTAAAAAGGAAAACATTAACTAAAAATGCTAATTCGTCTATCAGCTTGAAGGGAATGCGCAACCCAAAAACTCTAACTTTTAGAACTGATGGAAAGTAATACATATTCCCAAAATGCTAACGTATCTTAACAGCTTGAAAGGAATATGTGAGCCAAAAATGCTAACATGTTTAACAGGCTGAAAGAAAATCATGACCCCAAAAATGTTTAATGTGTAAGTGAATAAAGGTTGTGAAGGCCATCGTTTGTACTTTGCTAATGTGGACACCACGACCCATTTCTGAACACCATTTGTACTGCTGGTGTCTGCGTTATTTTACACCATTCTCTGTCTGAAAGGGCCGTGGATCTAACAAAAAACTCTTTATGTAAATGTTTGTACGTTAATTTCAAATGTCGCTGCAACAGTTGTCAAAGTTACACCATGTATTTCCTAAATTTATCTCCAAAAGTCAAGGATCAGATGTTACCAGATGTTGCTGGTTATTTAAGGTGGTGCACTGTACAGAACACAAGAGATACATAACTCTTGTGTACAGATATGCCCTTCTCAGGAGCATTGCCAACATCTGGGCTGCAGTATGTCATTGCTGTTGCGAGAAAAAAAAAACATTGTTTTCCATAAAATAAGTCAGCCATTAGGGTCTTGTGATTTTAAAGAGGTTTTAAAAGGGTAAATAAAGCATTCATTTGCCAGTACTAGACAAGCAATGATATGACGAACATGCACCACTCTGCTGTCTGCCCTCAGTAACCTAGGAGAGTCTTTTCTTGCACTGCATCCCAGTTCAGATGCATGTGTAGGAATTTTAAAACAAATATAGTCTCCTTCGTTTCACAAGCACAAGAGCTTTACTTTGCAAAACCCGTTTACATTTCAGAAGGAAAACAGACTATAAAGAAAAAACTAATCTGCCTACTGTTCTGATTAGTTCTGATTTTATCTCCGATTTTTAACAAAGACAGTAAGAGTAAAGCCAGCTCCCCTCATGCGCCTTTCATTGTTACGATGTTGCCGTCGCCAACACAAACACCACTCTTCTGTCAGACCACTGGCTCCTCCTCCAATCGGAGGGCGGGAGCAGCAGGACTCCGAAACCTCCCAAGCTGCATGCACATTTTTGTAAAACAGCAGAAAAGAAGAAGAAAAAAAAACCTGCAGAACTAGATACACGTGTTAGTTGCACACTTGGTAGGCCAGCTCGTTTTTGCATGTACTTGTACAGTTTGCTTGTACTTGATTATAAAGAGATAAACTAAGAAACTAAAGCCATTCACACTCACTGGTAGATTTTCAGATCAGCTAAAACAAAAAATTCAATAACCCCATTCTGGAGATGTTTTAGACATTCTTATTTTGATTTATAACCTTTATTTCCCACATCTGTTAATCTTTTCTAAACCTTTGTGGAAACACGTGCTCTGTACTGTAATACAGAACATAACCTAACCTTGTTTTATAAATATTTTATTATAAGTCATATTTTATCCAAGAGATAGATTAATAAAATGTGTAAAATCCCAGAAATCTATACAGAATTAGATATATATACAAACTATATATATATACACACACACACAGATACACACAGACCTAAGTAGCAAACTGCATCCATTACACATATGAAAATAATACATGCACAAAACATAGATTGTAAATATGAAATAACCATGTGGTTAAGCCATATTTGCAAAAGAGGCCAAGGATTTCTTTTTAGGGAGGACATCCCAGTAGGAGGCCATGGTGTGGCAGACTTTCTTATGGGGCGGGGCCAGCTCTAGATGTCTCCATCCCAATCCTCCAATAGCATCTTACCTCAGTGGGCTTGAGTGACTTTGGTGCAGACTGACAGCCAGAACATGTCAGTCTCTGTGCTTTAAAGCCAAGTCTGTCTCAGCTTGGGTCTGAGGGGAGGGGGGAGAACACTGGGTGTTTTCTGTTGATGTGAGACTGGTTTTCATTTACTTTATCAGTATTTATCAGTAGAAAAAAAAACAAAACAAAAAGCTGATTGTTTACAACTTGCAGTATGTGTTCCACTTGAGTTGAGAAAAAAATAGGAATATAAAAAGTATTCACTTGCAACATTTTTTTTGTTTGTATAAAGATGTGGCTCAAATGATGTGTATGTTTTATATTAAAGAGTTCATTTTTATTATTTCCAAATAAAAAAAAGTGTGTGGAAGAAAATTCCTTTACTTTTGTCTGTTCCTCCAGTTGTTTGTAACATTTAGTAAATGGCTGACAGCTAAACTAAGGATTAAACATCACAGAAGCAATGAGTTATAATTATACATATTTCACATTTAAATAATGCTTTCTAGCCCTCCTCATTTTTATCCTCTGTTTCTGGTATAAGAGACTTCTAATTGATATCTGATTTAGAAAATGGAGATCAGAAAAAGCTACATTTGCAATTAATGGTTTTAAAATCCCTGTTCTTGAATTCCTTCTCATGACTGGGACAGAGCTGTGTGTGAGGATTACAGGATCGCCCACCTCATTTGTGGTCAACAGTCACCATCACCATTAGCCTATAGTCAATCTGTGAAACAGTAATAAGAGCTGCAGAATGAAGGTTTTCATTTTCATGTTTCCACATTTCAAGCATAAATTATGTGTCACTCTCTTGACTCACAGCCAGAACAACATAGCAAGGTTTGTTTTGTATCTTGTGTGGAGAAAACAGACATAGTACACTGCTAAAAAAAAATAAAGGGAACACTTAAACAACACAATGTAACTCCAAGTCATCCACACTTCGTGTTCAGATAGGAAGCAACACTGATTGTGAATCAATTTCAACTGCTCTTGTGCAAATGGAACAGACAACAGGTAGAAATGAGAGATTTTCAACTGATTTCAAAGATTTTTATTAATTGAGATCTAGGATGTGTTATTTTAGTGTTCCCTTTAATTTTTTTGAGCAGTATATTACCTTAGTATTTACTTTTAGGTTTTACACACTCTTCACCAACGTTCATAGGAATTGTTTGTATAAGACTTGTGGGCATCTGAATCTAAAACACAAAGATGACACAGCTTTCTAATTCATTTTAGTTTTATAACGCAATTGCACTCCCATCTTACCTACCCAAATCTAAACCAGGCATTTCACTGTAGCTACCAGGAGAGGGCAGACTCCTGTCAGCATGTATAACGGACAATCACAAGTATGCGACTGACAGTTTGATATTGATATTACCTTCTCTAAGACCAGTGTTTCATCAGTCGAGCCTTTCATTAGAGACATGTGTGTGTTTAGAGCACCGAGATGGCAGAATTGTGCAGTTTCACACCCATCTGACCCAGATTAGCAGCCGCTTTTTACAACTGTGATTAGGGTTTTAACTAGTGCTGTCAATTCCAGGTGCCGCGATTAAAAGTCCTCACCAGGATTTTGCTCAGGCTTCCTGGATTGTGTTGATTCCACTAATTTTACCTGGATTGCTAATTAGAAAATCTAGCAAGCTTGAGCAAAATCCTGGTGAGGACTTTTACTTTCTGAACCTGGAACTGACAGCACTAGTTTTAACATCTTTTGCTAACATGACGAATTTGCTCAAACACAGTAGGCCTACTCCAATTTCAAATTACGGGGTAGACTTCAGCAAACATGTGCCCCTCTGTGATATACCTTAATATATCTTGTAGCTTCCCAGGGGCAATGAGATGGAAATGCCCCGGAATCAGAGCAGTAGTCCACAGTCAGAGGCTGAATCCACAGACAGAGGCTGGATCCACAGACAGAGGCTGGATCCACAGACAGAGGCTGGATCCACAGACAGAGGCTGGATCTACAGACAGAGGCTGGATCCACAGACAGAGGCTGGATCCACAGACAGAGGCTGGATCCACAGACAGAGGCTGGATCCACAGTGCCTGAGTTGCTCCCCCGTGCTTCTGGACACTGCTCTCCTGTTGTCTCCAGTGTGCCAGCAGTATGGGATAGCGAAATGCAAACTAGTCAGTAGTTTCCATCACTCTGCCCTGGCACTATGTCATTGCTTAAACACACACACACACACACACACACACACACACACACACACACACACACACACACACACACACTCCCCAGTAAGCTTGTGCTCATGTAATTAACCAGATACATGCCATCTTCTCTGTGTCATTCCCAGTCAGAGGTGTCAGTTCCAGGTTCAGAAAGTAAAAGTCCTCACCAGGATTTTGCTCAAGCTTGCTAGATTTTCTAATTAGTGCAATCCAGGTAAAATTAGTGGAATCAACACAATCCAGGAAGCCTGAGCAAAATCCTGGTGAGGACTTTTACTTTCTGGACCTGGAATTGACACCTCTGTTCCCAGCGCCAGTCGCCCTTAAAACATTAATTTTCCGAGTCTCGTCACGCCACCCTGCAGAGACAGGTTGCGGACTCCAAGTTTGCTATTTTTAGCGTCTGATGAGCAAGTGCGAATGTGATTTGGGGAGTCGTTTTGCTAATGTGGCCAATTAGCGTTGTATTACCCAGCATCCTCACACAGCGCAGACGGGGTGCCGGACGCCAGATGACAGACGCAAACGCGTGGAGGCCCAGCCAGAGCCTCTGAGCTGCATTCAGGAAATTGTCACTAATTAACAGGAAATGAGCATAAAGGCCAGAGTAATAACGCAGATAAAAGAAAGTGCATTAGGTTGGGAAAAGGTTCTGCTGTGGAGGGAAAGTTCTAGACCTGGGGCCCATGTCATGTGTATACATCACTCTCTTCCACTTGTGCAAAGGAGTGAACTCAGTTAAGTGCAAAAGGGAATGCCTGGTTCAATCGTTCATTTACTTCTGAAAGACCAAAACTGGTCAAACCTTTGCAAAGTAACCCAACCACCCTCAAAGTAAAACTATTTCATGGTTATGTCACAATGTAACCCAATTCTTTCTGCTCCCATCTGTAGTAAGTAAAATGGTGAGAAGCACCCTAATTGAATATTCCTACCCGTGATGTTCTCTGAACAATCTGAATGTTCATTTTGTATGCTAATGATCACATTCCTCATTGGCTGATTTAACAGGGGGGGGGGGGGGGGGTGACTATTCTGCAGTGATAACAAACTGAAATGATGGCCAAAGAGAGGAAGTGCTTATTCAATAAGCTTGGCATGTGTGCTAAACATGATAGTTCATCATGGAACAAAGTGAAACACTTGTGTCCTTTTAAGATGGTGCGTAATAAAACATCAGAAGTGTTTTTCCCTTATCCAAGATATCAGTCAAGACATGTTTGGTGTTTGATGTTTGCTTCATTGGATTTGCATAGAATAATAAGGCTAATGTTACTAACACATAGAGACGTCTATGTCACCCAAAACCTATTGCATAAACGCATGCTTAAATCTATGTCACCCACACCACAGCCACTTCTTTAACAATGATACAGATAATCACCAATATGGTTTAATGCCCAGTATCACTTACTGCTGGTTTATTTAACAAATCAATTATATAATGATGCCATTTGATGCAATATATAATGTATATGTATGGAAAAGACTGTGACTGAGAACAGTCTAGCATTACACAGTACATTACAATACATTAGCTTCATACCTGCTCCCAAAAACTGAAGATACAATTTTCTACTCAAGCTCTCTCTGAGAGGAGAGTTTCTGATCAAAGGCCTGTTGTTGCCTAGACACCTTTGGGGTTGTGGACCCATCAGCAGCATCGACGAGTCTCAGGGATTCTACTCTTTTATCGTACATCACCATGCCAGCATTAGTACTCTGCTGAGATCTGTCCGCTTCCCAGGTAACATCAGGTGACAGATGAGGTCGCCAGCATGGGCCCTGTGGTCAGACACTGATCATGATGAGCAGGGCTGAGGATGGCTAACAGAAAAATATCAGAGGAATGTGTCCCTTAACTTCAAAAAGCAGTGAGTGGGTATGCCAGGTATATGTTGTTAATAACAAGGAGATGGGTGTAAGTTGTGTCAGAGCCGTGCAGTTTAATTCGTTGATAATTGTCGTTTGTCTTAGTGATATGCTCTTTAATAAACTTTTAGTGATAAGATCTTCAACTTTGTATGTTGAAATAAGGCGTTTTCTATTAGAATGTTTACAGGCTTGCAGTTTGAAAGTAATACATTGTTTTAGTCCAGGTTTGGTTAGTGTTCACGCAAACGTACAATCGAATTAAAATAAGTTATCAAAAAAGTGACTTATGATGCAAGTATGCAGGTCTGGACTTAATGCACTTATGGGGGTCGTATATAGGCTACCTTGTGTCATTTTTACAAGCTAGAAACACAGGTGGTGGTGGTGAAATGGACAAAGGAGTGAAAACATTGGAAGACATTTTTCCACACTGCTTTCTGTTCTGTCGCGATGCGTTTAGTGTCGGCTTGATTTGTTTATATGCCTTTGGTTCGTATTGTGTTCATACTTGAAGCGAACCGCACCTGAATTCGTTTTGAAACAGTGTGCGGTGTCGGTCCGCTTATTTTGTGCGCACCAGAGTCCGAAAGGAAGTGCCACACTTACTCTAACGAACCGCACTAACAGATGAATCACTCCAGGGTTCGTTTTAATCGAGCCAAAGCCTTAAATTTCAATTTCAAGTTTCTTTATTTCCAAGTAGGCTACATAATCTGTCCCAAAACGGTACGATAATTAGCTTGGTAAACTGCAATTCAACTGTAACTAGAACTACAGCGGACATGAAATAGCCAAAGATCACCGTTCAATTCTAGAAACTTACCAGCATGACTACACGAAGCGTTTATTTCGGGGGCGGTCACATGGCTTTTGTGACAGTAACAGGGGAAGAAAACAGCTGGGCGCGAGGATCCGTGTCGGGTATTATTTTCATATTGTGTGAAGTCTAGTGTGAGGTTTTAAATTTTGCTTTAGTTTGCGAATTTTGTACGTTATTTTTGGAGACACTAATTAAAAGTGATCGTCAATTATTATAAACTAGTCTATGTGAAGTGGATTTTATAGGGATATTATTTCCACGAACTGATAGCCTATTTAAATAAGGACTTGAATATGCATATATTCATCTGTAAGATGTCTTAAAGTAACTGAAGGCGATTCTGAGCAATTCTTTTATTCACACAGAACACAGCGGAAACGGGCTGGCTGTGACGCTGATGTATTAGTGCGAAGTAGTTTGTCATGATCTTCTCTGGCAGATTGTAAGATAACGTCTCTGCGCGCACTGCAACACTCATAACGCAACTCGCGACAGGAGAAGCGCGCTGGGTTTTATTTTCACTAGCCAACTGTAGAAGGAGCCAACGGTGGTCGGGTGCGTTTTAAGAGGTGTCGACACAACCACTTCCTTCGTTCCCTTTAGTACCTGCCACAACCTTTGAGTACTGAGTGAACTTTTTTATTAGGACCTTAAATCGATTATGAAGTGATGTTTTCTCGCGGGAAGCTCCCCGCGTGAGCCCGTTCCCACTCGGAGCGCTCGCGACTGTGATATCATCGGACGCATGACACACGTGCATAAAGCCGCGCGCGCTCAGCCGGCCGGGGTTATGCCATGCCGCGGAACCACAGCGGAGACGAAGGCGGCTCTGGCCTCTGGATGAAGACTTCGCCAGGGCACCGCTTCGAAGGCTACAGCTTGAAGGATGTGGAGTCCGGTGGCAGGATGATGAACAATTCTTTACGTGCAGGTGATGGCTTGATGTACGCCTCGCGCCCAGGTACGGAAAGCCAAGGAAGAAAGCAAGGCGCCCGACTCAGTCTGCTCGGGAAACCTTTGGTTTATGGCGCGCAGAGCAGCCGAAGAAACGTGCGTTACCGACGGCTACAGAACTATTTGTACAACGTGCTGGAAAGACCCCGATCCTGGGCTTTCATCTATCATGCTTTTGTGTAAGTGCACATATTTGTTTATTACAGATGTTTGGCGCAACGTTCGCGGAGTCGTCGACGGTACCTGTTGCTGTGAGTTGCGTTCACAAGAACACGTGTCGTACTTGATGCTTTACATCGACGTGCAGAATTAGTACTAAATAATTTGTCTTTGGGTGGATAAACGAAAAATATTGCAGCAGGAGATATTTGGCGACGCAGGTGATTACGGCGGGAATGTGCAATACACGCGACTCCCAATTTTCTTCTCGGAAGAAGCATTTTGCTTAGTGGTAACTGCCTTTCAAAAGTCCCTAACCCAGTGACTCAGGGGATGCTATAAACGAAGACCACTTTCTCAAAGATGTGTGTTCAAATTACCCTTAGAGACATACACTGTAACGGAATGACACGCAGGGCAAAGCGCGAGAATGTGTAGGAAGGGCTGGTTTACTCTTTGCGGTCCTTGACAGTGGTTAAATATGAAAACACCGGACGTAGGTTATCTATGTGTCACAGAAAAAAATTCTTTGGTAATGACAAGACGTACCGCAATGCAACAAAACATTCGTCAGAGTAAAAACTGTTGCTTTGTAACCCAGTCAGATAAATACTGGCCATCATCTTAATTATGTCTGCATCAGTAATTTTAGACTTACTGTCCAAACCAGTCCTGACAGGTCCGTAGTCCAGCACAGTCTGTTCTTTCCTCTATTCAACCACACATTAAACTTAGCAATTGACCTGTGAATTATATCAGTTTTCCTGTAGTGGTGTGTGTGTGTGTGTGTGTGTGTGTGTGTGTGTGTGTGTGTGTGTGTGTGTGTGTGTGTGTGTGTGTGTGTGTGTGGACCTGGGACCTGCAGAACCTGTCCCCCAGCAGCTATAGTTTGGTGCCGGAGCCCAGGGCCAACGAGGCGGGTGGACGTTACAGCTGAACTGGCTTCTGTGCCAGTGGGCCCGGCTTGTCTGTGGTGCTGGGCCTGGGTCGACTCGCCATAGTGTGGTTGGCATTGGTACACACGCATAACCAGCTTGACTGTGTGTAGATATGGTGACTTGTTCTCTTGGCATGAACAGCGTGATCAAAAAGAGAATATAAAAGCAAATATAAATATGAAATTTTAATAACATGCAAATGATCTAATAGTATGCGCATTTCACAGTTTTGCCTACACAAGGAGTAACAGTGGGGGTGTGCTATAAACATTTCTGAGCAGTCCAAAGTACATAGTTTAGAGTTGCTATGTGCTATTTAATATATTTTTATATTGTAAAAGTTTTCATAGCTCTCAGGCTTAATACATCTCACCTAAGCACTTGGCGCTTGTCCACAACCCAAACCTCTAGACTCTATAAATAAGACTGGGTGGAATGGTTTTAAGTTATTCGTTGTAACCCCACTGTTTCACCCCTCAAAGAGGAGCAGCTCTATTGTCCAATCACCTTTCAGTTTGGGAGCGTGTGCGGTGTGCTTCAAAGGGCACGGGCTATGTTTGCCCCCTTTCATCGCCTATAGAACCCAGCTGTGCGATTATTTACAGAGCGTCACCGATTCCGTTTGAAAGAGAGGTGGAAAATGTCGGACTCGTTTTGCGCCGACTGAAGGCGCAACAGGAGCTGCGCTGGGTCTGCCCCGGTGCTGCTGGGTCCGGGACAGAGAGTGAGTGCTGCACTAATCCCCGCTGCATTATTGCACCGGTCTACAGTGGATCCAGGGTTGTGTTGTGGGTGCAGGAGCGGCAGGTACAGGCACGGGTTGGGAGTCGGCAGCGGACTGAAGCGGGCTTTGTGACGTGCCCCCACCTCCCCTCCACCATCTCCTCCAGCACCTCTCTTTCCGCCCTTCCGAGGACTGATGCACAGTGCAGCCTTTGAGCGGGGTTTGACTGCAGGATTAATTCATGCTTATCCTATGGGCTATGTCGTCGGGGGGCACACACCGACAAAGGAAGAAGATTCCCTACGCGAGAGGAAGATTTAGAAGGGAGAAATCAAAATAAAGTAGAATAAAACAGCTTGCAGAGGAACCTCCCCCAACACACACACACACACACACACACACACACACAGCTTTTCCCATCAGTGCTCAAACACTCCATCCTTGCATTCGCCGATGGCCAAAGCAAGATGTGTACAGATGTAGCATCTGTAATGCTCTCCCATTGGCCTCCTGGTTTTGCTCTCCCATAATGCTGTTCTGCAGCAGAGTGGCCTAGGGGATGACTGACTGCGCTTGTGTGGGTGAGGGAAGGAACACCAACCGGGCAGGTGGTAATTATCTAGGAATGACTTTGGCTTTTGCAAACATAAAGGTTTTAGAGGGTTTTATCATTTATTTGTTTGTTAAATACATTTTATAGACAGCCAAAATGTCGTATACTGTAATTTTCTGTGAATGTCCACAGTTATGACATCCATAGGTTTTGCATTATGGCTGCAACAAAAACAACAGCAACTTTATCAATGGCTTCAGTAATAAAACAAAAAATTGTATTTGCACTTCCCAGTCCAATCTTGTGGTAAAACGCAGATAGCACAGACCACAGTATGGAATGGTTCATGACACTGAAGAGTTAAAAATATGGAAACATTTTATTTATGTTATCATTTCTTGTAAGACTGAGGTCCCATGGCACTGTGCCACAACACTCAGGCGTGAGCATGTTACAGAGACTCACAGCATCCGGCATCGCATCCGGAAGCTTGGCATGGCAAGGTACTATAACTGGAGTTAGAAGTAAAAAAATAGCTTATAGAAATAGAGAGCAGAAAAAAACAATGTTGTCTCAGGGGTATAAGCTCCATGGTTAAAGTGTCCCTTACCTGAAATGCTGTCAAAATGTTAATAGACACAGGCTTGCAAATATTGATACATTTGAAAATGAATTTTTGAGATATTTTTCTCCTCTCTGTTTTGTCCATCTCTGTCCACACAAAAACAGTTTTTTCCAAACGTTTTTTTTGAAAACGCCGAACTTGACTGTTGCTGTTACGCTTGTAGTCATCATGCGGGTTCAGTGGCTGCTGACCAAGCTGTTGCAAATTTCAGTTCACTCTGAATAACATATCACTCAAAATCAGATGTAATTACATGACATTACCACACACACACACACACAAACTGTTTAATTTATCCTTAGAGAAGCCATCATCACTGCCAGTATAAACCCCCTCCCTGCATAACCGGGCTTGAATGCTGGTGTAAGGTTTCCGTCCTCTAGGTGCTATCCCGTTATGGGTTCTGCATCTCGGGACGCCGAACGCAATAAAACCAAATTGAGAACGGTGTAGAAGATCTGTGGGTGGGGCTGAAGTGACTCAACTCCTGAAGGCCGCGCTAATGAGCTGAGGTAGTCATACTGGAGCTGGAGGCACAGAGCCATGGAGACCAACTACGTCAGGCGTCACCTGGCTGCCTCTCCCTCAGGACCAGGGAGTACCTCACCGGGGGCCAGTCCACACTGCAGTGGGACCTCATGTGGAGAGCATTTTTTCATTATTCTTCTTATTCTGGTAGGGAGAGGTCAGGTATGTGTCTTCATGAGCAATGGAGGAGAATCGGAGAGAGAGAAAAGGGAGAAAATTTAAGTTCTTATAGTGTTGAAATTAGTCTTGAAAATAATCCAATTTGGTATGGAATCACAATTATTCCTGAAGATAATACCATTTGATACATTATATTGTGGTTATTGCTGAAGATAATCTCATTTGTTACAGTATTTTGTGGTTATTGCTGAAGATAATTTAATTGATTCTAGTATATTGCAATTATTCTTTTACAATTTGACCTAGAATATTATAACCATTCCTGAAAATAATCCCATTTCGGAAACCTTTTTTTCATGCCACATTTGCTTAAATCATAAATCAATCCATGAAGTGAGGGGTCAACAATTTGACTAAGTATATAAGGTCAGGGTCAACACTTTGTGCCCCCACATCACTGATTGCACCTTTAATTAAGCAGAGTCTGTAATCGGCCGCCAGACAGGCAGAGAAAGAGCAGACGGCTATGAGGCGAGGGGCGGAGACGGGTCATCAAGGGAAAGAAAACAGAGCTGGGAATCTGTGTCCAAACCCCCACCCCCAGCACAGGCTTCACCTGATCAAGACTGTGACATCAACAGGAAGCACTTTGTCAGAATGAAAATACCAGATCACCCCTTGTGACAGACACATGCACATGGCAGACCGCAGAGCAATGTGGCTCTCTGTATGCCACACTGCTCGGGAAATGGCCTTCACTGATGTAGGGGTCACCCCAAAAAAAAACCCAAATCAAATGGCCTTGCCTGAAGTAGGGGTCACCCCAAAAAAAAACCCCAAATCAAATGGCTTTCTTTGAGAACCTGAAATGGGTCTGGTTAAATATGTTGTGAGGTTTTTTTTCACGTCAGTAATATTCCATCTCTTCAGTGAATAAACTGCTATGATATAGCACAAGGAGCAGTCATTTTGGTAACTGCATTTGAAATACAGTGTGGAAGGCAGAGGCCTCGTGTTCAAGAAGTCTGCTGTCTCAGTACATTCTTGCTCTGCTGCTGCTTCTAGAAGAGTAGACCACATGTTAGATTAGGGCTCACCATACAGACGTAACCCCAGAGCAGGAAGGAAGGAGCTGGTGTTCTTACTCTGCACCACTGTGTCTATAACCTTGTGTACTTTGTACTTTCATTTTCATCCTTTTTTTTAAATCTTACCCTTCATGACAAACATCTCAAAATAAGCCAGAGTTGCTAATAAGCTAATTTAGCTAAAGTTAATCTTTCTTTATCTTAACATCTTTCTTTATCTTAAAAAAAAAAACTAAAACACAAAAAAGTGGCTACATGGCTAAAAAGATAACTAGATATGTTTATAGTAAATGTACATTTGATAAAATGATATTGTACTTGTACTCAATTGCAAGCTATGTTTGCATTCTGGCCTCAAACTTGGGTATGGTTAACACGTGACAGTAACGCAATCAAAGGACCTAACTGGCATGCTGTGGTTGAGTACCAGTCGCATTTCTCGGGTTCTATCTCGATAACTCTGTGGCATTTAAGAGCCTAACCCTAACCCTTTAATCTGTAGTGCTGGGTTCCTTCTTTTTGGGAAGAAAGACATCAGGGCTGAGTCCTGGAAGCTCACAGAAAGAGGAAGCAGGTGCACTGTCCTGTTGGGTAATAAAACAAAAACAAGAATTGAGAGCTCTGGGGAGGAGCAACTTGAGCAAGAGCTGCGAAGCCACGCCCTCCACATTTGACAGGCCACGCCCTCCACATTCGGCAGGCCACCGACCTGCAGATCTGATCTGAGCGCAGGCTGAACGCCAGTCGAAAAGCATACGGTCTGCTCACAGTTTGTGTGTGTGAGAAGGTGTGTGGGTACTAGCATAGGGGAAGAATGGCGTGTCTGTGCATGATTCACAAAAGAATGCAGCATCTTTATAGCTTTTGCTTGTTATCAGAAGGAGAGAACATTAAATGAAACATGTTGTAAAGGTTGTGTGCCCTTTTTAACTAACCATACTATCTTAGGTACACTGTTTTATGGTTGTCTCCCCTTTTTAACTAACCATACTATCTTAGGTACACTGTTTTATGGTTGTGTCCCCTTTTTAACTAACCATACTATCTTAGGTACACTGTTTTATGGTTGTGTCCCCTTTTTAACTAACTACGCTATTTTAGATACACTGTTTTATGGTTGTCTCCCCTTTTTAACTAACCATACTATCTTAGGTACACTGTTTTATGGTTGTGTCCCCTTTTTAACTAACCATACTATCTTAGGTACACTGTTTTATAGTTGTCTCCCCTTTTTAACTAACCATACTATCTTAGGTACACTGTTTTATGGTTGTCTCCCCTTTTTAACTAACCATACTATCTTAGGTACACTGTTTTATGGTTGTGTCCCCTTTTTAACTAACTACGCTATTTTAGATACACTGTTTTATGGTTGTCTCCCCTTTTTAACTAACCATACTATCTTAGGTACACTGTTTTATGGTTGTGTCCCCTTTTTAACAAACCATACTATCTTAGGTACACTGTTTTATGGTTGTCTCCCCTTTTTAACTAACCATACTATCTTAGGTACACTGTTTTATGGTTGTGTCCCCTTTTTAACTAACTACGCTATTTTAGATACACTGTTTTGCTAGAACTTGCTGCCTCTACTGGAGCTTCTTAAAATTTATTTAAAATTTTGCAGACACCCGAATACAAGTGCTTTAGTGTATGTTAGTGCGTGTTTGTGTGTGAGAGGGAAAAACAGAGTGTGTGTACACAGTGTGCCTCTATATGAAAGGACCTTTATTACTCGCTGTGGCCAGTCATCACCACCCAGACCAACCCAGCCAGCAACGCCTTTGGAAATCAACCCAGCCGTCATGGCATCCGTGCTGAGTCAATGGACGTTGCTTCTGTTAATTCCAGCCTTGGTCAGGGGACGGCAGCAGGCTTGAATAAATAATCTTTGATTATGAGGCGTTTTGTGGGTTTGGGCAGAAGGGTGCTTGCTCTGCAGCCCCGCCGGAGAGCTCTGTTTCCGCTTAACAGATGTCGGAACTCTGCCTCCCCGCTAATATGAGGACATGGCCGAGTCCCTAAACGAGACGTCCTAACACTTCGGGTCAGTGCTTTTTCTTTACCTCCTTAACGGGCCCCTTTGCATATCTGACTATAACTATTAATACAATGGAAGAATTATGGTCCAGGTGCTCAGTGAACACCAGTGTGTGTTCAGGTATCAATCCAATCCTGAAGAACCCAGACAACAAGCAGCCTCCTCAGGACAAGAAGAGATAGTTTGCATTGGATCCAGGTGTTATAGATCATGACTAGAATGAGTACCTGCCAACTGTGGGTCAGCGTGGTCATACTGTGTGCTACAGCGGCGAATCTGTGTCCTTGCTGGTGAGATTTGCTTCAGGGCACGTAGTCCATGGTCAGCTCCTATTTAAACTGAGATCTGTGAGAGTGGCTAAACCTTGGGTCCACTCTTCCTAAAGCACTTCAGTGTTCTGACCTGGGATCAGCCTTTTGCCCATGTATGCTTAACTTAGCCACTAGGGGTGAAAGAGCAAGAGTGCTTTGGGAACATCCCTCCTGCAATGAAGTACTTGATGAATACTGGCCCTTATTCTTATACTGGTTCTCAGGTCCAGCCGGAACCTTTTTGCCCTCTTCTGTTACTAAACCAGTGAGAAAGAACACACACACACACACACACATACACACACACACACAAACACACACACACACATACACACATACACACACACACACACACACATACACACGCACACACACACACACACACACACACACACAAACACACAGAGAGCAGGTTCAGCAGGCTAGTACTGCTATGGGCCAAGCCAAACATTGATGTTTTTTGTCCTTATGGAAAGGTTTTCTTACAGTAAAATTACTGACCAATATTGCTGCTCGCTGTATGCGAGAGCATATGTGTGTGGTGTGTGTGCGTACGTGCACGTGTGTGGGTGTGTGTGTGGTGTGTGTGCGTACGTGTGTGTGAGTGGGGTAGACTGTGGTCATCTCTTGTTCAGCGGTCGTGCACCGAGTGGTGTCTGCTGTAACAGACAGAAGAGACAAACAGGCAGAAAAGGAGGAAGGAGAGAAACAAGTGAAACCCAGAGAAGGGAAACAAAGCTACACACACACACACACACACACTTAAACACACACACACTCCAACAGTCTCACGCACCACGCCCTCTTTCAGAATGTCTGTGAGAATGTCTCTAGAATGGTTTATGATTTTCCTAGTTGTTTATATATACTGAATGAATATATAAATGAACCTTGGGTGAAGATGCCATCATCTGTAAAAATGTTAACTGATGATAAAGTCCAAAAAGAGGAGTGTAGGAGTTTGCTGTGAATGACACTCTCACTCTCGCTAGACTGCTTTTTGTAAGAGGGTATATGTGGGTTGGGATGTAAGGATGTTTGTGTGTGTGTGCGTGCGTTTGTGTGTGTGTATGCACACACACGCACGCACACACACACAAACATCTTTACATCCACACCCACATATACCCTCTTACAAAAAGCAGTGTGTGTGTGTGTGTGTGTGTGTGTGTGTGTGTTTGAGATAGAGCAAGAGAAATACAGAGAGAGAAAGTCTGGTGGCACTGTGTTGGGTTGTGGAACAGTTCATGTTGTGTGTGTGTGTGTGTGGTAGAGAGATAGAGAGAGTGAAGGTACGCTGGCACTGTGTTGGGTTGTGGAACAGTTCATGGTGTGTGTGTGTGTGTGGTAGAGAGACAGAGAGAGTGAAGGTCTCGTGGCACTGTGTTGGGTTGTGGAACAGTTCATGGTGTGTGTGTGTGTGTGTGTGGTAGAGAGACAGAGAGAGTGAAGGTACGCTGGCACTGTGTTGGGTTGTGGAACAGTTCATGGTGTGTGTGTGTGTGTGTGGTAGAGAGACAGAGAGAGTGAAGGTCTGGTGGCACTGTGTTGGGTTGTGGAACAGTTCATGTTGTGTGTGTGTGTGTGTGTGTGTGGTAGAGAGACAGAGAGAGTGAAGGTCTGGTGGCACTGTGTTGGGTTGTGGAACAGTTCATGTTGTGTGTGTGTGTGTGTGGTAGAGAGACAGAGAGAGTGAAGGTCTGGTGGCACTGTGTTGGGTTGTGGAACAGTTCATGGTGTGTGTGTGTGTGTGGTAGAGAGACAGAGAGAGTGAAGGTCTGGTGGCACTGTGTTGGGTTGTGGAACAGTTCATGTTGTGTGTGTGTGTGTGTGTGTGTGTGTGGTAGAGAGACAGAGAGAGTGAATGTCTGGTGGCACTGTGTTGGGTTGTGGAACAGTTCATGTTGTGTGTGTGTGTGTGTGTGTGTGTGTGTGTGGTAGAGAGACAGAGAGAGTGAATGTCTGGTGGCACTGTGTTGGGTTGTGGAACAGTTCATGTTGTGCCAGCTTTCCTGTCACTCCTGATCCCTGCCAAGATAGTTGACACAGCACTCTCCCTTAGAAACACACACACACACACACACACACACACACACACACACACACACAGATATTTTATAAAGCAATAAAAACAAACATTAACAGCCACTCATGCACAAGTTCTTCACAGGGTCCGAGAAGTGACTCACTGTCACCATGGCGCTCAGAAGGAGAGAAAGAGCCAGTCAGCTCTGTGAACAGTCAGAACTAGGAGGACTACACACAACAGACGTGGACTTGAATAACAACCACTGCTTGGTCAATGAAAGCAGCAAGTGTGCGTGTGTCTGTGTGTGCATGTGACTGTGTGTGCAAGTGTGTGTGTGTGTGTGTGTGTGTGAGTGTGTGTGTGTTCGAGTCTATCATATTACCAGCTTGCCTTTAATAGGGATCTCTAGGGACATGATTGCACTTCCAGATGTAAGCGTTTGGAACGGTGTTGCCGAATCATTCCCTGATTTCTCCAGCCACATCTGTTGCTTAGGATTAAAGCTCCACTTTACACACCGCCACTTTGAAACAATAAGACACAAAAGCCTCATGTTCTCAGTCGAATCCACATTCCAGGTCAATTAGTTCTCTTTCTCCGGAGCAGAGTGGATGGACCGTGTCCCCAGGGTATGCTATGGCAAAACCAGCTTTGATGCCTCCTCTGTGGTATATTTAGTATTGTATATTTAATTGCATACTTGGTTATGTTAAAGTAGTTATGACTGTCTCTGGGATAGTTATGAACTAAAATCACTGCTCTTGGCTCTTACAGAGGACTGGAAATTATAGAAATCATTCCGTGTTTTATTAGATAAACCAAATGGCTTTTAGGGCTGTGTAGCTCTGTACCAGTGTGGCTCTATAATGTTCTGGTGCCGTGCCATGTTTGCTTAAGCCAGCAGCTTGAACAATTTTTATGAAGTAAATTACTTTCCGTTATTATAGCATAGCAGAAGCAAATATCCATATAAGAGATGTTTATAATGTGAAAATGTGCTTGCTTCTATTAGTGTAACCAGATGATATATATGTCTGCTTTAATTTTTCTTGCCTTATGATTTACTTTCATTTTTTTATAACCCACATGTGACCGTACGTACAAAAAACCCAACTGGCCCCGCCCCTAACCCCACCCTTAATTTCTAGTCCTTCTTTCTCCATTTGCCGGGACCGCCTCAGCTGCTCTTCATTGGCCCTGCACGTTTGGCACCTGTTGCCATCCAGTGGCAGGTGAGGAAGAGGCAGTCCCTGCTCCTCACTCTTCCTCACTGCTCACGCTGAGGCCAGTGTGGTGCTGGTACCCTTAATGCAGGTCCCCGTCTGTTTTTTTTTTTTTTTTTTTTTTTTCTTTTCATTAAGTGTTAGACAGCTGGCTATTTTTGGAATATGAAATATTAATAACAGACCCAGCTGCTTTTTTAATTATAGCATGTCCATTGCTCTTGTTCGACTATGCTTAGTGATAATAACAATACAAAGTAGTTCCTGTAGGTGCGCACACACACACACACATACACACACACACGCACACACACACACACACACACACACACACACACACACACACACACAAATACCCTTGCGCCCAATGCCTCTGACTGCTCGCTGTTTTTGATTGTGTATGTAAGACTCTTGCCAGCAACAAATTCACACAAATAGAGAGGAAAAACATTTTTGAAAATGTAAAAATATTCTACTTCTCTTGGGCAGATCCTAGTTTCATTCATGGCAGAATGAGCTGGAGTTCTACTGGACCTTGGTGGAAGCTGATTAGTTTCTGGCCTGGTTCCACCATGTCCAAGCCAGTATTACTGCTCCTGATCACTGACAGAATCCTAAGGAAAGGAGGCGTTTGAAACAGTAGCTACTGGTTTTCTGCCTGGACATAATTACTGCAGGTCACATAATATATATGAAAGGCGATGGAGGCTTTTGGACTATTGACCCATGAAATGGAAAGGCACATGCCAGTTTTATCCTACCATGAGATGTGCTATGGGTAATAGGTAATGTATATTGGCACTGTAGAGAACTGGTCTCCTTTTTTAAACCCCAGTCTGGTGCTTAAGTGACATCAACACATGGATGACCCAGCTGCTCACCTCCAAATCCTTCATTGTCATTACTGTTGGAGTCAATCGGGAAGCACAAATTTATCTGTAGCTTGGACACGGTGATGTTTGGAGCCCTGATGCGTTCCCTTTGAGTGCATTTAGATACATTTGAGTGCACTGGAGTTCATTTGAATGCATCTGAGTGGCAAGAATCACTGAAATAAAGAGGAACCATCAGAACTGTCAGTGAATCACATGAACATCAACACTTGATCCATATCACATGATCCATACCACAGAGCACTGTGATTTCGCTCCAGGCTGTAAGCAGAGCTCGCATCCTGTCTGTGTTCTTTCTTAGGAAAGACAAAGATAATGTAACAGTGGTTTTGCTCCCTCATGAATATATAATGTAGTGTGATTGGGAAGAAGTTGATTGGCTCAGGTGTGCCACCATATGCTGCCAGCCTGAGTGCTGCGCTTGCTTCCTGGGAGTGTGTGTGTGTGTGTGTGTGTGTGTGTGTGTGTGTGTGTGTGTGTGTGTGTGTGTGTGTGTGTGTGCGTGTGCGTGCGCGTGCGCGTGTGTGCGTGTGCGTGCGTGCGCGTGCGTGTGTGTGTGTGTGTGTGTGTGTGTGTGTGTGGATTGGAGGGAGGTCAGAATACTGACAAGTCTTCTTTGGAGGTGTCTTACAAGCCATAATAATCACAAACACCTGCCAGTCATTTTCCCAGAAAGCCGTATGCTATAAACCCATGTGCTGCTTTGAAGCCCTGCCTTAGTAACCCTCCCGCTCTTCACAACAATGGCGGGTCAGCTGTGATGGACCGTACCAGGCCAGCACCCACACTCACACCTCCACCACCTCACTGTGCTGAGAATGATGCTTCTCCAGGACAACATCCACTCAACCGTGGCCCAGGACGCGGTGAAGAGGAGGAGCAGTGGGATTAGCAGGTGGTGGGCTGCGGCTACACCTTCATCAATAGGGTGTGTGCGATGAGCAGACGTGAGACGGGAGCACGTGGGCTGCAGATACGAGGTGTGTCCAGCGGAGCGACGGATGTCTGTGTGACGATGGCTCAGTCTTTTGGATGGGGATGTTTTCGGGTGGAGGACCGTGGAGGGAGATGGCTGATCGTCACTTTGGACAGAAGGGTGACTTTGGGAAGGAGATTCCACTCTCCTGAGAATATTCTCACTTTTCTCTCTCCCTCTACATTTCTCTGTCTGTTTCTCTGTCTTTCTCTCCATTTGTCTTTCCCCTTCTTTTCCTCTCTCTTCTTCACTCTCTCTCTCTTTCCTCTTCAGCTGAACGGCTATTGACAACAGGATGTAATCACAGACAGGCCGCAGAAGGACACTGAAATCTCAGAGAAAATGATCGTGCCTCCCTGTTTCTCTCCTCAGTCTGCCATTACACTGTAGTGATGCCAGCATCGCGATCAACCATGAATGAGCGATTCATTTTTTTCAGAGCTTTAGGGCTTATTATTATTATTTTTTTATATGATCCCTGAGCACGGCTTCGTTTATCACGGCAGGATTCCGATGTCTCCACAGCACATTCCTCACGCACGTTCCTCACACACATACCTCACGCACGTTCCTCACACACGTCCGTACGTACACCGTGTGTTGCAGCAGAGTCCTGTCTCCATTGCTCCTCAGACTCAGTCAGGCCTCAGATTGCAAGTGAAAGTTGCATCCCTCTTCAGTCAGATGTGGTCTGTTTTCTTTGTAATTCCCGTAGAGTTTGTGTGCTGTCATGGACACCCAACACAACAGCATCCCTGCAGCTCCCATGTAAAAACAGCAAATATATGGTGATTAAAAGTAACCAGTAAGTAAGTGTGTGTGTGTGTGTGTGTGTGTGTGTGTGTGTGTGTGTGTGTGTGTGTGTGTGTGTGTGTGTGTGTGTGTGTGAGTGCACCCTTTAACAGCGTGTGTCAACCCTGTGTCTGTTGCTCACGTAACCCTATGAAAACGTCCTCTGTTTAGCTGTGCATGTGTTTCAGTCTTTTCTATTTCTTTCATTGTTCTTGCTCAAGTTATGGAACAGACCAATAACTTTTGCTATTATTTCTGTGTGGTGTAACAGTAAAGAGACCTCAGTCACATGAACTGATTAGAAGATTAACTGAGCTCAACACTACAAGTGTGTGTGTGTGTGTGTGTGTGTGTGTGTGTGTGTGTGTGTGTGTGTGTGTGTGTGTGTGTGTGTGTGTGTGTGTGTGTGTGTGTGCATGCACCCTTTAACAGCGTGTGTCAACCCTGTGTCTGTTGCTCACGTAACCCTATGAAAACATCTTGGGAAGTCTGTTTAGCTGTGCATGTGTTTGTTTATGTAGATGTGTGTGTGTGTGTGTGTGTGTGTGTGTGTGTGTGTGTGTGTGTGTGTGTCCTTCTGTTTTCACAGTGCTTTAGACTAGGGTTCTCAGTTGATCGCACCCCACATGGGATTCGGTTCCACCTCTTCAGTTCCATTTGTCTTCATTTGCATCTTCATTTGCATACCCAGGTTTTGCACTGATGACAGTTTTGCACTGATGACAGGTTGTGGTTGTTTCTCGAACACAAGCAATGGCTGACCAAGCAGGTCATTTTCTGCAGGTCATTTAAAAAGAAAATACCAAAACCCACTGGTGTTTCAGGACTTGTGAAAATGTCGCCAGTTAGAGCCAGCCAATTGAACAGGGGGCGGTGTTATTACCATGTTTAATAACAATATTCTGTAAGTGTTGATATGATTGACAAGAACATCTAGGTGATGGACTGAAGTGCTGACTAACAAACTAAACCTGAAGATTCTATTTGTGAAATAAATGACCATCGATCCTGAAACCATAATATTAATACTGTTGTTGAGTTACTGAAACACACATATCTAGGACACATTCTGTGAGTAGACAGACAAAGCGCTTTTGTAAGTTGCTCTGGACAGTAGCGGACTTAGCAATTTGGGGGCTCAAGGCGAATTTAGCTAGGGGGCCCATCAACATTAATATGCGAGAAATAAGTCAGCTAGTCAGGGGGGCCCTACAGTGGGCTGCAGTGGGAGGGGCCCAAGGCAGTTGCCTAGCCACGCCTCAATGCAAAGACCGCCTCTGGCTCTGGATAAGACTGTCTGTTAAATGCTAGAAATGTAAATTGAAATGTAAAATGTAAATGTGAACCTTATTTTCAGCAATACATGCACCTTAGTTTATATGTACAAAGCAATTACTTTTCAACAGCAGCGTTATTCATTTCACTTGCCTTATTGGGCCAATGGCTAACTGCTAGCTAGCGTCTGTGGAGCACATCAAATACTAAGTTAATTTGGTAGCAGCGTTAAGAAATGTGGGACATTTAATAACATCGTGTGATCATACCAACGCTGGCCAAGTGTATATTGGTGCATATGTAAGAACACCTAACCAACTCGTGAGGGACCCTTGACGTGACCCGTAAATGGCCTAACATTCATCATGTGGTCACACAAATGCAACTGTGTGGAATTTATAACTCTGAAAGCATTCTGAAAGCAGGTAGCATATGCATGTGTGTGTGTGCGTGTGCACGTGCGCATGTATAGGCACGTGTGGGCGGGGCGTACGTGTCACAGAATACGTGATTCAGCTGTGCGCGGTTTTCAAACGGATGACATGCGTGTGCTGCGGCTCCCCCTGCCGTGATGAATGGGCCCTCCACACACACTGCCCTGCATCGCTGTCGTGCCTGTGTGTGTGTGTGTGTGTGTGTGTGTGTGTGTGTGTGTGTGTGTGTGTAAATGGAACAACTAAAAGTAACCTTTACACACTCTTAACAGCCCTACCATACACAACTATACCTCTGTATGTACAAGTGTGGGTGTGTGTGTGTACATGTTTACATATCTTTGTGGGGACAAAATATCCCCACAAAGATAGCTCGATGGGGGTCAGAGCACTGAGTTAGATTACCATGGCGATTCAACAGCCAGTGTTAATAAGGAACCTCCATTAGCCATTTAATTGTAGAGAGCAGAAACACTGGGTAGAAGAGGAGGGCAAGGGACATAAAGACAGACACAGAGAGAGAGAGAGAGAGAGAGAGAGAGAGAGAGAGAGAGAGAGAGAGAAAGGGTGGGAGGGCGAGAGGGAAGGATGTGGTGAGAGGAGGCCTATGGGGCAATTAAGTATTATAAAGAGAAGTAATGATGAAGTGAGAACAGAGTAGAGTAACAGTGAGAAAAGATGGTATTGGATTGGCAGAGATCAAAAATAGTACTGACCTCATGATCTGCTTCAGGTTGCCATGTGATCATGTGATCAAGTGTCCAAACACACATAGGATTTACACAACAGCTGCAGGGGAATACCCTGCTCCTCTCTCACCCTTGGTCTCTCTCTCTCTCTCTCTCTCTCTCTCTCTCCCTCCCTCTCCCTGTATCACCCACTCTCTCCCTCTCTCTCTGTCTCCCTGTCTCCCTCTCTCGGCCTCCCTGTCTCCATCTCACCCTCTCTCTCCCTCTGTCTCCCTGTCTGACTATCTCTCTCCCTTGGTCTCCCTATGTCTCCCTGTGTCACCCTCTCTCCCTCTGTCTCCCTCACTCTCAATCTCTCTCTCTCTCTCTCTCTCTCTCTCTTACCCCCCTGCAGATGTTAGGAGAGGAGAGTTGTACATATAGACCACTGAGGTCATTTGTCCTCTGAGTTGGTATCATATTAGGATCTCTGGATCGAAAGGAATCTTGAGTAAATAACTAATTTTCAAAAATCTGTCACACACTGTGATAAAAAACATTTTGTTTTATGACCTTTTTCTCCCAAAAATGTTATTGGATCCCCTGAATTACAAGTCAAAATTTCATTACTTGTATGTATTAGCTAAAGCTACTGCACACTGAATCAGTGTAACTATGTTACCTGAAAGTGAGACGAATACCAAATAGATGTTGGCTGGACAAAAATTGACGTTTAAAAAGGAACTGAAAAAACTTAAAGTGAAAAAACTACAATAACAGGAAAGATTGCCAGTCCAAGTAGGTCAAGTATGTGTACAGTAGCGGCTGGCTCTGGACGGGCCGCAGGCAGTGTGGGGCTCCTGGATCGCTCTAATGGGGATTTGCTCATCTTGTGTGCTTGTGTAGTGATGTACACCACTGTACTGTTGAACTCTAATCCTTATCTCACACACCAGATGTGGGTATTCAAAAGTAAATATTAAAACTTGGGGATATTAGAGATGCTAACTTTGTAGTTGGTATAGACTGGAAGAGCTGAATGAGAGAGTAAAAGTAAATGATGGCGACGTTGTTGATGATTTAATTTTGTGTGTGTGTGTGTGTGTGTGTGTGTGTGTGTGTGTGTGTGTGTGTGTGTGTGTGTGTGTGTGTGTGAGGCCATGTTCACTGGTGGCCTGCTGTTTTTGTGACAGGAAGCTGTGAAGCTGTGAAGCTCCTCAGTGCATCTTTCTATCTTAATGACTTGCTGAGGAGACTGACAGACCCCTGGCCCTGTGTGTGAGACTGACAGACCCCTGGCCCTGTGTGTGAGACTGACAGACCCCTGGCCCTGTGTGTGAGACTGACAGACCCCTGGCCCTGTGTGTGAGACTGACAGACCCCTGGCCCTGTGTGTGAGACTGACAGACCCCTGGCCCTGTGTGTGAGACTGACAGACCCCTGGCCCTGTGTGTGAGACTGACAGACCCCTGGCCCTGTGTGTGAGACTGACAGACCCCTGGCCCTGTGTGTGAGACTGACAGACCCCTGGCCCTGTGTGTGAGACTGGATGAATGAAGTCACCGTGCAGGGAGGGGACAATGGCCTTTCTCCTTTCCTTCTTATGTTGAAGTTTTTCACTTTAGTGGAACTACAGAATGTGCTCACAATACAGTTCACTGGAGGCACACCTAAAAATCCTGCATAGAAAGATCCTCTCTCTCACACTCTCTCTCTCTCTCTCTCACTCACTCACTCACTCACTCACACACTCCTTCCTCCTGTGTGTGTGTGTGTGTGTGTGTGTGTTTGTATGTGTGTGTGTGTGTGTGTGTGTGTGTGTGTGTGTGTGTGTGTGTGTGTGTGTGTGTGTGTGTGTGTGAGTGTGTGTAAGCAATGAACACAAACATTCGGTTTGCACCCAGAGCCTCTTGTGGGTCTGACTCATGTCTGAAGCAGCTATGTGACTGTGAGCAGCCCCAGCTGTCAGTCCGTTACCTTCAGGGCAGAAATCATTCTGCCGCATCACTGGACGTACATGTGTGCTATTGTTATTGTTTATAATGAAGACAAATGAAAACTATGTAAAATGTCACACAAACGTTTCCAGTTTGTCAAAGCTGGGCGGGAATGCAAATGAGATTTGAAGTGGAGTGATAAGAGGTCCTTTACTGGTGAGGAAGGGAAAGGGAGAGAAAGAGGGAGGAATAGAGAGGGAGAGAAAGAGGGAGGAATAGAGAGACAGAAAAGCTCACTGTAAATATAGAGGCAAACTGAGCAGTAATATGAACCGTTCACCCAAACTGGACAGCAGTCTTTAACTTAATTGATCATTATTGATTTTACTTATTTGTTATTTTGTATAAACTGAACCAAATTTACTGAGCACAAACACATTAAGGCACCATTGTGTTTGTGTGTGTGTGTGTGTCACTATGTATCTGCGTGTATATAGTATATATGTAGAACTACGTCAGCTTACCACCGTGTCTCCGAAGGCTCGAAGTGCTGCCAGAGTTTTCCGCTATTGTTCCCGGCATGCAAATGCAGCGTGAATCCACATCTGCTATTGGCTGAGGTGTGTGTGATATGCGTAATTACGGAGCCCCACGGTTCACCCGTCAGCCACAGACAGCGACAGGACACTTGAGATACAGCACACAGCAGGGAACACCACGTCTGGGGAACACCACGGCACCGCAGTCCTGTGACCATGGCGATACCACTGAGAATATGTGGCGCGGATCCCGGCGGCATTTACAAGCATTAGCATGCAAGCTGATGAGATTTGAATATCCACTACGTAGCAATTAAATACTCGTTGTCTGCCTGTTACCGTGTCGAAACCATGTATTACTAGGTAATTGTAGTGTAATTGCTCCATAGAGGTGTGGCAGTAACGGAGGAATGTTGGTAGGTTTTAGTAACTAAATACTTATATGGGAATCGTATTATTACTGTGAAATGCTGTTGTGAGGCGTTGATGTAATTGTGGTATTTAAATAAAAAGCTTCATAGCATGGACAGTTTAGAGATAAATAAAGTAATATTTATTTAACTACATTAGTTTGTTCAAGGGCCTGGGACTGACAGGAGCTGTCAAAAAGTGTGCGGTGATGGGGTCCAATCTGATTGAGTGCCCCCTACACACACACGCTTAGAATGTGACTAGTCTATGTATGATTTCCATAACCACATTGCAGAAGTTAAACCCTGCCGTACACATTGGTATTTAAGCTTTGTGTGACTGAGATGAGCCTGTTTAAGCTGTGAGCTGATGGCAAGCTTAAACGAATCCCTTCATTCATTTATTTGCTGAGTCGTTCGTCCGTGACCCTTACTGTGAGCTAGCTAAATGCCAGGTGATGGGTTCACAGCGCCGTAACAAAGTCTTTCAGTCACGACTCTCATCATGACCTTTACCATGAGCAAAACACCTGTATCAAAGCCATGAGATGCCAAGTATGTGACCACATATATTCAGGATTTAAGTTTTACATGACACCCGAATATACTGTAGCCTAGATTACCCTACATTCTCATTTTTGTTTTACAGTATGTAACAATTGTGTGGCCCCTGTTGTCTGGATGTGATGATGTGTGTGAACACAGGAAGTGGCACTCTGAAGGCGAATCTCAACACGGCAGCAGGAAAGGGTGGATTCCTTCCTGAGAAGTTCAGTTCTGATCCATTCTCTGAACTGAATTAAAGTGAATATTCAGCAGCAGTGTTAGGTACTCAGTGTGTGTTTGGAACCCTGAGTTGCTTGTGGGTGTGAAATATGGGTGTGAAATTCAAACTTTCATCAAAAACTGCTGATGCATCTGAGTTGTGGGTGTTGGGCACCACTGACACAGCTCTTCCTCTTCTTGGTCCTCCTCTACCTCGTCCTCCCCTGCAGAGAGCTGTGCTACATCAGCATAGTGCCCAAGCTGCTGTTCTGTCAGTCAGTTCAGACCCGCCACCACAGACGACCACATCACCCTGCTCCAGGGATCTGATCAGGGCACACAAGTGCCCCCTCACACAGGACCTGCTTGCCCAGGTTCCCACGGAAATGTGCCGGCGGTCGGTCTTGTTTGTGGAATGCCACAAGTGTTTCCATTCAAGTGTTTTCATTCATGTCCATTTCCACTCTGACAGCGGTTGTTTCAGATTTTTGGCCATTTTTGTGGCACCCAGACCAGCCAAGTGAAGACGTGCTTTCTGCGGACCTGAACAGATTCTGGCAGATGAGATAGAACCCTGGGGGTGGCTGGATTCTGTAGCTGTCCAGAGCAGGGGTGGTACCTGCTGTCCAGAGGGAGTTTGCTTGGGAGAGTCTTGATTCAGATCAGAAATGAATGGGATTCCTAATGTAAATTCAGTAAATTTACATAATTACTAATGTAAATTGAATAAATTTACATAATTCCTAATGTAAATTCAGTTCATGGGCAGAATTGGTATTTGACTGTGACATCACAGCACTCCTTTCCAGTCAGAACATGCCAGGGGCTTCAGCCTCACCACACAGTTGTTGAGAGATGTTCTCTAGACACGCTTGAACGTTGTGAATGTTTCCCGAGGCGATGTAGGTTTTAAATCCATCAGTGGGACCATTAAACCCAGGATTATGCTGTGTCTCCTCCTTCTGCTCAGCTTTCACTCTACGCCCTGTACGGGAGTCTCCGTGGGCTCATCTGGGCCTGCTCCAGGGAAGAGTGTTGGGAAATGCTGCCCTCCTGCTGCAGAGGCTTATGGGTGATTTTGTGCGAGTCTGCCTCTTGCATGGTAAATGGCACCGTGCCCTTTATCCCAGGAAATGAGGGCGTGCAGGTGCATGGAGGCCCTGAGTGTCAGGACAGTGCCACTGGCGAGGGTGGTGCTGGCCACGTTACTGGATGTAAGTCTTTGGTGACGGCTGGAGGCTGGTCCAATCACTAATGAGTCACCGTCACAGAAGAGCACTCTGGGTGAGAAAGCCTCAGTGTGTTCTGAGCTTATGGAGGTATGACATGTTTATACGCACGCACACACACACACGCACACACACACTATGCTTCTTCAGAGGACACTCAAAGAACAAACACAAATGTGAGGGTGGTTGTGTCAGACAGATAGGCCATTGTGGTTCATTAACACCTAAATGTACAATCTGTAGGCACTGGGACAGATCTTAGACTGGTCTCTCTTATCATTGCAGCAGTCCACCCACCTGCATGTCTTCTAACTGACTCACCATACATTTGAATGGATGCCACAGACTCACACACACACACACACACACACACACACACACACACACACACACACACACACATACACACACACAAACAAATACAAACCCCACTACAGGTTTCCAGGTTGAGCAGAGGACCCATTTTCATTTTCTAGTCAAAAATATTTTACATACATGGAGCAAGTTTGCTATTTAAGACCTAATAAAAGACTAAATGTATTTTACAGTTTTTTACTTCCTGTTTTCTAGACTCTTCCATATCATCTAGATATGATAATTATTATAATTTCATTGGACTAAACACGATGATCATTATAATACCTAATCCATTTATTGGTTAAATTAGACCTTGCTTACAAGTGCTTACTCCTCATTCTGTTAAATTCACTTGGATGATACATGTCAACTTAATTCCAAAAAGTTACTCACAAGAAACTGGAAAACAACATTTTTCAAGTAATTAAAAATTACTGGAATAAAGGATCTATGCAAACCGCATTTTTGGCCCTAAATTTGAAATGTATGAAAGTGTATGACGACAACTGGGGCAAATGTAGGAAAACCTTAGGAAAAACTAAGAAATTGAGTTAACTTCTGGTATTGTGGAATCTATCCAAACAAGTTAACAGAAGAAAAGGAAGTGAAAATTGTATACATCAAAGGCATTCTTGAAGCAAATGTTTAGAGGAAGGACAGCAAATAATTTGCAAATTTGTCGTTCTTGAAAACACTACCAGGAGATGAATGACTTACCTCCGCTGAAAAGGGTGGATTCTGTCACAGAAGAGCCAATGAAAACATCCTCACGAGCTCTCACAGATGTATGGCTCTGACCTTCAAGTTTCAAGTTTATTTAATTTATATAGCACTTTAAAACACAAGTGTTACCCAAAGTGCTTCACATAAAAACATCAATTAAAAAAAACTAAATAAAACAGAATAAAATAAATATAGTGTATATATATATATATATATATATATATATATATATATATATATATATATATATATATATATATATATATATATATATATATATATATATACACAGTATATGCCTTCCAGCCTCTATTCAAGAGGAATACTTTGTGTTATTACACAAGTGTTATTTTAGTTGTGGAAAGACAATCAATCAACTTAACTAAATTAGACGTGAAATGCATTTAAATATTGAAATATTATTCTTATGTTAGGAGAAACTTAAATGAGAAAACCCCCCACCCGAATGAAGAAGCAGCAGTGGGCGGCAATGGTACATCTTTACTTTCCATAGCGAAAGGAAACAGAACAAGCAGCAGTCACACACAGTGAGTGAAGTCTCTTATAGCGTTAAACAACGAACACGGGCACAAAAGCCCTCAATCAAACCAAGTAGCGCTCTTGGGTGCAGTCTGAATCAAACAAGGAGTTTCCAGCTGCACTTCACTAATGTCTGTGCAGCACTGCTGGACTGGACATTAGAAAAGCAGTAAAATCTTATTAATAGCAGTATGTCCTTCGGGAAGGTCCAATATAGGCCTACACTGCTCAAAAAAATAAAGGGAACACAAAAATCCTAGATCTCACTGAATAAAATATTGCAGTTGAAAATCTTTATTTATTACATAGTTAGGGCTGGGTATTGATTCAAATTCCAAGAATCGATCTGATTCCGATTCTGAAGATTAAGAATCGATTTTTTTCGATTTAATCCGATTTAATCGATTCGATCCGATTCGATCCAATTCGGGGTTTAGTGTTATTATAAATGTATTTGAGCTGTTTCCTGACTGTGTACAGAAGCAACATGTTAAAACTAGTATTATATCGATATTAATCAGCAAATAGTTACTGGTAGTTGGTAGTTACTGATGGCTGGAAGACTGGTGAAAAGGGTCATCATAAATCTACCTTCAAGAAAGGTAATCCAGGACAATAAACAGAGGACATCTTTGAGGTGTCTATATCTGCAACAGTGGGCTCCTACTGGGACACTAACCAGTGCATTATTATTATGATTGAAATAATTAAGAATTTACCCAAAAGCTGTTGCTACCAAATGCATTTTTATTTTAAAAGTGCTCACACTTAATAAACTGAAAGTATAAAATGTAAACGTGTATTTTTCTTTAAAGTGAGAATATAAGAACAGAACTCTCACGTTACGGTCCCCGACCCCTCCGTTTTGGGCGTGTTAACGTCGTCTGTGTCTAATCGTCTACGTCGGTGTATCTCAGTGGGTGCGGGTGCGTCTTGTGATAGTCCTCACCTGTGGCTCGTCTCGTAATCACGTGGGGTTGATGTGGTTTGTCTATTTAATTTGCGCTCGCGCAGCGTCCTGTGCTCGTCGTTGTTTGAGTCACACATGTTCTATGTAAACGTGTTTTATGTGCGCTGTCTGCGCTTCGGTAAATGTAATAAACGTAACGATTTGGAAAGTGCAAAGGATTCTGTCTCGTCCATCGCCTTGCGCCCAACGTTACAAGAACATTTTAAACCTTTTTTAAACTGTAAAAACACTGGGTAAACGGTCAGTGACATGGACTAACTGTAAATAGTCACTGACACTGGATAAACTGGATGTCCTTCTGTTTTTAGATTTCCGATTTGACTATCGTCGTTACCGGCACTGTCAGAAGCCAAGTCGTTTTACAGTTAGTTAGACCGAGCACGCGTGAATTGAGGCGGGGGTAAAAGTTCACTAAAAAATCGATCTTTGGACGTACGAATCGATAATCAGATCATCATATGCGAATCGATTCTGAATCGGAAAATCGATTTTTTCAACACAGGCCTATACATAGTGGAATGCCTTGAGAACAAAATAACAAAAATGATCAATGAAAATAAAAAAAATTATCCCATGGAGGTCTGGATTTGGAATCATACTCAAAATCAAATAGGAAAATCAACTGATAACTTCAGTGGAAATTCCTCAAGATTAAAATGAGGCTCAGTAGTGTGTGAGGTCTCCACGTGCCTGTATGACCTCCCTTCAATGCCTGGCCATGCTCCTGATGAGGTGGTGAGTGTTCTCCTGAGGAATCTCCTCCCAGACCTGGACTAAAGCGTCAGTACACTCCTGGACAGTCTGTGGTGCAATGTGGCGATAATGGATGGAACGAGCCATGATGTCCCAGATGTGCTTGATTGGATTCAGGTCTGAGGAACGGGCAGGCCAGTCCATAACATCAATGCCTGCATCATGCAGGAACTGCTGACACACTTCAGCCACATGAGGCCTAGCATTGTCATGCATCAGAAGGAACCCAGGGCCCACTGCACCAGCATATGGTCTCACAATGGATCTGAGGATCTCCTCCCGGTACCTAATGGCAAACAGTGGCAGTCATGGTCTGGTGGTTAGAGAACGGATCTTGTGATTGTGGGTTTGATTCCCAGGCTCCAGGCCATGACTGAAGTGCCCTTGAGCAAAGCACCTAATCCCAACGGCTCCCCAGGCGCTGGGCTAGGGCTGCCCACCGCTCTGGGCATGTGTGCACCACAGCCCCCTAGTAATGACTAGTGTGTGTGTGTGTGTGTGTGTGTGTGTGTGTGTGTGTGTGTGCGCACACACTGCAAAGATGGATAAATGCGTAGCACAAATTTCAATTATGGTACATTTCCATTAAACTGGTTATGCTGGAGGATGTTGCAGGCAGCAGATCGCTCTCCACGGCGTCTCCAGACTCTGTCACGTCTGTCACATGTACTCAGTGTGAACCTGCTCTCATCTGTGAGGAGCACAGGGCACCAATGGTGAATCTGCCAATCTTGGTGTTCTCTGGCAAATGCCTATCACCCAGCGCGGTGTTGGGCTGTGAGCGCAAGCCCCACTTGTGGACCTCATACCATCCTCATGGAGTCTGTTTCTGACAGTTTGAGGAGAAACATGGATATTAGGGGCCTGCTGGAGGTCATTTTGCAGGGCTCTGGCACTGCTCCTCCTGTTCCACAAAGGAGAAGGTGACAGTATTTCTGCTGGGTTGTTGCCGTCCTGCTGAGTCGTTGCCGTCTCCTGGTGTACTGGCCTGTCTCCTGGTATCTGCTCCATGCTCTGGACACTGTGCTGACAGACACAGCAAACCTTCTTGCCACAGCTCGCATTGATGTGCCATCCTGGATGAGCTGCACTATCTGAGCAACGTCTGTGGTTTGTAGACACCACCTCATGATATCTCATGAGATAACTGACAAAATGCAAAAGTGACCAAAACATCAGCCAATAATGGTGAGAACAGAGAAAAGGTCTGTGGTCACCTCCTGGAGAACACACAAAACCACTCCTTTATAAAGGTTGTCTTGCTAATTCACTCTCATTTCTACCTGTTGTCTGTTTCATTTGCACAGCAGCAGATTCACAGTTTCATTGTGTTGTTTAAGTGTTTCCTTTATTTATTTGAGCAGTGTACATATTGGAATCAGGTAACAGGTGTTTACTTTCACCTTACTCATACTAGCAATGCAAACTCTGTTGACGCATATAAAAATATTTGTGGTTGTGTCAATCACCAGATTGGTAGGAGTACGGTTGCAAAAAAAAACATCCGGCCTCTGGCCTCATGTTGCAAAATGGGATCAATTTCCCAGATAAATAAGGATCGGGCTGGGTAAGTGGAGAACAGGCGGCTGACCTGATTGGCTGTTAACCCCGTCAGCGTTCCCACACGCCTCGCTGGGCCTCTGAGCTGTCCAAGCAGCCAGCAGATGTGCCTGCATGGGGAATCGCCAGGATCACGGATCACGTCTGCTCTCTCCAGGAGGGGCAGAGTCACCGACCCGGCCGGCTTGTTTCTGGACATGAGCCAGCTTCCCGAAAGTTTGAGTGTTAAAACGGGGGCTTTCCATCACAGTGTACCTGGAGCACACAGTGGGACACGTTTCCTAACATTTTATCCGTGTATTCCTAAAATATCCCTAAAACATAAAATATATTCCTAAAATCATATTGATTTACTACTCCTGGCAAGTGCTGGTGTGGCTAGAGTAGATGTAATGTCACTGGTATGACCCGGAGTCTTCATGTGTACTTCAGCTGCTAGCACCTAATCCCGTCTCTCTCTCTCTCTCTCTCTCTCTCTCTCTCTCTCTCTCTCTCTCTCTCCTCTAGTATATTACATCTATTTTTGTTACAATGTCTTTAGTAAATTTAATGTTGGATTAACATTCATCTAGCATTTACCAAAACAATTCCAACTTCAGATACCTGCAAGCAAGTAATAATATTTTAATGAACCAAAATCTACTTCTTTAGAATATTACATATGTATTAGAATACTTAATCACCCTGTAATATTGGAGGAAATGGGATGATGATTTCTCTTTCTAAATCCATCTATGTAAATATTTCTTTGTGAATATTTGTGTTCAGATTTGTGATGTGGTATTAGTCTGAATGAATTTGAGCTTTATTTGAAGTTACGCCGTGTGAACGATCTCCTCACAAACACACCTTTGATTCCTCCTGTTTCTGTATGTGCTTTTGTAGCTTTATCTCAAGGGCCACTTCCACCCTGTCCCTCCTGCTCCAGCCTCATGTGGGCTGGCTGTCCATGCCTGTCTACACCTGTCCACCCCATACATCCCTGTCCACCACTGTACCCCCGTCTGCCACTGTCCACCACTGTACACCCGTCCGCCACTGTCCACACCTGAACACACCCATCCACTCCGATCCACACCTGACAACCCCTGCACATCCCTGTTCACACCTGAGTTCCTGCCTTACCTTCCAGTTCTTACCTTACCTGCTTTGTTCACAAGTACAAATGGCATTTGTACGAGCAACTGTTTGAAATCCAAAACTGACAGGTGGATGCAGGTCTGCCTACATCTTCTCAGTCATGCTAAGAAAAGGCTGAATGGAATAATTATGGCTTAAATTTGCACCTACAAAAACTTCTCAAAGAGCTCGGTGCAGTTATAAAAAAGCTAATGATGAGGCATTCAGCGTTCAGTCATATATGAAAAAATACTAATTTGTGAGATTGAGGTAGTTATTGTTAAGTCAGTTACTTAATTACTGAAGGTGGCTCAAGTAGTTCTGTACACTCACCTCTTTCTCACTCTCTAACTCCCTCGCTCTTCCTCTCTCTCAACCATTGTCTCTCTCTCTCTCTCTCTCTCTGTCTGCCCCTGTGCTCTCACTAGTTTACCCCAGTTGCCCCATCATAAATGGAAAATCGTCTCTGCAAGGCTTACAACCTTCCACCTCAGGAACTGTAAAAAGTTGACCACGAAACTTTGCACTTCTGCTAATCCCACCACCACCTGTGTCCCATTATAAGAGGAAAATAAACCCTTTGCCTCCATTTAAAAGCAGCTAATTGGAGTCTGTCAAAATGCATATGTTGGCATGGAATGGGATTCAACACTGCTGTCTGATTGATGGAAATGCAGTAACAAATCAGGCAAAAATTATTTACAAATGAATTTTTTGTGCATTTGTAATGTCTTGTCTGTAGAGATCTATCCTGAGAACTTAAAGGAGACCTGTTATGCTCAATAATAACAATAATAATCCCCCCAGTAGATAATCGACAGCTAGGGATTTTTAAAAAATCACCACCATTTTCCACACAATTTTACGTAAAATGTAGACCTTACAGAGTAGCAGAACCATTATAACATAATTAGTCTAGCTAGTTAGCTGAGAAGCCTGCAGCTAAGCACTGGGTCTCCCGCTTAGCTATGGCTAACAACCCCACAGTTTAATATCACAGATCCCAAAATAATATTGGGTACTTGCAGGTTGTGAACCTGAATTATCCATTGGGCCATGCGAAATTGGAACTGAGAGACATGAAAATCTAGCACTGCACACAATTTGTGAAGCAGTCCTCTGTGAAGTGCCGAGACCGAGTAAAATAATTGGAACACTGGAGGGAATAGTGTTAGAGATGTATTTCTCTGCAGTCCTACCTTTGGGAGAGCATGCAAAGGAGAATTCCCCTCACAGCACAGAGTACAGCATCTTCTCAATGGGGCTACAGAACTGAATCAACTCTTCCCACACTGCAGTGCTGGCGATGTGTTGTGTGACTGTGTGCTACGGTTGTCGGTAGGTGAGCGATAAGGGAAGTGTCACTAGAGTGATTCGCAAATTAACCAGGAAAATGGCGGAAACTACTCCGAGCCATGTCAGGCGCCTGAGAGAAGTGGTTTATGTGGAACAGAACTGATTAGCTACTCTGAGCTTTGTAACCGAAAAGATTGTTTACATGCACAAAAAGCACACTAAAAGAAAGGGAAAACAGAACCGCCACATCTGTTCTCCTGCTCCAGGTGCCATTAACGCTACGGACACACTTCAATTATACCTTTTTACATATCTAGAAACCAACCTTCAATTCAAAGCAGTTTATTTTTGTCATCACG